>NW_028317932.1:10502500-10870000 GCF_062004578.1 Staurois parvus | reverse complement strand
CAGCAGTGTGAAGAGACCTGAAAGTGGCACATGGCAGCAGAGTGTGGCGATGGAGACAGCAGCAATGGGAGGCCGTACAGGGACCATGACAGACTCTGGACTTGGCAGCAGCATGAGGAGGCGGTATATAGGGGCCCATGGCAGATTAGGGGCCTGGCAGCAGCTATGTGAGGCCCGTAATCTGCCTGCACCCTATGTCAAAAAATTTAACACACCAGCAGTGTGAAGAGACCTGAAAGTGGCACATGGCAGCAGAGTGTGGCGATGGAGACAGCAGCAATGGGAGGCCGTACAGGGACCCATGAGAGACTCTAGACTTGGCAGCAGCATGAGGAGGCGGTATATAGGGGCCCATGGCAGATTAGGGGCCTGGCAGCAGCTATGTGAGGCCCGTAATCTGCCTGCACCCTATGTCAAAAAATTAAACACACCAGCAGTGTGAAGAGACCTGAAAGTGGCACATGGCAGCAGAGTGTGGCGATGGAGACAGCAGCAATGGGAGGCCGTACAGGGACCCATGAGAGACTCTAGACTTGGCAGCAGCATGAGGAGGCGGTATATAGGGGCCCATGGCAGATTAGGGGCCTGGCAGCAGCTATGTGAGGCCCGTAATCTGCCTGCACCCTATGTCAAAAAATTAAACACACCAGCAGTGTGAAGAGACCTGAAAGTGGCACATGGCAGCAGAGTGTGGCGATGGAGACAGCAGCAATGGGAGGCCGTACAGGGACCCATGAGAGACTCTAGACTTGGCAGCAGCATGAGGAGGCGGTATATAGGGGCCCATGGCAGATTAGGGGCCTGGCAGCAGCTATGTGAGGCCCGTAATCTGCCTGCACCCTATGTCAAAAAATTAAACACACCAGCAGTGTGAAGAGACCTGAAAGTGGCACATGGCAGCAGAGTGTGGCGATGGAGACAGCAGCAATGGGAGGCCGTACAGGGACCATGACAGACTCTGGACTTGGCAGCAGCATGAGGAGGCGGTATATAGGGGCCCATGGCAGATTAGGGGCCTGGCAGCAGCTATGGGAGGCCCGTAATCTGCCAGCACCCTATGTCAAAAAATTCAACACACCAGCAGTGTGTGAGGAGACCTGAAAGTGGCACATGGCAGAGTGTGGCGATGGAGAAAGCAGCAATGGGAGGCCGTACAGGGACCCATGAGAGACTCTGGACCTGGCAGCAGCATGAGGAGGCGGTATATAGGGGCCTATGGCAGATTAGGGGCCTGGCAGCAGCTATGTGAGGCCCGTAATCTGCCTGCACCCTATGTCAAAAAATTAAACACACCAGCAGTGTGAAGAGACCTGAAAGTGGCACATGGCAGCAGAGTGTGGCGATGGAGACAGCAGCAATGGGAGGCCGTACAGGGACCCATGAGAGACTCTAGACTTGGCAGCAGCATGAGGAGGCGGTATATAGGGGCCCATGGCAGATTAGGGGCCTGGCAGCAGCTATGTGAGGCCCGTAATCTGCCTGCACCCTATGTCAAAAAATTAAACACACCAGCAGTGTGAAGAGACCTGAAAGTGGCACATGGCAGCAGAGTGTGGCGATGGAGACAGCAGCAATGGGAGGCCGTACAGGGACCCATGAGAGACTCTAGACTTGGCAGCAGCATGAGGAGGCGGTATATAGGGGCCCATGGCAGATTAGGGGCCTGGCAGCAGCTATGTGAGGCCCGTAATCTACCTGCACCCTATGTCAAAAAATTAAACACACCAGCAGTGTGAAGAGACCTGAAAGTGGCACATGGCAGCAGAGTGTGGCGATGGAGACAGCAGCAATGGGAGGCCGTACAGGGACCCATGAGAGACTCTAGACTTGGCAGCAGCAGGAGGAGGTGGTATATAGGGGCCCATGGCAGATTAGGGGCCTGGCAGCAGCTATGTGAGGCCCGTAATCTGCCTGCACCCTATGTCAAAAAATTTAACACACCAGCAGTGTGAAGAGACCTGAAAGTGGCACATGGCAGCAGAGTGTGGCGATGGAGACAGCAGCAATGGGAGGCCGTACAGGGACCATGACAGACTCTGGACTTGGCAGCAGCATGAGGAGGCGGTATATAGGGGCCCATGGCAGATTAGGGGCCTGGCAGCAGCTATGGGAGGCCCGTAATCTGCCAGCACCCTATGTCAAAAAATTTAACACACCAGCAGTGTGAAGAGACCTGAAAGTGGCACATGGCATGAGAGACTCTGGACCTGGCAGCAGCAGGAGGAGGCGGTATAGGGGCCCATGGCTGATTAGGGGCCTGGCAGCAGCTATGTGAGGCCCGTTATCTTGCAGCACCCTATGTCAAAAAATTTAACACACCAGCAGTGTGAAGAGACCTGAAAGTGGCACATGGCAGCAGAGTGTGGCGATGGAGACAGCAGCAATGGGAGGCCGTACAGGGACCCATGAGAGACTCTGGACCTGGCAGCAGCAGGAGGAGGTGGTATATAGGGGCCCATGGCAGATTAGGGGCCTGGCAGCAGCTATGTGAGGCCCGTAATCTGCCTGCACCCTATGTCAAAAAATTAAACACACCAGCAGTGTGAAGAGACCTGAAAGTGGCACATGGCAGCAGAGTGTGGCGATGGAGACAGCAGCAATGGGAGGCCGTACAGGGACCATGACAGACTCTGGACTTGGCAGCAGCATGAGGAGGCGGTATATAGGGGCCCATGGCAGATTAGGGGCCTGGCAGCAGCTATGGGAGGCCCGTAATCTGCCAGCACCCTATGTCAAAAAATTTAACACACCAGCAGTGTGAAGAGACCTGAAAGTGGCACATGGCATGAGAGACTCTGGACCTGGCAGCAGCAGGAGGAGGCGGTATAGGGGCCCATGGCTGATTAGGGGCCTGGCAGCAGCTATGTGAGGCCCGTTATCTTGCAGCACCCTATGTCAAAAAATTTAACACACCAGCAGTGTGAAGAGACCTGAAAGTGGCACATGGCAGCAGAGTGTGGCGATGGAGACAGCAGCAATGGGAGGCCGTACAGGGACCCATGAGAGACTCTGGACCTGGCAGCAGCAGGAGGAGGTGGTATATAGGGGCCCATGGCAGATTAGGGGCCTGGCAGCAGCTATGTGAGGCCCGTAATCTGCCTGCACCCTATGTCAAAAAATTAAACACACCAGCAGTGTGAAGAGACCTGAAAGTGGCACATGGCAGCAGAGTGTGGCGATGGAGACAGCAGCAATGGGAGGCCGTACAGGGACCATGACAGACTCTGGACTTGGCAGCAGCATGAGGAGGCGGTATATAGGGGCCCATGGCAGATTAGGGGCCTGGCAGCAGCTATGGGAGGCCCGTAATCTGCCAGCACCCTATGTCAAAAAATTTAACACACCAGCAGTGTGAAGAGACCTGAAAGTGGCACATGGCATGAGAGACTCTGGACCTGGCAGCAGCAGGAGGAGGCGGTATAGGGGCCCATGGCTGATTAGGGGCCTGGCAGCAGCTATGTGAGGCCCGTTATCTTGCAGCACCCTATGTCAAAAAATTTAACACACCAGCAGTGTGAAGAGACCTGAAAGTGGCACATGGCAGCAGAGTGTGGCGATGGAGACAGCAGCAATGGGAGGCCGTACAGGGACCCATGAGAGACTCTGGACCTGGCAGCAGCAGGAGGAGGTGGTATATAGGGGCCCATGGCAGATTAGGGGCCTGGCAGCAGCTATGTGAGGCCCGTAATCTGCCTGCACCCTATGTCAAAAAATTTAACACACCAGCAGTGTGAAGAGACCTGAAAGTGGCACATGGCAGCAGAGTGTGGCGATGGAGACAGCAGCAATGGGAGGCCGTACAGGGACCCATGAGAGACTCTGGACCTGGCAGCAGCAGGAGGAGGTGGTATATAGGGGCCTATGGCAGATTAGGGGCCTGGCAGCAGCTATAGGAGGCCCGTAATCTGCCAGCACCCTATGTCAAAAAATTCAACACACCAGCAGTGTGAGGAGACCTGAAAGTGGCACATGTTTGAGGCATGATTCATGGCGGATTTAGTCAGTTGTGTCAGGAACTGGTGGTTTGAAATCCAGACTAATCCACGCCTGATTCATTTTCACAAACGTGAGTCTCTCCACACTTTGGGTGGACAGTCGTGTCCTCCGCGGAGTTACAATACCTCCTGCCGCACTAAACACGCGCTCCGATGCCACGCTACTGGCCGGGCATGACAGCCTTTCAAGGGCAAATTCAGCTAGTTGGGGCCAAAGGTCAAGTTTCGTTGCCCAGTAGTCAAGGGGATTGTCTACCTCGGTTGGCAGGGTGCTGTCCAAGTAGGCCCAAGCCTGTTGTTTGAGCTCCTGCTCCAGGTCCACCTGATGCTGCTGCTGCTGCTGCGGCTGGTTAGTAGTTTCCTCACTGCGCTGGTGAAGAAAGCTACTCATCATCGACTGCAGACTGAGGCAGCCGCTGCTGGTGGAGCTGCCACTGCTCCTACCACCCCACCCCTCCCCTGCTGCCATGCCAGCGGAACGCGAGCGCACAGGGCCCACAGTGTCTGAGGATGGACGATGGCGCACAAAGGCAGAGACCAACTGACTACATAGGTGGTTTTTATAGTACGTAATTTTGGCCTCCCTCTCAGCAGGTGTGAAAAAGGCCACCATTTTGGACCGGTAGCGAGGGTCCAACAAGGTGGACAGCCAAAAGTCATCCCTCTGTCTGATGGTTATTATTCGGCTGTCGCTACGCAAGCAACCGAGCATGCTATGGGCCATTTGTGCCAAGGAATGCGAGGGACTCCCTGCCTCCATCTCCACAGCATACTGCCACGGTGCGTCTGGGTCCTCTGTCTCCTCCTCCTCCTCCTCTACCAGATGCTCCTGCTCCTCCACTCCTGTCCGCTGAGTGGAAAAACCACCCATTTCACTCAATAATTCCTGAGCACAAATGTCCTCCTCTACCTCCTCCTCTTCTTCCTGTCCTGCCCCCACAGGGGTCATGTGGCGTTGAGATCTGTGCGCCACGTCTACCGCACCCTGACCAGCCATTGTTAACAGCATTTGTTCCAGGACGTGCAACAGAGGAATGACGTCGTTCATCCCATAGTCCTGCCGACTCACGAATAGCGTGGCCTCCTCAAAGGGCCTGAGCAAGCGGCAGGTGTCACGCATGAGCTGCCAATGGCTGACATCTAAGTTACACAGGGGAGTACCTTTATCCGCTTGTAACATCAGGAAATCGGTGATGGCCTTTCGCTGCTCGTAAAGGCGGTCTAACATGTGTAGGGTTGAATTCCACCTTGTTGCAACGTCGCAGATCAGGCGATGCTGTGGAATTCCGTTCTGCCGCTGCAGCTCAATGAGGGTGTTCTTTGCGGTGTAGGAATGGCTGAAATGCATGCACAGTTTACGTGACATTTTAAGGATGTCTTGCAGTGGGATGGTGGATTTTAGGAACCGCTTGACAACCAGATTGAACACGTGAGCCATGCATGGCGCATGGCACAACCTTCCTTGACGCAGAGCAGACACCATGTTCTTTCCGTTGTCAGTCAACATGGTTCCGATTTTTAGTTTGCGCGGAGACAGCCATCTGTCGATTTCTCTGTTCATTACACTCAGCAGTTCCTCCCCTGTGTGACTACGTTCGCCAAGGCATACCAGGTGCAGCACAGCGTGACACCGTTGCGCCCTGCACATGTGATATGCCGGTCGGGTAATGGGACTTGGCACGGGGGTGGCGGCTGAGGACACGGCGGAAAAAGAGGTGGTAGAGGCGGACATGCTTGCTGGACCAAGGACGTGCAAACGTGGAGGCAAAAGCGTCGTGACCTGTCCAAGTTGCTGGTGCGGCTGTGCCGGCACCACGTTCACCCAGTGGGCCGTAAATGACATGTACTGTCCCTGACCGTAGTTACAGCTCCACACGTCGGCGCTGCCGTGCACTTTGGCAGAGACCGACATGCTCAAAGACTGGCCCACCATCTCTTCTACATGTGAATGCAGGGCTGGCACTGCCTTTTGGGCAAAGAAATGACGGCTTGGCACTCTCCACCGCGGCGCGGCACAAGCCATCATTTCTCGGAAAGGTGCTGAGTCCACCAGTTGGAAAGGGAGGGACTGCAGCACCAGCAACTTGGACAGGAGGACGTTCAGCTTTTGCACCGTCGGGTGCGTGCTCGCAAACTGTTGTCTCTTGGATACGGATTCCAAGAAAGACTGTTGACGGAATCCGAGAAGAGGAGTAGCAGGAGAAGGAGCATCTGAACGAGCGGAAGATGCCAATGAGCGACAACTCCCCTCAGCAGAGGTGTTGGAGCCTTGACTGGCTGATAGAGGGCGATTGACGACGTCGGGTGACGGAGCAAGTAACGGAGCGGGTGATGGAGCGGGGGCTGGGGCAGGCAGAACCGCCGTATGTTTATCACGGTTTTCCCAGGCCACCGAATGGTGACGCTGCATATGCTGACGCAACGCTGTAGTCCCAACATGGGCCCCCTGGCCACGCTTGCATTTCTGGCCACATAGTCGACATACGGCTACGTTTACTTCCTCGGGCGGCTTGAGGAAAAATTGCCACACCACCGAGTAGGAAACTTTGCCCCCGCTACTCTTCACTGGCTGACTGCTACTTCCTCCGTGCGCACCGGCACCACTACTGGCCGTGGTGGTAGGCTGCAGTGGAGCTGGTGCTCTACTCCGTGGACGTTTGGCTCCACTGACACTGATGCGACCCTGCTGCTGTCTCCTGGGCAACCCACCGACTGTTTTGCTCGCTGCCAAGCTGCCACCCTCTTCTCCTGATGATGCGGAAGAAATTGCCTGATGACGACGAGGCTGCCAAGTGCGATCAACCTCCTCATCATCAAGTAGGGTCTCCGCCTCACTACTAGCCCCCTCGGCTGCGTCTGGGTCAGGAGACAGACCTGTCTCTAGACCGGCTACCGAGCCACTCTCCTCGCCAGTACTTGTTCGCTTGGCTGCTGAAAAGGCCGATGTCTCCCCCCGTTCCTGACCGCCCTCTGTTAGCTCTTCCTCACTGTACAGTGGGGCTGAGCCCACAGCATGCGATACTTCGCTTGGTGAGGGAACAGCAAAGGACAGGGGCAGGTAGAGGACACGTGATTTCAGTGGGCTTGGTCCCGGGCCATGCCAACTAACGGTTGTGTCTGACGTACCCACCGACCGTTGGCTGTAGGTGTCAGAGGTGACCTGGGAAGAGGAAGACGACCGAGCCAACCAATCAATGACGGCAGGGTTGTCGGTGGAGACACGACCGCTGGATGACACCGGGAGCACTGGCCTCTGGCTGCGAATACTGCTGCCTCGACCCCTTCCTCTGCTGCCACGTCTGCTCGCTCCTAAAACATTGCCTCCTCTGCCACTCCTCTGCATGTTGTCTGACATACTATTTAATTCAACGATTAGGTGTCCCTGAGTAACAATTCTCTGGCACTCAGTAACAATTCTGTCTGTCCCTGAGTATGAATTCTGTGGCCCTGAGTAACAATTCTGTGTCTGTGCGAGTAACAATTCTGTGTCTGTGCGAGTAACAATTCTGTGTCTGTGCAAGTAACAATTTTGTGTCTGTGCGAGTAACAATTCTCTGGCACTCAGTAACAATTCTGTCTGTCCCTGAGTAACAATTCTCTGGCACTCAGTAACAATTCTGTCTGTCCCTGAGTAACAATTCTCTGGCACTCAGTAACAATTCTGTCTGTCCCTGAGTAACAATTCTCTGGCACTCAGTAACAATTCTGTCTGTCCCTGAGTAACAATTCTCTGGCACTCAGTAACAATTCTGTCTGTCCCTGAGTAACAATTCTCTGGCACTCAGTAACAATTCTGTCTGTCCCTGAGTAACAATTCTCTGGCACTCAGTAACAATTCTGTCTGTCCCTGAGTAACAATTCTGTCTGTCCCTGAGAATGAATTCTGTGGCCCTGAGTAAGAATTCTCTGGCACTCAGTAACAATTCTGTCTGTCCCTGAGTAACAATTCTCTGGCACTCAGTAACAATTCTGTCTGTCCCTGAGTAAAAATTCTGTGGCCCTAATAACGTTTCTGTGGCCCTAAGTAACAATTCTCTGGCACTGAGTAACAATTCTGTCTGTCCCTGAGTATGAATTCTGTGGCCCTAACTAGCGTTTCTTTGTCCCTAAATAACGATTCTGTGGCCCTCATTAACAAGTCTGTGTCCCTGAGTAATGGTTCTCTGTCCCTAAGTAACTTCTCTCTGTCCCCAATTCTCGTTTCTGTGGCCCTAACTCTGTCCCTGTCCCTAGTACAGAGCGGTCTGCCTCTGTTCAATGACTGCAGGCAAATGAAGATTTCCAAAATGGCCGCTATATATACCTCGACCATTACACAGTGCTGGCTGGCTGGCTGCTGATTGGCTGATGCGATCACATGTCGTTGAGGAATGCATTATGGGGCAGCGCGCCTTGTCTGCGCGCCTTCCCCGACATCCCCGCTCCGTCGCCGCACATGTCAGCCGCCATTTTCTGAAAAATTTCGATTCGCGCGTCCGAATTAGGCTGTTTTTCGGATTCGGCACGAATCGAAATTTTTCCGATATTCGACTCGAATTCCACTTCGGATACTTCGATTCGCTCATCTCTAGTAATAGCAATACAAACAATAGTCATTTTTTACAATCCAACATAAACATACTTGAAAATCTCCTTTCATATTATGAGTTCTGCCTGTCTGCTGGCCATCTCTTTCCACATCTTCTTGGATTCCCTGCATAGTTTTCAGGTTCTCCTCTGTTATTTATTTTCAATTACTAAGGACCAGGGGCGGACTGACAACTCATGCGGCCCCCGGGCAATAGGGGATCGTGGGGCCCCTGTGTCCTTGTCCACACTCAAAGCACACCCAAAAAAGCCTATAAAAGGTACCAGGGGCATTTCATGGGGCCCCCTACTGACCCCGGGCCCTCGGGCAGTGCCTGAGTGCTTGAATGGTCAGTCCGCCCCTGCTAAGGACTACATATCCCGTGGTACCTTGCTGCCTGCAAGCAGGGACTCCTGTACTGACTCTGTCTCCTGAAACACTCAGCACATCTATAGTTCAAAAGGCAGGCTCTGTGAAATGCGTGACACAGCAGTGCCTACTCACAGGGCATAGTGACCAAATATCACAGAACTCAAGGAAATAAATGTGTGGGAATCTTCACAAAGTAACTTTTTTTGAACTTCAACATCATTCAGAGTAATAGGAGTAGGCTAGAGATCATTGAAATACAATTTTGAAATAAATATATGATTTTTTTTTTACCATAGATACACTTTAACTTAAAAAAAATAGCCTTTTTTAGAAAAAAAGGTTTTTATTTTAGATAGGAAATACACTTATTTCATATTACTTTCTAATTATTAAGCATGAATTAATTTAATACTTTTAGCACAAATGATGGCAAGAGTTTAAAACATTGAATAAATACTGTATATGGGCTTATTTTGTGTTCTGCACACCATTGATATCTTTGGTTGCAATTTGAATGTTATAGGAGTAGTACTGTCAAAGCTGTTTTGGTTGTACTTGATCACAAGTTTGTTCCGCACTCCTGTGACCCATTTTCAACTGAAGCTCGCTGTCGGCTGATCACTCAACCGGTCCAGGCTAGGGAAAGATCCTGACTTCAAAGTTGGGATCCACCCCAGAGTCTGAAGCGGCACCTGGTTCAGCCTCTAAGGGATCCGCTGAGAGCCTGAGCCAGCCGTTCCCTACCCCTCCACAGCCCAGCACACTTAGAGCCAAGGGGGACAGATGCAGTATCGTTCTGCTGCTGCATACACCTAGGTAAGTATAACTGGGAAAAAAAAAAAACTATCCCACACTTCTCTTTTAATCTAAACATTTGTGAGCCTATACTATGGTTTCCTATGGATCTCAATTACAGGTTCATTGCTGACATGAAAGAGGTGTACAATCAGCTTGTTCTAGCCAGACCTGATTTCTTTTGCATATGTTTTGACAATTCATGGAAGAAAGGTTTACATTTGTTAGAATTACAATGCTATATGCAGATAGTCATGTTATGTTCTGTGATATTTTGTGCAAGATGTATTTTCCAGCAAGTCTTCTTAACTGATATGGCCAACTCTTTAATGAAAATATTAGGTTGTCAGTACATTTGAGGCTGGTAAAACCAGTGCCGTACTTACCAGCCTAGCATTCTTGGTTTGGAAGTAGCCACACATGGAGAAAGAGCATGGAATAGCCAGGGAATGTCAGCAAAATATCATAAAGAAAAGGGCTAAATACGTTGATGTATGTAGGTTTGTGTATGTCGGGGGTTATAGAGTTGAAAGTCAACCTGTGCCCAAACCATGCATACTAAACTATTGATGTGATCTTTGAGGATTTTTGAGAATTAGACACTTGACATTAAAATCCATTTTGAGATGTCAGGAGTGGCTTGTGTCAAAACTCTTAGGGTTCAAGCACATGGATATTTGTAGGCATTTTATGGGCCTGGCATAAACTTCCCGCTTTCCTGCTTCAGGGTAGACACCTGAGTCATGTACAGGATGCCTGTGTTGAATGGCTGTAGGCAGACGTACTCTTGTAAATGCATCACTTTTTACTTGCACATGCGCATCCAATGCAAGGAAGCATCAGTGTTTTCAAAAGTGCAGCTGCTTACATCTGTTCACTTGTATGGCAGGCTATATGTGGCATATGCTTCCCAGGAAAAAGAAAGCACCTGGAAATATAGGTATGTTTATATGTTATAAGTATCCATGTACATGAACCCTTAGGCTTTATTCACATGGCCACAAACATTTTACTGATTTTATTACACGTGTTTTCTAGGAGAAAAGTTGCTGCATAATGATCAGTAAAATGCTTTCATATAGACGCGTCTAAACATATAAAGATACATAAAGATATTTATATGCGTAAGCACATAAAGCACGTTAGACACAGTTTTTTAGATTCTGTGTTATGGATCTGAATGCAGTGAATGTTTTGCATCTGTGTGAATGCAAACAATGCAACTGTGTTTATATACATGATTACAAAACACTTGTATATGCATTTTTTATGGCAGTGTGAATGAAGCCTTATACTACTTTTTAGGTATATTTCAATAGTTTAATATCGATAGTATGAGCACAGGTGCATTTGAAGTGGCTGTAAAACCTTACATAACCCAGTGAAGCGACTGGCCTCAGGTGATACATAGAGATTAAACAAATCCTCCTACATAAGTTGTACTTGTTTATCTGCAGTCTTCTCTTCTCTACATCCTTTCAAAGTGAATAGTTTATACAGCTTGTCTGAGAGTTCAGAGGAGGCGGAGAGATGAAATTACACTCTGCTCAGTGAGGAGAGCTCTGAGACCTGATTGGAAGAGAAGAGACACACACCCTCCACACAGCACACAGAAACAGAGCTGAGGCTTTCATTCTTCTGGAGGTCCCTCCCCAGTCACTATTTTACTCTGGGTGTCAGGAAAACTTGTCAGAAGTGATTCATTCTGATAGCAAAGGGACAGCAGACAGTACACTCTATGAAGGGATATGTTTTGTTCATACTACTACTTTACAGTCACTATAAGGACAGACTATAGTAAGGTGACCAAAACAGGTCAATTGACTTAATAATATATAGCTAAAGCCTACCTTTGGTCGTCTTTGTTCATACTGATATTTTTGTAGTTCTTAAAGTCAACTATATGGTACACTGGCCACTACACAATACATTTCTTATCAGCAAGGCTCTCATTGAACTACAGTCCTTCAGCCAAGAAGAAGAAAGAGATGTTGACCACGGGTTGCAGGAAAGAAAATAGCTCAATTCCCCCATTAGCACAGTCAGCGTTGATGGGTGAATCCTGCCTGCTGAGCTTATGTGTCCTCCTGGCGAGGGGCTGGGGGAGCCGGGGGAACATAGTGATTACTGCTAATGGTTATAATAGTTGCTAGCAATAATCGCATGTAAAATCCAACAGGTTGGTTGTACCCAAGTTAATCGATTGATCAACGTGGGTACATTCAGCCTGTCTAAACATGGTTCAAATGTTGGCTAGTCCCTGTTGAACCAGCAGAGATTCAAACCGCCTATGTCTGGCTTTAGTTATCAGTGCCCATCCTATTGTGTTACTCAGTATTGGATTACTGTTAGATATGAGAAGGGAAAAAAATGGGAAACATACTATGTGCATTAGGGTAAGTTTTGGGCCTTACCCTACCGCCATAAACAATGACCAGTAAGTGACAAAGATACTTATGGCCACTACTGCTAGACTAAGCTAGCAGATGACATACCTAAAATGAATACTACTAGTGCCTGTCTGAGTGATACATTAGTGCTATTTAGCTAAGTTAATGCTGTCAAGTATAAATTATACCCTATTTTCAAAATTGACGTCAGTCGCTTCAGTCATGTGCAGTGGTTCCATAATTTCCATGTATAACACAGAATATATATCTATTATGTCTTGTTACATGTACTTTTATATACAAAGAGAGTGTATCGATAATAGCCACTTGAGTGTATCATGCTGGGAACTTGCGTGTAACCCAGAATGATTGACTTTATGTAAGGAGATACTCTATAAAACTGAAGCTTTGTTCCACTGCTTTGACATGTCTGAAGCTCAGAATAAATTTGAGTTTCCTGCTTTAGCCTTAGTACAGGCTTAAAATAGCAAAGAGAAATTACACTGAAAGCAGGGGACTTAAAGCATTCTCTTAATAAAGCTACAAGGTGACAAGTCCTTGTCACCTGCAAGTTTTTCATTACCACAGCACCACAGGGAAACAGATATCAGCGTGGTATGTATATGTCATTAACAACATCAATTATCAGTGGGTATGCTAGTCACCACTGTAAATTATGGCCATAGGGCTGTATGACATGGAGAATAAAATGCTACTACAGTCTGTAAAAATACAAAGTGTTTAACAAGCAACTAAAATATCTTACATAAATGTACCCGGTATGAATGTTCTTGGCTCTTATGAAAGTTGACCGATCTTAGTGGGGTCATGCCCTCCCATATTAGCTATGGCTATGATAAAGTAGATCTCTCTGAAAAAATAATAAATACAGATTGCACCATTATCCTTAAGGTTAGAGCTAGAATACATCTCATGCTATACTTTATCATTTTTGTTTGTTGTCCTACATTTTCTGAAGTGTGATATAATGAAGACCTACTTTTAAAATGTGTTTTTCTTTACTTTACACATATAGAATATAAGGAGGGAGCTGAGGAAAGGTTTTTTTTTTTATATCTGGACTTTCTCCTTAAAGCGGAACTAAACCAATTGATTTAATTGTTTTCCAAAACCATTATATTCCAGCCACGCCATGAATCATAACCGTCACAGTTACTTTTGCTTTCAACCAAACTGTCAAGCCATCAAATAGCTGGTGTCATGACTGATCACATGTATGGTATCATGGAAACTGCATATTAAACAGAGGCTAAGATGGAAGCTTCTTTGTCTGTGAGGGACAGGAGGGTTTAGTTCCACTTTAACATTTAATGCTTGACTTTACTTCAAATCCCTCAAATTAAAAAATAATAATAATAAAAAAGAACTAGAAGATTCAAGTTACACAATCAGTTTGCAATAAGTAAAAATCACAGCACCGGCATATCATCACCAACCATTTAATGCCCTGCTGTCAGTGTCAGCAGCAGAACAGCTATCTCATATGGATATCTTGATTGGTGTTCCTCCTGAAGTACTGCTTTTTTAATATAAATTAAAAAATAAGTCTCCTAGAAGGCCAATCAGACAAATGAGTACAAAAGCAATATGAGGGAATTAATGTTTAATTCTGTGCTGAATGTAAAGTACACCGCTCATAAATAAAGGAACAGCCTATGTTGGGACTTCAAACCTTCAAGGCCAAGGAAAGACCCCCCCCCCCCCCCAGTTCTTCAGCAGGCTATATCACCTTCTTTTTATATAGCCATAAAAAACTTAGATGAGTTACAATTTTGGGTTGTATATCTCTTCCACAACTCCATTCCAAGTCTTACAGTTGCCTGTCCCCTTTCTGGTGAGATTTTTGATGTGTGACCTGCTTAGCCTCACAGTCACTTCCCCAAATCTTCACCAAGAAGTCCAGCTCCTCCTGCTTTTGTGTGCCTCATTCTTGTCTTGGAAAATACAGCTTGCCCTATATAAGTTTCTTGTACAAGTTGGACTAGGCACTGCCCATTCAGGCCTCCCTAGCCTCCCTATTGGCGTTGTTTTGTGATTAGACTTTTAGAATCTTCAAAGAATTTCTCATTTAGAGTTCACATGTTTAGGTCCGTGTCTTGAATTTTTGCTTGCCTGCGGTTTAAATAATAAAATGCTTTACATGTGTTTCACTAAGGTAATATATGCAAATGATTACCCCTTACACCTCCTCCAACTTCAGTCCCTTTCCTTCCTTTGTCATTCATAACACAGCTTCATATATCTGTGACCTTTTATCCCTGGGTATACTTTCTTTTGCATCTAACTTATGTTAGGACGAATTCTGATATTTTACTATTTTGTTTTAACACACCATCTTCAATTTTGGGGATATTATTATTCTTGTTTAATGTTTTGTTATGTTATGTTTCTGTCTTTTTTTTAAGTAGTTATAAAATAATAAACAACTGTCTTTAACTACTTCCCCACCGCCCTATAGTAGAACTACTCCTACAGGGCGGCAGGGCTGCGCAAAATTATGCACATATATGTGATTTGCACTTCTGGGTGGCTGGTACACGCGTGCGTCACTGTACCTGCGCCACCATTAGTAACTACAGATGTCAATCTTAGGTTCCTGGCCGGAGATTCTCTGCTGGCACCCAGCAATCCCTGAGTAACACTGACAGGGACAACACAGATCTCTCTCCTGCCAGCAAGCACATGCTGTGTATTTCTCTCCTTAGCAGAGAAATACACAGCAGCAAGTTTCCCTAGTAAAACACACACAGCACATTATGTAAAACATCACACAGTTAACCCTTTGATCGCCCCAGATGTTAACCCCTTGCTGCCCAGTGTCATTAGTACATTGTCAGTGCTTTTTTTTAGCACTGATCACTGTATTAGTGTCACTGGGGATATCAGTGGCAGTTTCTTAGTTCCCACCTTGTGTCAGAATGCCCACCGCAGTCCCACTATAAGGCGCTGATCACCGTCAATATTAGTCTAAAAAATAAAAATAAAAATTCCAGTATATATACCACTATTTCTAGACGCTATCTTTCACATAAAACAATTAATTTACATGTATTGGGATTTTTTCTCAGTACAGACATGTAGCAGAATACATTTTGGCCTAAATTTATGACAAAATTTGATTTTTAAATATATATATATATTTTTTTTTTTTTCAAACTTGATGGTATTCTTTTCTCTATAGCGCAAAAAATAAAAACCACACAAGTAATCAAATACCACCGAAAGAAATCTCTATTTGTGGGAAAAAAAGTACATTTATGTACAGCATTTCATGACCGCGCAATTGTCAGTAGCGCCGTATCGCAAAAAATGGCCTGGTCAGGAAGGGGGGTAAATCATCAGGAGGGCAAGTGGTTAAACTAAGAGGGAATAAATGATAAACAATGTGGGGTATGATGATATAGAATTGTAAAACTTTTCTGTACATTGTTATAAATTTTTAAGGGTGTCTATATATAGTTTGTTTTTGTATATATATATATATATATATATATATATATATATACACAAACCTGGGGGCACACACAGGGGCGGACTGACAACTCATGGGGCCCCCGGGCAATAGGGGATCATGGGGCCCCTGTGTCCTTGCCCAAACTCAAAAAAGCCTATGAAAAAGGTACCAGGGGCATCTCATGGGGCCCCCTACTGACGCCGGGCCCTCGGGCAGTGCCCGAGTTTCCAAATGGTCAGTCCGCCCCTGGGCACACACATGCTTCCCAAACATGCCTGATGTATGTCTAGCTATGGTAGAAACTGCATGTATGAGTTAAATATTTTGTGCATATACATTGAGGTACATGAGGTTGTTAAATAGAAGGATGGAAGGATCGCTCAATCTTGTGAGCCTTTAAGAAGCATAATATGTTAATGAGGTTAATGAAGCATTCACATATACATTTCCCCCTACTGCCCCTTTGTTTACACAATCCCTTTGTGGGAGAAATACATTGGTGGGGAAGGTCTCAGGACAGAAATGTCTGTGTCTGCTGGATTGGACTAATAAAGTTTTACTTGGAAGTGATGTTATTGGAGTGCAGCCACTTTGTTCTTTGGAAATAATAAAATAGGTTATTTTAAGCATAAGGGATCATTTGTCTCCTCAGTTCTCCAAGAGATATGATTTAGCTGCCCTATATGCAGAATAGCATGGTGTGCAGATATTTTTGAGGTGCTCTTTTGTTTTGCACATATGCTTTTCGTACCTTGGTAAGCCATCATTGTGCTTGTCATATTATATTTTTAAGGCAGAATCTTGTTACACACATTTCTCCATCTTAACCACTCCAAGTCCGGACACTTTCACCCCCTTCCTGTCCAGGCCAATTTTCAGCTTTCAGTGTTATCACACTTTAAATGACAATTGCACGGTCATGCAACACTGTACCCTTATTTTTTAGCAATTATTTAAGACAGATAAAACTTTATATTGGTGGTATTTATTCACCTCTCGGTTTTTTTTTTTTTTGTATAAATGAAAAAGTCCAAACGTTTTGAAAAAAAAATAGTTTTTCTTATAAAATTTTGCAAATAAATAATCTTTCTTTATAAATCTTGACCAAAATGTATTCAGCTATCTTTTTAGTAATAAAAAAAAACCAAAACTAGTTTATAACCAAATATATATATATATATTTTTTTTTTAACATACCATCACCCTAGAAGTACATTTTTGCCATAGTGACATTCGCCATAGTGACACTGTACTACTTGTGGGGAGTCATGAAGATTTTTTTTCTTTTTTTACACTGATTGCTTTTACACCCTTAAAGACTATAAAAGCAATAATTTCTACTTCTCTCTGGCTGCATTCTTGCAGCCATTGAGAAATACTGTGAGAGCTGTGATTGGTCACAGCTTGTCATATGGTATAAGGCTGTTGTGAATAGCCTTGTACCATGTGACCTCTGTGATCATTCACAGATTTCACACATAGTAAGCAATGATGTCAGGAAGTGACATCTTGTTAACTACTGTGCCTGTGATCACCGATTGGCCAATCAATGATCACACGAATGATCACAGAGGTCCCATACATACCATGCATACCCACTCCTGCACTGCTCCCTTCCGGCCGTTCATGTACATGGGCTGCACGGGAAGTGGTTAAGACAACATTAGTTAAATATTTAATGCACACTTCAATTGGGGACAACAGCATATGCATTGCACATGAGTCTGAGAATAAGTGAGACTATTGGCAAATAAAAAATGAATAGCATTAGCACAGCAGTGTTTTTTTTATTCTCCTGTGACATGGTTTTATTGTATGTTGATGCTTCCAATAGACTGTTATTTTTCTTCTTTCTGTAACATACCAAGCTGGGCAGCAGAAGTGGCAGTTACAGCCCAGTCTCAGCGGCTAAATGGTGAGAGCAGCTCTCATCCAGCAGAGGGTGGTGGGTTGGATAAAACCACGAGGTGACAACCAACCTGCAGCATTGGGAGCTGGCGGTCACCCTATTTATTTAGAGCACAGAGAGAGCAGAAACTGTCAAGATCAACTAGTATTAATTAAACATTTACATTATTTACACAACTTTTTTATTTTTTCGGCTGGGATATCTTTTTTTGTATACAATCATTTTTATTAATAATTTCTTTCATTAAAAGATTATACAATACATCAAACATTACAGATCTACATTTTCTTAACCCAACCCTTTCCCACCCAGGGGGTACCGAGGATATCCACCTCTGGGGAATCAGTTTTCTGGCCAAATATAGACATCTCTGCACTGCCAGTTGCACAGAATATTACATTCCATAGTTTTCCATAATCCCCAGTATACACAACTTGGGCTCCTGTTATCCACTCGTCCTGTTATCTCAATCACCTTTTCCCAATATCTATATAATTGGGGACACCTCCAGATCATATGGAAAAAATTTCCCACCTGATCCCCAAACCTGGGACAACATGCATCTGGACGTCTCCCAAACAAAAACAATTTCCTTGGTGTGTGGTATGTTCTATGAATAATGAAAATCTGTGTCAACTTTTGTGCAGGGGATAATGATACTAAATCCACCAGTTTTAAAACATGCTTCCATTGCTCATCAGTTAATTTTCCAACATCTTCTTCCCATTTAACCCTACATGGTAGTTCTTTATCCTTATCCAAGGCCATTAATTGTATATTTGTATACAGCTTTGAAATTAACCCTTTGATAGATGGAGCATTTATTAAGGACTCTAACAGAGGGGCATGACTCCACTCTATTTCCTTTACCTTAAACTGAACTGTCAAAGCATGCCTCAACTGTTGATATTGATAGAAATATTTATTCGAAAGTCCAAATTCCTCTCTCAATTGCTCAAACGATTTCACTCCCCTAGGTGTGTATAACTGTGTTAAATATACAATTCCCTTCTGTTTCCAATCATTGAAGTTCTCTAGTTTTTCAAGCTTTGGTAGGTTTTTATTTTCCCATATCGGCGTGTATTCCATAAATCCTGTGTACCCAAATAGCACTTGTATTATTTGCCATAATTTCAGCATCAGTTTATTTGTTGGGTATTGACTTTCTGTGTTTTAAGACTCCGCCTCCAACACCTCCACTAAAGTATGGTGGGGTGTACAAAGTAACAACATATGTATACTATGATCCTTGTTTCTCCCACCTAGTCCACAGCCTCCCAAGTGCTGTAATTGTGCTGCCAAAAAATAACTCCAATGATGCTGCACCGCCAATCTTCCTCTATCTTTAGAGAGCTGCAATACCCTAAGATGTATTCTGGCCTGCCCCCCTTTCCACACCAATTCCCTAAATAGAGTATCTATCTTCATAAACCACTTTCCTGTAATCCATACAGGTGAATTATGCAAAATATATAAAAGTTGGGGTAGCCATACCATTTTAATCAAACCACATCGTCCCACCATTGAGAGAGGAAGTTGGCGCTATGCCTTACACTTCTCTTTAAAGTTTGCTAACAAGGGCACTAAGTTATTCAAAATACATGCTGTTACTTTTATTCTTAAGTACCGAAAGCTTTCTACTACCTGTAGGTGCCTATTAAGGTAGGGGGCGCCTCGCGTGCGCCCCCTACCTGTTTTAAAAACACACGTGCCGTCCTGCCTCCGTATTTCTACAGTGGCTGGGCGGCATGTGGTTAATTCTCAGCCTTGCCTTGGGGTATTATAGAGTAACTGCACTCACTGGACCAAATTTAAACGCCGACATTACCTGCCACAGATAACTCCACTCCACACTATCAAATGCTTTAGCAGCATCTAGGGAAAGAATAGCTCTCGAACCCTCCTCCTCTCTTAATACTCTCCTAATATTTAGTGCTGTGGATTTCCTTAGGATAAACCCGGATTTATCCGAATGAACCAATGTATGTAGTGGCTAACACTTTTTCCAACAACTTAACATCCACACACAACAAGGATATTTGTCTATACGATGAGGGCAGTAGGGGATACTTTTCCTCTTTATGTAGCATTATAATTGTGGCTTCTGTCATAGACGTTGGAGAATAATACCCTCTCAAATGCTCCATTTAACACCTGTAGGAGTTCTGGAAGTAAAACTTCCCCATAGTGTTTATATATTTCTGTTGGTAACCCATCTGGGCCCAGAGTTTTATGATTGGCGGAAGTTAAAACTGCATTTTGCAATTCCTCTATGGCAGGGGTGGGCAACTGTGGCCCTCCAGCTGTTGGTGAACTACAAGTCCCATCATGCCTCTGCTTTGGGAGTCATGCTTGTAACTGTCAGTTTTGCAATGCCTCATGGGACTTGTAGTTCTATAACAGCTGGGGGGCCACAGTTGCCCACCCCTGCTGTATGGTAATAGGGGCTTCCAACATATCTATATCCCCATTTGATAGGGTTGGGATCTGTAAACCTTTAATACATTTTTCCATCTCCCTGTTCCCCTCCCCTATTTTAGTGTTATACATATCCGAGAGATAATTTTTAAAGACATCTATAATCTCATTCGGGCACATAGTGACCCTCCCGGTCTCATTTGAGGTCACCGTATTTACCGTGCCCTCCTGAGTGTCCTTGCTAGGAGAGCCAACATGTGCCCTGTATTTTCACCTTCATCATACCATTTTTGTTTCATAAAAAACCTTTTGTTTTCAGCTCTTGTCAAGGAATCTTTGCTATACATCTGTTGCATTTCCTTCCATCTCTCCAAATTATCATTAATTGGGTCTTCTATATAAATGTTCTCAGCTTCTACCACCCCTTTCATAATTGACAGTTCCCAATCCCTAGTAGTTGAATTATAAGCCCCCTACAATACACCTTAAGTGCATCCTACACCATATTTTGGGGTGCTGAAACCCCAATGGTCTTTTAAAAAATCACCCAGGGCTTTATTCATATGCTCCTAGGCTGTTATTAATTTTAACCTCCTTAGCGGTAATCCCGAGTGTAGCTCGGGGTAAAATTTCTATACCAAGAGCGGTAACCCCGAGCTACACTCGGGCTTACCATGCGGCGCTGCTCTGGGGGTCCCTGCAGCACTTACCTTGTCCTTCGCTCCCGCGATGTGTCCCCTGCAACGTCCCCGGCCATCTCCTCCAGCCGATGCCAGCATCCGGCTTCTGTGTTCTGGTCCCTGTGACGTCGGGACGTACGGGCGCCGGAACCGGCGGGAAATGTGAAATTTTTAAAAAATGTCATTTTTGCTGTCATTGCTGTTTCGATGCATTTCACATATATTTTGTCCCTACTGCTTTGTCCTGTGCCCTGCCTGCATTTTGAATGTTCTTTCTGCCTGAAAACTTAGAAAAGTCCATGGCGTCCAAAAAGCGTCCCTTTACGTCAAAAGCGGTTTTAGAACAGCGATAGTAAATCAGAACCACTTGCAGAATTGAGTGATTATGATTCATGGGGAAATTCGTCATCAGACACTGAAAACGATTTTGGGACTTTGCTCAGCTATGTGCGAATTTGCCTCTGTATTTCAAATTTCAGTGTTTTTGGTTTGATTATATTATTGAATTAAATTTATTATTATTATATTATTATTTTTTATGATTATTTATTAAATTATAATTTATGATTTCGTGTTTCAAATTTTATCATATCCAGAATGTTTAATAGACTCTTGTTCGTACAGATTTCAGTGAGTTATTCCTAAAAATTACAGCCTACAATAAAAAACTATATATTTCCATGCAAAAAAATGGTACCGCTTTCAGCACAAAAAATCGGAAAGAATCATACCGCCAAGGAGGTTAACCAATAGGTGTTTACCTTCCATTCCCTTTGTTGTTGATAACGATCTGACGTTATTGTCAAAATCAACGGAGAATGATCTGATAGACCTCTAGCCTCATACCTTATATCAGAAATTAAGGGCAACATACTGTCACTCCCCAGTGCCAAATCTATCCTGGAGAGCGACAAATAGATGCCTGAACAGCATGAAAATGTTTGATTCTTTGGATGACGTTCTCGCCAAATATCTCCCAACCCTGACTCCATTATCACCCATTGTAATAGAGTGTAATTACTCTGTCCTGTTCTCCTCCTCGGTAGAAATTTATTCATCTGTACATCCATGACCATATTAAAGTCCCCTACTACCAAGATTGATATATTTGGCTTATCCACCAGAAATTCTAATATTTGTTTAATTATACCCATTTTAAATGGAGGGGGGACATACACATTTATCAGTATACATAATATACCTGCTAATACACAAATACATAGCATCCACCCTTCTCAATCTTCATCCGTTTACAGGAAAACGGAACTGATCTATGTATTAAAATACTCGTACCTCTTGAATAAGAGGTATACCCTGACTGGTATTGACAAGAGAACCCATTATGTTTTAATCTTGTTACCGTTTCCTTGACCAGGTGTGTTTCCTGTAAACAAAGGACAGAGATCCCAAAATTGGAAGCATGATAAACATCAAAGAAGAGCTTCAAAAGCATAATATTGCTTTTATTGAATAAAAAAAACACTTAAAATTGCACTTACATGTACATGTGTATGGCACTTTAAAATCCAAGGACACTGCAATCCTCTGTATTCCCTCTCAAGAGACAAAAGTGGTGCTGTGAAGCCCCGCCCGCTACTTTTGTCTCTTGAGAGAGAATACAGAGGACTGTAGTGTCCTTGGATTTTAAAGTGCCATACACATGTTGTACATGTAAGTGCAATTTTAAGTGCTTTTTATTCAGTAAAAGCAATATTACGCTATGAAAGCTTTTCTTTGATGTTTTTCATGGCGGTGGAGGAGTATTACGGATGATTTGGAGTGTTTTCACATGTGGAGTCCACAACCAGTGAATAGAGGCATCAAGAATATACAGGCAGCTAATCGGTCTAGAGGCGTGCCGAGGCACCAAATGAACAGTTTGACCTACCTATGAAGGTGGTCAACATCTTGGGGTGAGTGGGGCTCTGGAGGGGGAGCACTAAATGGAGCACTCAACGTTTACAGATAAGAAGATTAATCACCGAATCACTTTGTTTCACGTGTGGTTGGAGGAAGTGTTTCACATTGGGACTTTAAATATTTGGATGTAGTGGTGTAAGCTGTAAGAGACTCTAATACTTATAACAGATGCACTGAACTTACGTTTATTATCATTATGTTTTGATTGACATTGGTTTCAATTTGGGAGTATTGTTATTCATGTTTGATACACCATTTGCACACTATCTCACTAAAATTAACAGAGGTTTAAAACATTGGTTTAAGCACGCATGGAATATAGGAATGTTATAATTTCCCCCTGTCATAGGGACACATGGAGGGGTACACTTTAAGACAACCAATTTTTTTATTTTTATGTTCATATGTCATACAGAAGTCACATTTATTTAATTGTGGGCCACTATCACGAACGGATTGTGGCACTTTTTAATTCACTAGCGGCAGCGCAGAATTTATTTATACTTCTTTACCTTTATCTTTTACTGTGCGTTGTGCTTGTGTACCACCGGCCTCCTGAACCACCTGCACTGCTATCTTTTTCCTTGTCATTTTCTACTGCTTATGCACAGTTTAAGATGTTATACTGATTCTCTTTTAACACTGCACACTCCACCCTTCCAAACAAATCAACATCACCTCTCCACTGATCTTCAATCTATCCTCTCCGCTCCCTCCACTTCTGCTCTCTCACCTTCTCCCAGCTGAAGTGACAGGGGCCCAGGAAAGCCAAGGTAAGTCCGTCCGTGGGATCCATGGAGCTGGTCTGGGGCCGACCTAGCCACCTGTCCTTCTCCCACCATGCACGGGTCTCCGGACAGCAGGAGGGGTCCTCACAGGGGGGACCGCTAAGACCACATGGGACCCCAATGATACAGCAGCTACTATCCCATCTGCACCCGTCCTCGTCTCCAGCTCCGGCGTCTTCCTCCTCCAGGCCCGACCCACCAAGCGCCGCCCGCAGTTGGGCAATCTCTCTCCAGCCACTTCACTGCAGACACAGCCAGTAAGAGATCAGTATGGAGGAGCCCAAGTGAGTTGTGTATGCTCGCTCACATCGGCATTAGGCCCCTCAACCTCTACACAACTTTATTATATGGGTTTATATACACTTTAAGGGGTTGTATTTGTTCTTTGATGGTTTATGCAAACCAGCAACAAAGAAAGTCCCCAGGGACTTATGTCCTACTCATGTGCATCTCTCTATTATTTAATCAGGCCCCAAAGTCTTGAGAAAACTGGAAAATAGCTTCTATATTCTAAAGTAGATGGACAGGGTACAGGCAGATAAGGCAGGCTGAGGGGAATCATTGATGAAAATTCAAAAGCCTAAAATAGAAAACTATAAACCAAGCAATAGATGTTTCTTTAAGTCTTAATTTCTAACTAATTCCTAGAAACTGTGAATCACACTTTAATGATATATTTCTGCCGAGTCTCTGACAACAGGTAATAAAGCATGACAGTATGGAAGACGTTTAGATAACATGTTATTAGTTTTAATATTTCGTGTAGCACTACAATAAAATGATTTCAGAGAACAAATCTTAAAGCGTTGCATTGTTAGGTGCTAATAATTACCTTTCTCTGCCCTTATTGTCCTTGTCAGTTGTATGTTGTTTTTTGTTACCATTTTTATCTTTATTTGGTTGTCACCTAGAGCTATATAAATAATAATCCTTGCAAATGTGTCCCTGTTTGAGGTATTGTGTAGCCTCACAATAATAACTTCAGGTGCGGATCGTTTATTTGGAAACCTGTAATCCTGAAAATTACAAAGAAGGACCAAGAAAAAACAGTAAACATGTTTTGCTTGTCATAAATAGATTCATCAGCCAAGATTTGTTTCACTGAGTTTCATTTGTCAACATACAGCATCTAAAAGAAGAACTATTTGTATCACCCTATATTATCCACTAAGGAATGAAGCACACTCCCAGTGGACAGCCAATTTGCCACCAAATTAGAAACATAAACAGAATAATTTTAGGGCAGTAACTATTCTTCCAATTGTTTTGTATGTTCCATGCATTTTTCCTGCACTGCATTCAAAATGCACTGCCTTTGCCATCTACTGTAGGTGCTAACACATTGTTAACCGCTGCTCGACTTCCCTATAACAGAACGACTGCTACAGGGTGGCAGGGATGCACAAAATCACATGTGTGTGTGTATGTATATATGTATGTGTGTGATTTTGCATATCCAGGTAGGGGGTGCGCGCCATTGGCAGCTACAGATGTCGATGATCGGGTCCTGGCCGGCAGCTACAGATGTTGATCTGGCCGGAGATTCCCTGCCTGCACCCGGGTATCACTGACAGGGGAGAGACCTGTGTGTAAACTTATGCTGTATATTTCTCTGCACAACAGTATATTTCCTAGTAAAACACACACAGCATGATTATGTAAAACAGCACACAGTTAACCCTTTGATCTCCCCAGATGTTAACCCCTTCCTGTCCAGTGTCATTAGTACATTGTCAGTGCTTTTTATTAGCACTGATCACTGTATTAGTGTCATTGGGGATGTCAGTGGCATTTAGTCAGTTCCAACCCAGTGTCAGAATGCCTGCCACAGTCCCACTATACAACTCTGTTCGCCACCATTACTAGTATAAAAAAAAATAAATCCAGTATATATACCGCCATTTGTTATAACTTTCACATAAACCAAGTACTTTACATGTATTGGGATTTTTTTTTAGCAAAGGCATGTAGCAGAATACATTTGGCCTAAATTTATGAAGAAATTTGATTTTTTTAAAAAGAAATTCTGCATATGTTTTATAGCAAAAAGTAAAAAATATTGTTTTTTTTTTGTCTTTTTTTGTTTATAGTGCAAAAAAATAAAAAACGCACAGGTGATCAAATACCAAAGAGTGTATTTTTGGGAAAAAAAGGACATACATTTAATTTATGTACAGCATTGCATGACCGCGCAATTGACAGTTAAAGTAACACAGCACCGTATCGCAAAAAATGGCCTGGTCAGGAATGGGGGTAAATCCTCTGGAGGGCAAGTAGATAAAGTGGTAGTAAATCCTCATTAAAAAATGAATGTCCCCCTGCAAAGGAATTTTATAATGTGCTAGTATGCATCATATATTAGCACATTATGAAAGACTTACCTGCAAGAGGAAGCCCTCCAGTGGTGCTCTGTCATCGCTGACATGGCTTCTATCTTCACCCAGTCTTCCTTCCAGGTTCATGGGATCCGGCTGTTTGAATGGCTGAGCCACGATGACATCATACATGCAGATGCATGTGGGAGTCACAGCCATGGCACAGCTCTCTCAGTGGATGGCATGCCATCTATTGAGAGAGCATTGTGCATATGCCGGTGATATCACCAGCTGCTAGTTATTGGATTATCTCCTAAACAGTGCCCGTTTAAGAGATATTCATCTTACCTACAGGTAAGCTTTACTGCCCGTAGATAAAAGTGTAAAAACAGGACTTTGCTACCACTTTAACAGCACCTCACCACAATGTGTTTGCGGGTAATAGATCGCATAATACCACACTACTATTTGGTGCAATTTTGATTCTTTTAAAAATGCACTGCACCAAACTGCATGGTACTGGCCACAGTCCAGCCCTAATAAAGTCTGAGGGACAGTAAACTGGCCCTTTGCTTAGAAATTTTGGAGACCCCTGATGTAGATCACAGTATAGTCAGTCCAGCTCCAGCAAAGTGTAATCAGTATTTGTGGGTCTGGGAACGTTTCTCAAGGTACCAAGTAGTGGAAACAATTTAAAGGTGTTTTCCACTATAAGTTAAAAGTATACAGTACCTCCTATGCCAACATGCGATTCCAGCAAGATGGAGAATTATTGTCACAAAAGTGTGGGAAACAACTGCTCATATTTAATTAGAAAGTTGTTACTTGTCGACGATACAACTCGCCTGTGGGATTTTTCATGTTATTATTGCCAGCGGCTATAGCCACTAACGATAATCACTGTGTTCTCCTGGCAGGGACTGCTCCCCCCTTCCCAGGAGACCATAATAACACGGTGGGAGGGAGTCAGTCAACAGTCAGTGTTGATGGGGGAATCGAGTGATTTTCTTTCCTGCAACCTGTGTTTTCAGGAATTACAATTGCATCATATATGGCCGGCTTTACTGTAATGCACATTTAAAGTGGTAGTAAACCCACTTTGTTGATTTTTACCTACAGGTAAGCTTATAATAAGGCTTACCTATAGCTAAAATTAATATCTCCTAAACATGCACCGTTTAGGAGAAATTCAGGTTTTTTTTTTTTAGCTGGCACATGTGTTCTGAAGGAAAGGCATTCCGGGCCATGGCCCGTGACTCTCATGTGCAAGCGCAGGAGTGACGTCATCACGCTTCAGCCATTCAGATGACCGGAGCTTGCAAACCCATAAGGAAGACCGGTTGAAGATGGAAGCCTTTACAGAAGTGACAGTGCGCCACTGGAGGGCTTCGTTTTAAAGTACGTTTTACAAAATGTGATAGTATGTGATGCATACTAGTACATTATGCCATTGCCTTGCAGGGAATGTTTTGTTTTTATGCGATTTACTACTACTTTAAAGAAGTAGGCAACGGTGAAAACTCCAGTCAGATTGTTGCCATCTGTGTCACAATGGGGAGATTTCCTTTCACTAACT
This sequence comes from Staurois parvus, assembly GCF_062004578.1. Lineage (NCBI taxonomy): Eukaryota > Metazoa > Chordata > Amphibia > Anura > Ranidae > Staurois > Staurois parvus. The sequence goes on along the minus strand of NW_028317932.1, from coordinate 10,842,800 downwards.
AAGGGAAATCCCTCATTTACATTTGTTTCTGGATCAAGTGACTCCATCAGAAGATTTGGGCTTGGTTCACACTGGTGCAGCTGCGATGTCATCCAATTTTTAATACAATTATGTAGTACAACTGCAGTGCAACTTGGAGCAGCATTTTTGTCACGTTTTTTATGTTGGTGTTGGTGCGATTTCTGCAGGGAGGAGGAGACTAGTTGGGGAAAATTGCCCTGGGATCCCATCAAAAATGCATGTACATGTGATTTTGATACATTTCATTTGAGGTCTATGGGGCAAAAAATTGCCCTGCATCACACCAACGTAGCACAGGTACCTTCCCCAAAGTCACATCACGGCTGCATTGCATTGATGCGAACAGGCACCATTGAAATCAATGTGATTTCCATTGTCATGCAATTCTGTGTGGATCAAGTCACATCTTAAATTGAACCAGTGTGAACCGGGCTTTACCCTTTATTCGTCTTTTGATGATATTTTAACATTTTGGATTTTCCCTGACCTTCATTCCTGGTAAGTGCAGCAACTGATGATTAATATTTATAAAATCCCTCCCACTCCCAAATAAACAGACCTATAGCCAGTACATAAAATTACTTTCAGTTGCCCCCTGCTGAGCCAGACTCATAGCTTTGCAACCAGCAAAGCTCAGGCTCCCTGCTGATTGGAAAGCTCTAGCAGGGATTGTGTTGCATCTCTGCAGAGAGACCACTGCTTTCACACAGATAGCAAGGGTCCCGTTCTGCAGCATGCTGGCAGGACACAGTCATTTCTATCTGAAAGGCTTTGCACACCTTTTGTTTTTCAACACCTGGAATATATTTAGCTAATTTAAACCAAAAGCTGAATTGGACTTTAAGAAGAGTCAACTTTTGCATTTTGGTGCCTATAATGTTGACAATCAAATTTGTCCTCTAAGCCAAGACCTTGTAAACTCTCAAGTGGATATGGTAAGATTCCGTTTATGGGTCAGGAAAAAAGATAAATTACATTTAAAACACTTAGGGGGGCTCTACATAACCTTGATATATTGGGCTGCCTTTTCTTAACCTGTAGTGAGCAGTCACTTGTTCACTGACTTTGATCCTCTCTAATCCCTCTCTATAACGTTGAATACCAGGACCGAGTCTCTATGCTGCACTCAATTTTCTTGACTGTTTTACTATAGCACTAAAACCTGATTCCTTTCCAGGTTTGGCTCTCAGCTCTGTTTATATGCCTGTGGTAAATTTTATTGGGAAAAGAGGCAAACATTCTAGGAATCCTGCAAATCAGGAGTGTTGGAAAGGGCTAGAATCACTTGAACTGCTGAAAGAGAAATAAATAGATCCCAACTGAATTCATTTTCATTATATTTGGATGGTAATTGTTGAACATTAAACATCCAGCACAACGTGTGTTCAAAGGTGCAGTGCTGGTAATATTCTTATGTTCAAAGTATCACAACCAAATAGGCTTGTAAAGAAAAATAGAAATCTGGAGATGAAATCACTCCGCTATAAATTATGTATAAATGATTCTTCTGGATGCAGTTTGAAATGATCAAACTTGACGTTTTGCTAAAATTTTACTCGGTTTATTAAACTATCTGTTCTTAGGAGCCAAATAATAAAGGCATGACATCAAATGTACAGTAAAAGGATGTCAAACTTTTTTTTTTTTATAACAAAATCTCAGCTTTTGCTGGCTGTGGCAAGCTGAGAAATTGCACCTGAACATGTTTCAAAAATATACAAATCTTTACTGTCCCAATCTGAAGATTTCAAAGAGATGGGGCTAGCTATGAGTGTTCCAGATATAAAAGACACAACTGAATGCAGCTCTGTATTCATCAATCAAGCATTACATGTACTTTTCTAAATGCAAGCAGTGTAAGCACTATGACTGTAGCATTGGCCTCTTGCACTCATTGAACGACAGAGCTAAGACTAGGAGAGGGAGGAGAAGCACAAGGAGTCAATCAGTTATGGTGACGTGCTTGTGTGCTAACAATGAGCATGCTGATAGAAGAAGAAAGCAAAGTAACAGTGAAAAAAAAGTGTATTAGTCTGCTGCTTCCCCTTTCACTAGAGGGGCAAGGCCTGTAAGTGCTACATATCTGTTGCAGAAAAAAAATCAAGTCTTTTCTCATGCCAGACAGTGTTTTAAAGTGATATTAAGATCTTATTTTTTAAAATAACAAACAAGTTTTACTTGCCTGCTCTATGCAATGGTTTTGCACAGAGCAGCCTCGATTCTGGTCTTCTGGGGCACCCCGCTGGTGCTTCTGGCTCCTTCTGCCTTCAAGTACCCCACCAGCAAACCACTTGCTGGGGGGGCACTCGTGCAGGCTTGCTCCTGAGCCACACTTTGTACAATTATTGACACATGCAGGATGGCTCACCGCCGATCTCTTGTTACTTGATTTGATTGACAGCTGCAGGAACCCATGGCTCCCACTGCCCTCACTGAGTCCAGTAAAGAGGGAGATAGAGAGCAGCACCACTGCTCTCAGGCACAGCGCTGGGCTGAGAGCAGGAAAATATTTGCACCTAAAAGGTTTTTCTACCTTAAAGTTATATTAAACGCAGTAAAAAAAAACAAAAACAAACGTGTTATACTTACTTTCTCTGTGCTGTGTTTTTGCACAGAACAGCTCCAGTCCTCCTCTTCTGGGGTTCCCCCGCTGCTGTTCCTGGCCCTTCCCTTCTAATGAGTGCCCCCACAGCAAGCAGCTTGCTAGCGGGGCACCCAAGCAGGCTCGCTCCCGAGCTGTTACTCTGCATTTCCATTCACACAGAGAGTGGTGGCTCGGCCCCACCTCCTCTCTCTCCTCATTGGCTCACTGGCTGAGATAACAGCAGTGTGAGTCAATAGCTTCTGCTGCTGTCTCAGCTGATGAGGGAGAGTCTCCAGAGAGCCAAAGCTCTTGTGCACAACACTGTATCGCAATGGGTTTCAGGTAAGTACAAGGGGGGCTGGGGGGCTGCTGCACACAGAAGGTGTTTTACCTTCATGCATAAAATGCATGAAAGTAAAAAAAAAACCTTCAGCCTTTACAACCACTTTAATGCAGAGAATGTATTAAAGTGAAAAAACTGTAGGCTTTACAACCGCTTTAATCTGAGGACTGGATAAACAGATATACAAATGCTTTGGCAGGTAAAACTGCTCCCACGTGTGAATTCTAGCTGTGCACTTACCTGTTTGCCTGAAATCCAGTAAACCCTTTCTAAAGCTCACAATCAATGTCACACAGACTGAATGGATTTATTGGGTAGGCTCTCACATTACATGGTTTTGATAACTCTAAAAGAGTTGGCACATAGCTTATAGAATCCAAGAAGAACTTGGAGGCTTCCACTTAAGACTATGACCCACTGGCTTCCATACTGTCTGACTTATTGATCTGAAATAAGCATACAGATCAGAAAAGTCAAAACCCTTACCCACATTCTTGTTTTTGAATAGTGAATCAAGGTATCAACGTAGTCAGTAGATAGTTGCTGTATAATGTATGGATGGGGAGAGGGCTTTCAGAAAATATAAGGTCAAAAATGTAGGATTTGTCATTCATGGGAAGAGCAGAGGACACCTGAAATCCTTGATAAACTCGGATGATTAAACTTTTGCATCAGCTCAGTTGTGACTAGATATTTAACCAAATGTGTGGTAAATGCTTTTTCTACTTACTTTTTGATAAGGAAGAGTATTTGTAGAAGTTGGTGATTTTGCAAGGTGGCATGATAATTTTCCCATTAAACAACTTGTTTATGTTAAAGGTGGCCACAATATTATATATAGGTAATAAGTGTTGTGTTCTTGAGAAAATATTTAAATCTAAAAATGCAGAATAAAAACAGGAACATACAAGGGTTGGAAAGCCTCTAGACTCAAGAAACTGCAGCCAAAACATCAAGAGCAAACTGTGCTCAAAATTACAGGGATATGAAAGCATTAATCATTATACTTTGCTGTAGCTACATTGTGTGTTAATACCTTTGTGCAGTGGAGAAGGTGATTTTTATCCTCTGGGGACTTTTGTTGGGTGAAAATTTGAGCCACAGTAATTTAGCAGAAAGGGTACATTATATAATGTATAGTGACATAGCAGATAGCTGTCATGGGCAGAAAATCACAAGGACAGACTTCAAACTATTCTATACCATCATTTATTCTAACAGCCACATAAGCATTGCCATGTTAAGTACTTTGAAAGAACGCCAACATGACACATTTAAAGGAAAAATATCTGAAAAGTCTACAAACGTAATGCTGCTGTTGTTCTTATAGACCAGTTTTAATACATGGATGGATTCATTCAATAAAATCTGTCCTAGGCCGAACAACAGTTTGCTGGTATATGTCTTTAGAATCACCAAGCTAAAAATGGCCTTTTGATACAGAAAAGTCATAATGCTAAAATAAGCACCAGGAACTGCTGCATTATTTAACCTTTGTGTCTGGTGAGATGGAAGCAAACCATTTCGGGTCTTCTTCATGAATGACACAAATCAATGCTGAAGAAACACAACTTGGATACTGCTCCTCCCCCAGTGTCAAAGCAGTATGTATAAATCACAAGCTTCTTGTCCACTGACTGATGTTCCCGAATTGGAGGGTAGAATTGCTCTCCCTCCCCTACGGCCACACTATGTTTGTAGAATCAGTAAGATAAACAGACACATACTGTATATAGCTCTATAATAACCATAGGTGTATATTAGCCAGTGAGAATTCTGCCCATAACCAGGTTCAGTGGACTTATACCCAGGGTATTCAGCCATGGACCCCAGAGTTTTTCAGATTTATGAGGGAAACTCCTGTCCTGGTAGATATATCTCTCCATTCTAGGAGTGTCTGCTGTGCATTGCAGCCATTCCTTATGAGTGGAGGTCTATTGACTTCCAATGTCATAGGATAACACTACAAGCCTGGAATAATGCCCTGATTACAACTTCCATTGCGTTTGTAGGCAACTGTACAGAGTCAAGAATTCCCATTAGCATCAAAATGGATCGGGGCATGGAATTCTGAGTTCAGAGTATGTACAAGTCCCTCCCAATTTAGGGGTAATGTAGGGCACATCCACAAAAGGTAAATTAAATCACCACGGTCCCAGCTACATTTACTGAAAGTGGAGTCCTCAAATATACCCAATGTTTTATTTAATGACATCTATGTAGTTCCTCTGGAGATCTCCTCACCTCTTTGCTTACTTTCTACTGCCTGTGATCCATGTTGTAATGAACAGAGAATCTTTCAACATCAGACAAACAGGGATGTACAGTGAGGGAAGGAGACCACCAAAGAAATGTAGGGTACACTAATGAAAATCAACAATGCAAAGGTAAGTACAATATTATACACAGCCCAACCTGATCACTCTCTATCTAAAATTAATTAATAAAGGCTTCTTTAACTGCCTGTTCATATTTAATTTACCTCAAATATGACTTTCTAAAATAAAAGTTCTTTTCTCGTGTTACGGCTAAAATCTATTCTTTTTGTGGAAAAGTGTGTAGCTTTTAACTGTTTGCACTGAAAATTTATTTTTTATGTCTTAATTTTAACCAATTGACATGTGAAGTAGTAATAGTCGCCAATTATAGTGTCAACTGCAATCCAAACAATTAGAGTCAAAGGCCTGACAACTGAGTATGATGAGTTCAATGATGAAGTGCAGCTGGCCTAGATAGCACTATTGTATTTGTATTGCCCTTGAAGAAAAGCATACTAAAGCATTGTAGATTAAGATTTTAAAATATTATTTATTTTGCCGAACAAAAAAATTGACAGGATTTCTTTCTTTAGATTTAGTTACATGATCAAAACCACAATATACTATATATAAATGTAATGTTATAATAAATATTGTTATAATAACACTTGCAATGGAGAGAAATATAGGACCTTTATCAAGAGACTAAGAATTCAAGCAGGTTACGCCACTCAACTATAATGAAGAGGAAAGAGAGCAGAGTTTATAAGAGGACATTTATAGTAATTATTAACAATATTATTTTTACCAAATTCCCACTCAAATTCCTCACAAGGTAACCTCTGTATGATATACAAAGGGCGCTCAAGTCAAACCAGGACTTTTGAGTTTATACAATAAAAGAACACATTTCAAGGAGTGGAAACTGCATTTATTTTTTTACATACGCCCCTGCTACATTTATATACTTATCCCAGCATTTAACAAATACCTGAAAAGCTTCGGTATAGAAAGATTTGTCAGTACATCTGAACCATCTTAGGACAGACGGCTTCACTTCGTCATCAGTGCTAAAATGCTGCCTTCATGTGAACACTTTTAGGGGTCCAAACAGGTGGAAATTACTCAGTGTGAGGTATGGGCTGTAAGGGGGATGTGGTAATACCTCCCAGCCAAGTTGCTGTACTGTGCACGTAGTGTGGTGAGCAGTATGAGCATCTTCAGTGTCTTAGAGAAACAGGACATTCTTACTGATCAAATCAGGCTTTTTTTTTGCAAACATGTATGCACATCACCCAGAACATGGCAGTAATATTCACTGTTGATAGTGGCACCAAGAAGTAGAAAATCCACATGAATAACGCCATGTTTGTCCCAGAAATCGCTTGCCATCACTTTACTTGCAGATGCATTTGTTGGGAATTTTTATGGTGGTGGTGAGTTCTTCCACTGCTTTGATGCTCGTTTTAATTCTGGAGTGAGATGATGTGCCCAGGCCTTGGTACCCAGCATGTGCTAACTTTTCTAAAATGCAAGTGTTCGTGAATGACTGTGTTCACCATTCCCACAGAAAGATTAATCTGTTGTGCAATTTCACGACAGGCTATGCGTTGATTATCCAGGATCAGGAGTTCTATGCGCTGAATGTTCACAGGAATGACTGCTGTGGGCAGGGACCACCATGGCTGGGATCTTCAGTGACAGATTTACAACCATCTTTCAAACGTCCACCATTCAAATGTCTTACTGTGGCTGAGCATCCCATCACTGTACTATGCTTGAAATTTTCTATAGATATCGACGGTTTTACGCCTTTGTCACCAAACGCTGTTCCATGCACACACTAACACTGCTGTCTGCCATCTTGATTAACGGCCTCTGGATTGGCCCACGACATGTGTGCCGCCTATCAGTAATGGGACACACTTGCCACTGTGTGTAGTACCACCATGCCATCATTCCTGTAAAATTAAAAAGATCTGGTTTGACTTGAATGCCCCTTGTAGTTTAAAATGTTAGAGAGGTGGGGGCAATAAATACGCCATACATTCTGCGGCCAAAGATATTAGGTAAAGGAATGGCTGGCATCAAGAAGGAGGAGGAGGGTGTTACCCTGCTGTCAGAGATAACAGCCTTAGGGGAATTCTCTTTTTTGCAAAACCGCTTATTCTCCATCCAGTTTAAATTTAGGGAAGTGTTGATGGGTATGGTCTCTCAACAAGAAATCCCTTCCCTCTGACAAAAGGTTGCTGCATTCATAGACCCTATAGACACACTTGGAAGTGAATATGAGAAGCTGAAGATGATATAGACGTATGCTTTTTATCCATGGAGCCAAAAAATTACTACATGTGAATCTGAAGAGAGGAAATGGCAACGATTCTTTGAACATAAATATTATACATTACATCTGTCATTCTAAAAATACAAAGTTTTTAAAATACACTACTTCATAATCAGAAGAGTATCAGAGTGAAAACTGAGCGCTGTTAAATCTCTAGGCTGCTGAAGTGTATAGAATATTTTTTCACAAAATGTCTTGTGTGTCAAACAAGGAGTTATTAGGAAACCTTATAGTCTTTTAGTTTCCATGCCAATGCTAATAATGGTGCATTAATGTTACATTACATTGGTATTAATAACACAGTTTTGTTAGGGTGGTCCAAGCCCAGAGTTAAAAATTGGAAGGACTGTCAATGTTGACTGCATTAACCTATAATTAAATAAATCCTAAGCCTTTAAAAGAGGACTTCAATGAATATTTTTATATTCTACTGCACATCAATGTAAGTATGAATTTATTCATTTAGTTGGAAAAAAATGTTTTTTTTTGGCCTGACAACTCAGATGACTCTGCATCAAGCTCACCTAGTTCACCTTAGGAAGCCCTGAATATAGAATGTTTTCCATGAACTATAGCTTTGAAAAGGCTTTCCAATGTGTAGGGAAAATGCACTGTAAAGTAGACCTATCCTTAAAATGTATACTTCATAGCCATCAGTAGGGCACGTTTGAAAGAAATTTAAACTACAGGTTCACCTTTTGGGGCATGTTACGCTTTACACAGATTTTTAGGGTGTAATGTGTACCATGCCCTAGGTCTGCCCCCCCCCCCCACCACACCATCCCCCGATCCTGCCCCCATAACAGCAGATAGGGGTTCCTCTCCCCACTATCACTTGAAGCAGCTGTGTGGAGTGCCTCCCACACAGCCATGTCATTCATTCATAGAACTCTGATGGCTCAATAAACTGCAAATGCACCAATGAGTGTCCTTGTAGCCCATTGACACTTTCTTCAGCTTTGTAATTGCTGGATATAATTACATAATTATTCAGGTAGAAAAAAGAAACAAGTCAATCTTATTCAATGTATGAAAAAAAAAGAAATAGAAAACCTCTGTATACAGAACCCTATAAAGCATAGTCCAATTTCCTTCCTGATCCCCCTGCAAATAGATATTCCCTGGATCAACATCATTTGGCGTTATAACCTCGCCGATTATATGTTTTGCATTTAGGAATGCATTCAGCTAATTTTTAAAATTTAGTTCCTGATTGAATCTATGCCACATTATCACAGTTCTTACTGTAAAGAAGCCCTTCTGTATGTGGAGGTTAAATCTCTTTTCCTCCAGACATGAAGAGTGCCCCCTGGTCCATTGTAATGTCCTTAAATTGAATAACTGCACACCAAGTTAACTATATAGACCACTTATGTATTTATACATGGTGATCATATTCCCCCTTATTCGCTTCTTCTCAAGAGAGAATAAAGTCAATTCAGCTAATATTTCCTTAAAGCTGAGCTGTTCCATGCCTCTTATCATTTTGATTGCCATGTTCTGCATTCATCAGTCATTTTTACCTTATTAACTATCTAACTATGTCTGCATTATCAAATCACATTATTATTTTACTACTAATTTTTTTTTTTTTGCCATAAGAAGAAAGTCACTGCTCTGAACCTTCTAGACTAGCAACCAAGGTCACATGGCCTTTGGGCAATCATTAGGGACTGTGGAATCTAATGTATTCAATACAAATATACCCTGGGTGTTGGGCTTCCAAAAAGATGCACAAGGTACAAAGGTATCAGTTTATGTAATTAGTTATCTAAAGTATTTCTAAAGCTAAAACTTTAAAAAACAATTGCATAGAATAGGTAATGGTAAAACATCTGACAATTTTTTTTTTGGCAGAAAATAGGGCAGAAAAGTTAAACCTCATCATGTGGATTTTTATAACAAAAAAGCAAACAAAATTAAGAATAAAACGTAAATATATTGGTAAAGAGATTATAAGAGAAACTTGCAGAGAGAGCCTATTGGAAAAATGAAGGAAACATCTTTATTAAATCTATGCAAAATATCTAAAAGATTACATGGTCTTGAACCTTGTCTGTTTTATCTGACCACTATTTCATTTAAAGTTATGTCATAAAAACAGGCTTCATGGACCACCATGGCAACCACATTTATTGATATCTATAAAAATAACATGGCTACTAAGAGTGTTAAGTACAAACTACTCTTTTCCTTTTGCACCTCCTAAAGTTAACAGGGCATGAATGCCTAAAATGTTTCAGGAAAAAAGTAAACTTCACTCTGACAATGTAAAATGTTTTGCAAGAAGTTTTTTCCTACTTGAAATAGTAGTCTGTGAAAATGAATGAGGTTCAAGTCCATGGACACTTTTGATACTTTGCAAGGATTTAAAAAGGTGTAAGGCACATTTGTAAGAGGTTTAACTCGATGGACATCCCATTTATTCTTCTGCTGAAAACTCAAACTTTTAGATTTGACCTTACTTTCTGTCTAAGAGACAGTGGTCATCAGGTAAAAGAGAGTGTAAACACAAAGGAATAGAAACCTAACAAAGTATAGGTATGTTATACACCTGGTTTTCAGTGTAAAGGATATCTTTTAGACAGCTTGTCAATGCATAGGGGTTGAATTTGACCTTTTTCTCAGGAAGACTAGAAGCGCGTGAGGAAAAGCACCAAAACTGTTATGTTAAACCAAAAAAATGTTTTATTTGGATTCACATATAACAGAATGCCAAGGCATTTCTGGTTCCAAGGGGCCCACTTCATGAGGGTGGAGTGAAGGGCAGCTCCAGCCACTGGTTTGACAATTCTTTTACCAGTTTGCTATTTTTCTAGAAACCAAATACAAACCTTTTCCCAGCAAATGTCATCCAACTGTTGAAAACTAATTAACCTGGGTACGTAATTTTTGGTAAAAAAGTATAAACATTCCTAAATCTAAACAAAACGCTGGCAAAAGTGAAGTTGAAATATTTTGTACTTGAGGCTCACCTAGCATATCTAAAAATAAAATAAAATTGCCTTATCTACTTTCTCTTCTCCTTTTCCTTTCTCCAATGGGGTTCCCCAAGGTTATTGGACCCCTCCTATTCTCAATCTACACCTCCCACTTGGGTCAGTTGATAGCATCCCATGGCTTTAAATACCATTTCTATGCTGATGATACCCAAATCTATCTCTCCAGCCCTCAGCTCACTCCATCAAGCCTCACTAATCTACTAGCAGACATATCAGACTGGATGTCACACCAGTTCCTGAAAATTAATCTATCAAAAACCGAGCTCATAATATTTCCTCCCCTACATGCCCCTTCCCCCGACTTCTCTGTCAAAATCAATGACTCAACCAACAACCTGTTCCCGCATGGCAAAGTTCTAGTTGTAATCCTGGACTCTGAACTATCCTTTCAGCCTCACATCCAATCACTGTCCAGAGCTTGCTGCCTCAACATCTGTAACATCTTCAAGATAAGCCCCTTCCTAACCAATGACACCACAAAGCTTCTAACTCACTCCCTGGTCATCTCCCGCCTTGACTACTGCAACTCCCATCTAACTGGCTTACCTTTACATAAACCATCTCCCCTCCAGTCCATCATGAATGCGGTTGCCAGGCTCATCCACCTTACCAACCATTCAGTGTCTACCACGCCTCTCTGCCAATCCCACCACTGACTTCCCCACACCCAAGGAATTAAATTCAATATACTTACAACAACAGTATACAGCCATGCACAACTCAGCTCCTGATTACATCATTAACCTTGTATCAAAATACCGCCCAAATCATTCTCCTTGTTCCTCCAAAGACCTCCTGCTCACTAGCTCCCTTGTCACCTCCTCCCATGTTCGCATCCAGGACTTCTCCAGAGCCTTTCCCATCCTCTGGAACTCCCTTACCCAATGTGACTATATCCTACTCTGTCCACTTTTAGACGATTCCTAAAAACTCATCTCTTCAGAGAGGCCTATCCCTCCCCCACCTATTGTAGCAACTGTACATGTATTTTGTCCATCAGCTCACCCCCCTTAGTTATTACCTTTTGTATCAATTGACCCTCCCTCTTAGATGGTAAGCTCTAATGAGCAGGACCCTCTGATCCCTCCTGTATTAATTTGTATTGTAATTGTACTGTTTGCCCTTATGTTGTAAAGTGCTGTGTAAACTGTTGGCGCTATATAAATCCTGTATAATGATAATAGCCTTTCCACCTCTCCCACAAGTTCCCTGTCTCTGCCTCTGGTATTGATAGTATTCCTGCACAAGCATTGTTCACAGGACTGAGGCAATACAGCAGCAGCCAGGAAGAGAGGCTGGATGCATAATGTCAGTTACTTGGATAGGTGGCTGGAGTGAAAAGTCAGCTTCTTAAGGGAGTGGCTAAAATGATGTCAGTTGTTTTAGGGGTGTGCCTTGAGCAATGTATCAATGACCTGGAGCAGTGTTTGGAGCTATATATCAGTATGCTGAAGAATGACTGGAGTGATAATTATTAGGCTTCAGGAGGCTGCAGAGAACATGATTGTTGACTGCTAGCTAAAAGCCAATACTTCCCTGCAGGAAACAGCTCTGATATCTCTGCATGGAGGGCTAATTTGGTCTCTAGAAGATGTGCATTTGAAAACTGCTGCACTTTATTACTACCATATTACAATACCAGAGAAATAAAATATTCACTATATGATTAATAAAATCTGGAACAAAAATCTTTATTTGTACCAGTCACAAGTGAACCTTTTATGTAACTACTCCTTGCTGTTTAATGAAATAAAAGTTGTTGTTTTTTTCTTGATGTCATCATAAATGTGCACCGTTCAGAAGATGAAACATGAGATTTCTTCAGTTCTAAGTGCAACAGCTTAAATATACTATTGTTGTGTTTTAATCATGGTCTTTTTTGGGACGGTAGCCATGGAATGTATTGAAAGTACTGTTGGACAGACGCTTGATGATCACTGGATAAACAGTTGGATGAAGGTTTCTGTCTACTATTATTTATAATTTATAACATAATTTTGATATATATATTTGTCCTATAATTTAGAACATTTTGATTTGAACATTTGTAACTTGTACGTGTCTTTTTTAAGTTTTTAGATGTGTTTCATGTCGCTCCGTCTTTTGTTATCATTCTGCAATCTGCCTATATATATGTGTGTGTTTTTATGAACTACATATGTAACAGCTGTACAGGTGACAAAAAGCTGAAGAGAATGAACTGAAAGGCAGTTAGGTGGTTAATGTATGCTGCATGATGCCTGTAAATCAAGATTAATTCATCAAACTTTTTAAAGGGCATCTCAGGTGGGAAAAATTGGGTTCAGAGCAGTTAGTAAAACCACACATGTTCACATATGGCTGATACACCAGCTTGACCTCAGCACTTCCAGTAGGAAGATCCTCAATGTTTTCCCATAGCCTTGGGTAAGCCTTGTACCTAGTGCAGCAGGGAAATGCTTGTTAGCAGATCCACAAGCAAGATGTTGGACATTAGATTGCTAATTGCAACACAGATGACACAGATGTCCCCTGGGACACCCCACTCCAATTGTATTTATTCAAACCAGGACCATTCAATTTGGTAAAATCAAAGATACCAGCACTCAGGAAATATAAATAATTGTGATCCTTCTTTTAGACCTAGCTACTTGGTCATCCTAAATGGTCAGCCTTGGTTATTACTGAAGGTTTTGGTGTTCAGCACAGCTATAAACAAGATACGGTTACATCCATCCAGCTCATGCTTTTATTAAACAACTTTAGATTGTTTTCTTTTTTTAAGGGTTCTTGATTGTTATAAATGTATGTTTCATGTTCATAGGGGAAATTACTCTGCCCTGTTCCTTCTCTTTTAAGTAAATTTTCCAACTGAACTTCCCTTGAAGATGGGCTGGAGTTGTTAAGAGCAAGGGAAGTCTGGGCTGGTTTTCTCACTCAATCATTTTTATTGAAGGTTTTCTGTATATGTTTACAGTATTATTATTCATGACATGTTTGTATCTCAAATAAATATAATTTTATGCAAAGTAGAATTTTTAGATTAAAATTAATAAACAACACATAACAAAGTAGCAAAGCATTTCTATCTACAATATGTTGACTGATTTAGTAAAGATATACAGTGAGGAACAGAAGTATTTGTACACCCTGCGATTTTGCAAGTTCTCCCTCTTAGAAATCATGGAGGGGTCTGAAATTCACATTGTAGGTGCATTCTCACTCTGAGAGACAGAATTTAAAAAAAAAATCAGGAAATCACATTGTATGATTGTTAAAGAATTTTTTTGTCTTGCACTGCTGAATATAGGTATTTGAACACCTAAGAAACAGCAAGAATTCTGGCTCTCAAAGACCTGTTACTGTACCTTCAAAAAGGCCACCTCTACTCCACTCATTAATCTAACTTAGTAGCACCTGTCTGAGCTCTTTAAAGACACCTGTCCACCCCACAGTCAGTCAGACGCCAACTACTACCATGGGCAAGACCAAAGAGTTGTCAAAAGACACCAGAGACAAAATTGTGGACCTCCACAAGGCTGGAAAGGGCTACAGGGCAATTGCCAAGCAACTTGGTGAAACTAGATCAACTGTTGGAGCAATTGTTAGAAAATGGAAGAGGCTAAAGACGACTGTCAGTCTCCCTCAGACTGGGGCTCCATGCAAGATCTCACCTCGTGGGGTATCACTGATGATAAGAAAGGTGAGGAACAGAACCACAAGGGAGGAGCTGGTCAATGACATGAAGAGAGCTGGGACCACAGTTTTAAAGGTCACTGTCGGTAGAACACTACGCCATCATGGTTTCAAATCTTGTATTGCATGAAAGGTTCCCCTGCTCCAGTCATCACATGTCCAGGCCCGTCTGACGTTTGCCAATGACCATCTGGATGATCCAGAGGAGGCATGGGAGAAAATCATGTGGTCAGATGAGACCAAAGTAGAGCCTTTTGGTCTAAACTTCCCTCGTTGTGTTTGGAGGAAAAAGAAGGATGAGTTGCATCCCAAGAACACCATCCCTACTGTGAAGCATGGGGGTGGCAACATCATGCTTTGGGGGTGCTTTTCTGTGAAGGGGACAGGACGACTGCACTGTATTAAGGAAAGAATGAATGGGGCCATTTATTGTGAGCAACAACCTCCTTCCCTCAGTCAGAGCATTGAAGATGGGTCGTGGCTGGGCCTTCCAACATGACAACGACCCAAAGCACACAGCCAGGATAACCAAGGAGTGGCTCCGTAAGAAGCATATCAAGGTTCTGGAGTGGCCTAGCCAGTCTCCAGACCTAAATCCAATAGAACATTTTTGGAGGGAGCTGAAACTCCGTGTTGCTCAGCGACAGCCCCGAAACCTGACAGATCTAGAGGAGATCTGTGTGGAGGAGTGGGCCAAAATCCCTGTTGCAGTGTGTGCAAACCTGGTCAAGAACTACAGGAAATGTTTGACCTCTGTAATTGCAAACAAAGGCTTCTGTACCAACTATTAACACTGATTTTCTCAGGTGTTCAAATGTTCAGCAGTGCAAGACAAATAAATTCTTTAAAAATCATACAATGTGATTTCCTGAATTTTTTTTTAAATTCTGTCTCTCAGAGTGGGAATGCACCTACGATGTGAATTTCAGACCCCTTCATGATTTTTAAGTGGGAGAACTTGCAAAATCGCAGGGTGTTCAAATACTTCTGTTCCTTACTGTAAATGTAGGTTTAAAGCTACAATCTATTCTTTGGCTAGCATCATAAATATTGTTCAGAAATACTTCTGTCTTGTATAATCATCAAACATACAATGGAATCAGGGCGCAAGAAATAGAAGTGTAGGAGGAGGAACATGGAGGAGGGGAAGAGGCTAGGAAATATAGGAGTTAGCATGCCAGGGGTTTACTTTGTTTCGAGAGGCTGGCTACAATGTCCAGTCCAAGAGTAAGAAGAGTAAGAAGATAGGTGTCTAAGCTTAGGATGGCCATACCTGGTTATCTTTTTTTATTTCATTCAGCCAGTTGACTGAACATATTCATCCACTCACACAAAGTAGTGGAGGCATCCCCCTCTGCACCAGTGGCTGCAGTTGATTGCAGCTGCTGATTGAGAGAAATTTTCCAATGTGTCTCTTCAAAATAAGTCGATCAAATGACTGGAATAATATTGATCAGTGTATGGTCAGTTTTAGAGGTAATTAATATTCAACTCAAGGTTCCTTATCTCTACCATTGTAAGCTTAGCATCTCTTAGTTTTTTGTCATTGTTTTGGCTTGTCATCATCCAAATTTTACTTGTCCTTACATAAGCAAACTGTAAAGTATTTGTTTTCCAGGACTTGGCGATAGCTTGTTTGACTGTTGTAAATATATGAAACTTCAGTTTGTGTTGATATTTTAATGCTTTCTGTTTTTTTATTTAGTGAAACTTACCTAGAGTTTTTACGTAATGGGTGCTCAAGGACTGTGTGCCATTTGATGTACCCTAGTCTACAGTCATTTTGCTAGTGGACAGGTTGAAATTGGGAAGCGCGTTTTAGAAAAAATTTAGCAAAAGTGTAGGCAAAGTACCACTGTGTTGTAAATGTATATCTTTTTGCTAGCATAAACATTTTCTGTGAATATATTTTTGGTGTATTCCAGAGTCCACAGCTCCACTGCCAGAGACACACCAAAGTCTTATTCCCATTTTTTAACATAGGCTTGAGTAGTTGAGGATTAAGTATTGATTACAGAGTCGTAGAGTAAAGAGATGATGCCTAAACTCTAGTCTAGTTTTGCAATCCTACCCCATGACCTCCACGATATCAAGTCAAGCTGTTGTACCACACTTCCACTTATTGAACCACATTTAATTTGCACATATGTTAATCTCATTCATTTTAGGGTGTAAAAAATCTATGCCAAAATAAATGTTGTTATCTGAATTGACTGTATTTTGCTGAAAACCGGGAAGGGTTAAGTGTCTGGGTGCTCATATACACAGACAGATGGTTCTCCTTTGGCTAATTTAAAGGTTACCATGTTAATTATTATAATTAAGCTGTGTATGAAAAGTGGTGCCCCTTTGTTTGTGACTTGGCGATGTGACGCAGCAAGTCGGTACAAAAGAGACGTGTGCGCAGCAAGCTGTATTGAGTTGCTATTATTGCTCCTTGCCGAGCGTATTATCCTGTCATAGGAGATGTAAGAAAATCTCTCACTTCAAAATGATAAGGCTTTGTCACTTGCAACACAATTACCGTTAAAAATAGAAAGAAGCATTCAATATGATTGCAAGTTGCAGGGAGGGAGCTATTGTCCAGCCCGGTGTGACTCATCCAGAGGGCCGCAGTCAGCCTCTACATAGCTGTCAGCTAACTGATTGCCATCATTCCCTCTCTCCCCGTGTTTGATGAAATATTCATGCCTTTGCTGTGCTCTCAGCAAGTACTATTGATTTCTTGTGTAAACGTTGCTATATTTAGTCTAGACAAATGGAATGTGGATTGCTGCTGAATAAATTGGATTGAGGGCTGGGCTCTTGCCTGCTTTTAGCTTCCAATCCATGGCTATTATTTATAATCAAGGGCAGTTTTTGTGAGTTTAAGAGTGATTTTTCACCATTTAATGATTAGTCTGGAAAACCAAACCAAACAGTTTAGGCGCAATAATTTCAGGAGAGTGGAATAAAAAGCCATTTCTCTTTTTCTTTTAATGTGACACAAAATGTCTCTGTTGGAGTGTGTTGACACCATTTCAGATGTACTGTTTTTATCAGCTGTGCTTTCACATTTCTTTTGTCTTAAAAACTAATGATTAAAATGAGCATTGAGTGTATCTGAACTTTTTAAAGTAACTGAAATTATTTTTTCCGTACTCTTGGTGAAAAGCAACTTCTAATATGACACAACAGGAAAGTATTTCACATTAGGTTGTGAAAAATGGCTTCAACTATAGCTTTGAAATTGGAAGTTGAGGTATTATTTCTGTACTTCAAAGATCATCCTTTGACATCAGGTAGCCAACCCCGTGTACCTTGGTTTTTTATAAACCTGTATTCCATTGTAGCACTGTTATCCAGGGAGTCACAATTGCTTATATACCATATATGATTAAACTGTCTTTATACAATCCAATCTAGCTGACCTCAGGAACATATATTATATTATAAATGAGTCTATAAAAGTCTCTGGAATTGATCTATAACACTCATGGCAGCTGTCCCCAGAGCAGAAGCAGTGTCTGTAACGCTTGCCCGCCTCCCTATAGTAGACGTACTGCTACAGGGCAGCAGGTCTGTGCAAAGTCACGTATATATACACATGATTTGCATTTCCGGGTAGGGTGCACGTGGTAAGGAGCGTGCCATTGGCAGCTAGGGATGTCAATTACTAGGTCCCGCCCGGAGATTCCCCACCAACACCCGGTGATCGTCGAGGAAAGCTGACAACACAGGTCTCTCTCCTGCCAGCAAGGATATACTGTTTTGTATTTCTCTGCACAGCAGAGAAATACACAGTAGCATGTTTCCATAGTAAAACAGCACATAATGCAAAACAGCACACAACACACAGTTAACCCTTTGATCACCCCAGATGTTAACCCCTTCCTGCCCAATGTCATTAGTACAGTGTCAGTGCATTTTATTAGCACTGATCACTGTATTAGTATCATTGGGATGTCAGTGGCCGTTAGTCAGTTCCCACCCAGTGTCAGAATGCCTGCCGCAGTCCTGCAGTCCTGCTAAAAGTCACTGATCGCCGCCATTACTAGTATATATAAAATAAAAAATTCCAGTATATATACCGCCATTTGTAGGCGCTATAACTTTCATGTAAACCAATTAATATACAAGTATTGGGATTTTTGTTTTAGCAAAGACATGTAACAGAATACATTTTGGCCTAAATTTATGAAGAAATTAAATTTTTTTAATTTTTTTTACTGGATATGTTTTATAGCAAAAAGTAAAAAATATAGTTTTGTTTTACAAAATTGTTGGTATTTTATTGTTTATAGCTCAAACAATAAAAAATGCAGAGGTGATCAAATACCACTGAATGCTCTATTTGTGGTTAAAAAAAGGACATAAAATTCATTGTCAGTTAAAGTAATGCATCAACGTATTGCAAAAAATGGCCTGGTCAAGAAGGGGGGTAAATCCTCCGGAGAGCAAGTGGTTAAAAAACAGAGAAGAGAGGGAAGCGCTTACTAAGAGTAGCATAAGGACAGTTTATTACAAACACAAATATAGCAACTCACATTGTTAAAAAGGTCAACAGGCTCATCAAAAAAGAAGACCGCTGTTCTGTGTGTGATGTCCCCATCCCTCTATGCACAGGCTGTCTCTGTGTATCTGGATAGATGGTGGAAAGATGGCACCACAAACTTCCGGCTTCCAGGAACCACATAGGAATGCAAACTGGTGGAAGTTTCTCTAACATACACACTGGCTTGAGAAAAGAGTGCACATGTTCCAAAATGCAAGGCCAGTTGCATCCTGGAGAGACATCACACATAGAAAAGAAGTCTTCTATATTCATGAGCCTGTTGACCTTTTTAACAATATGAATTGCCAATTTTGCGTTTTTAATAAACAATCTATATGCTACACTTAGTAGGTGTTTCCCTCTCTCCCCTGTTGTATAATATGTGTCCAATGTCCTTTACATGTACCAACAACTGTGTAGTGGAAGGGCCTATGAAAACAATCCATTCAAAAGAGGTAACCCCAAAGAAACCCGTTCAGCGCCAAGGCTTGCTATACCTGCCTATGTAAAAAGTGGATAGCCGCATACCAACAGACAGCACAGTCCTAGTTTAAAAGATCAGCTTCAGCCTGTCTCCTCCCATGCCACATCCCACTAATGTGTTTCACTCTCCCTTAATTACCATAGTTAACCCTCCCATTTCCCCCCCTCCCCACGGCCTTAATCACCATGGGTAGGCCAGTAGGAAGGTGAAATGTGTTAGAGGGGTGTGGTATGGCAGGAGACATACTGAATCCAATCTTTTTAACTAGAACTGGGCTGTTTGGTGATGTGCGGCTGTCCACTTTTTACATAGGCATTCAGCAGAGGTATTGGGAAATCTAAAATTGATTGTGAGCTACATTTACCTACTTGGTGTGTAATAGGTAAAGAACTGGGCACCAATCACTTTAGTAAATTTAAACCAATTCAAACTTCCCCTGACTGTCAGTTCAGATTTTTATTGCTGTGTGTGACCCAATTTAGGAAACGTTTCCCACTGAAGAAAGTGTCATCACTTCTTGTCCCTCTGACACAGGATCAGGACAAATTACAGGAAATTCCAGCAATGAGGTCACATACAGCATTTAAAAACCAACAGAGGCCCTAACCCCTCACTGCGATAGAAGAGTTTTGACTTTAGATGGGCTTGATCACTTCAAGCCCGGACACTTTCACCCCCTTCCAGTCCAGGCCAATTTTCAGCTTTCAGTGCTATCACACTTTGAATGACAATTGCGCGGTCATGCAACACTGTACCCATGTGAATTTTTTAGCAAATTTTTGAGACAGATAAAACTTTATTTTGGTGGTATTCACCACTGGGATTTATTTTTTTTTTGCTATATAAATGAAAAAGTCCAAACATTTAAAAAAAAGTGTTTTCTTATAAAATTTTGCAAATAAATAATCTTTCTTCATAAATCTTGACCAAAATGTATTCAGCTGTCTTTTTAGTAAAAAAAAATAAACCAAATTAGTTTATAACCAAAAATTATAATTTTTCTAAAAATGTTTTTACAGTTTAATTTTTTTTCTTATATCATTATTTATGTTTTGTTTTTGTTTTTTTGTTTTTTTTTTAACATACTGTCACTCTAGCAGTACAGTGTCACCATAGTGACACTGTACTACTTGTGGGGGGTGATGAAGATTTTTTTTTTCTTTTTTTACACTGATTGCTTTTACACCCATAAAGGCTGTAAAAGCAATCATTTCTCTTTCTCTCTGTCTATATTCTTGCAGCCATCGAGAAATACTGTGTGAGCTGTGATTGGTCACAGCTTATCACATGGTACAAGGCTGTTGTGAATAGCCCTGTACCATGTGACCTCTGTGATCATTCACATATTTCACAAGTAGTAAGCAATGATGTCAGAAAGTGAGATCTTGTTTACTACTGTTCATGTGATCACTGATTGGCCAATCAGTGATCACATGCTTCAGGACCTCACACAGGGGTCCCGTACAGCGATCGGTCCCAGACACAGCGGGGAACCAGATCACGCTGTGCGCGCTCCCAGGGAGCACGCACAGGCAGTGAATGTGGGTGACGTTTAGAAACGTTAACCCACTTCTGCACTGCTCCCGTCTGGTCGTTTATAGTCATGGCTAGGGTCACACCTATGCAGTTTGCATTTTATGCGTTTCTGCAGTGCTTTTTGCGGTGCATTTTGTGATTTTGCTCATGCGTTTTTGCTGCATTTTTGATGCGTTTTGGGGTTTTTTCAACTTGTGGCTGGGCAGAATAAAACACACAACGCATAATAAACACATAAAAAACATACAACATGCTTTTCTGCAGCGTCTCCATTGAAGTCTATAGAACCCAAAACACAGCGTTTTGCAATTTAAAAAGTCCCTGACCCTTTCCAAAAAATGTATCGGGTGAAAATGCGGAGATGTGAACCTGTCCCATAGGAAATCCTATTAAATGGACTGTTGTGCATTTCTGCAAAACACAATGGAAAATGCATTGGTGTGAACTTAGACTTAAATACAGTATGTAATTGTATACAAGATAAATTATATGTCCTTTTTTGGACATGTGAAAGGACACATATTTGCTTTGTTAATTAACTATTTAGATATGCACATACATAAGATGTTACAGAGCTATTCAGTGAGTGTAAAAAAAGAAAAGCAGCAGCCGGACATATAATTTTCATACAGATGATATAACTCCAAAGAGACCTCTAAGATATGGTTTTAAAATACGGAATGCATATGTATTTTTTACTTGTAAATTATAAGCAAGCGTGACAAACTTGACCTCCTTACTACACCCCCCTCCCCCCCAAAAAATTATATTAGCATATACATTTTTACAAAATATATTATTCAATTATATTTTACAGAATTGATATCATTACGTTATGCAGTATTACTACTCTCTAGCAATAAACAGTAACATCACTGCATTATGTGTTAGGAACATACTTTACAAAGATATTTTACATTTATCCAAACCCGACATATTAAAATATTAAACACCGGTCCAAGAAACACAGCTTTGTACAAAAATATGTCGGGTTTCGATTTTTCTCGGCCTTAACTGCATAAGCCTTGATTGATATATACAGCAATTGTTAATTGCTAGCCATGGAAATAACCTCCTACGATATGTCAATTTAATAGCCTATTCTAATGAGAGAGATAGTTTGTGGAGACACTGAACATTTCAATACATAATTCATTGTGATGAAGTGACAGGAAAAAGGCTGTAAAAGCCAAGCATTAGAATTGATATGACTGGATTGCAGTGAGCCAACGACCCCTCTTCCATCAGTTTAGGTGATAAATATTTTCATATAAGTGGGTGGTGGAATTACTGTGGGAGGAAAGTGTGCTACTTATTCTTTAGCGGTATATACAGGATACTGTAGTGCACGTTAAATCAATAAATCATTCATTTTGAGCAATGACAGAAGATTATTTAGGATTTCCAAATTTAATCCAGTTGAAAGAGATGTAGAAGGTTGCCATGTGTTGATTTAAGGTAACTACTTAAAGTGTATTTTAACCCGAAATCTATTTTCAGTATGTCTGGAATCATGCCTCACTGTATACGTTTTTTTAAGAAAATAATTTTTTGTAAATATGTTGCAGCCTCCTAATCTGTAACAGCACCTTCTGTAGAAGACAGACAACAAGCCCATGCCTCTCAATTAGATGCAATGTTGTCAGCTTTTCTTATGCAGTCCTTCAGTTGGGTGTTGGGCTGCCTGTCAGGTCTACCAGAGAGGTAACCCAATGGTCAACTGGCCAACCAAAGGGCTGCACACGGTAGACTGGTGATGTGACTGCAAGGCAGTGGATTAGCATTTTTCTGGCAGGATTTCCAGGTATACATTGTGCAACAGATTCACAAATATCTTACAGCATTTGTAAAGTCTTAGTTTTTTTTTTATTTTTTAATTAAACAAAGTATACTAATGGTATTGAACAGAGTAACCCTGAACCTCCTCTTCTGGGGTCCCTTGCTGGCTCCTTCTCTTCTCAGTGCTCCACCATAGAACGCCGCTTCCTATAGGGTGCACCTGCAGGCTCGCTCTGGAACTAGGAGATAGATCTCAGGAAATGTAAAGGTGGGGGGTGAGAGGGCAATTCTTCCACTGGAACAATGTAGGGAATGCATTAAGGTAAAACAATTTTGGGCTTTAGAACCACTTTAAGAAAATGTATAAAATTAGACTTGTTGCCAAATCTACTGTTAAATAGGCATCACATACATTTTTAAGCAAGCCTGTTTTGGAGATAAAAATACCAACTTGCCACTTGGGTGCTGCATGTCAATTCAGTCTCAAGACAGCACTCTTAATTTATTCGCCCAGCACTTTGAAGGGTGATCTTGCTGACCAACAGTGAGTGAGGAGAGAAAGCTGGCAGGTCCAAGTGGTAACTTTCTAGCTACAGTCAAGATTTGCAAAATATATAGCATTATTGGCTTTGGGGTACCTGGGGAACCAATGTACAGTCATCTTGAAGTGACTGCTACTATATTATTTTATTACAGGTACTTATATAGCACCGTCAATGTATGCAGCACTTCGATTTCATTCAGTTAAATGCCTGCTTATAGCAAAGAAATTCTTTGCTATAAGCAATCAAATTGAGTAAAATAAATAAATACTGATCACTTCCCCAAAGTAGTACAATGTTACTATGGTAATATTATACTACTTTGGTCATAGTGTAATATGAAAAAAAAATCTTAAAAAAAGAGAAAAAAAGTTAATAAAAAATAAAAAAAAATAATTATCAATTTATTTTTTATCGTAGTGTCACCAGTCAGTGTCCCTGATCACCGCCACACCAGATATATGATGATGCTGTACTGCACTGGTGACAGTATATAAAAAAAAAAACTTGTGAAAATAATTTTTTTAATTTCTTCATTTTCCAAAATATTATGACAAAAAAATTACAACTTCAAAAAACTCGCCATGCCTCTTATGAAATACATCGGTCTGTCTACTTTGCAAAAAGGGGTAATTTGGGGGATATCTGTACTGTTCTGACATTTTTGGACCTCAAGAAATTAGATTGGCTGCCAGTACTTCAGGATTGATACATTTTCAGATATATCCCATAGTTTGTGAACTCTATAACTTTTCTACAGACTAAATAATAAATACTGATTTGGGTTATTTTCACCAAAGACATGTAGCAGAATACATCTTGGCCTAAATTTATGAAGAACAATTATTAATTTGCAAACTTTTTTAATAGAAACAAAGAAAAATGTGTTTTCTTTCAAAATGTTTTTTTTTTTTTTGTTAATTTAGCAACAAATAAAAACCCCAGTGATTATTAAATACCACCAAAAGAAAGCTCTAGTTGTGTGAACAAAATGATAAAAATTTAGTTTGGGTACAATGTTGCATGACTGCACAAAAGTGGGAGAGCGCAGAAACCTGAAAATTGGCCTGGGCAGGAAGGGGGTAAAGTGCCCGGTATTGAAGTGGTTAACCTCCCTGGCGGTATTCCCGAGTGTAGCTCGGGGTAAAATTTGAGTACCAAAAGCGGTAACCCCGATCTACTCGGGCTTACCATGCGGCGTTGCTCAAGTAGTCCCTGCAGCACTTACCTTGTCCTTCGCTTCCACGATGTGTCCCCTGCAGCGTCCCCGGCCATCTCCTCCGGCCGATGCCGGCATCCGGCTTCCGTGTTCCGGTCCCTATGACATCGGGACGTACGGGCGCCGGAACCGGTGGCAAATTTGTCCCTACTGCTTTGTCCTGTGCCCTGCCTGCATTTTGACTGTTCTTTCTGCCTGGAAACTTAGAAAAGTCCATGGCGTCCAAAAAGCATCCCTTTACGTCAAAAGCGGTTTTAGACCAGCTAGAGAACAGCGATAGTAAATCAGAACCACTTGCAGAATTGAGTGATAATGATTCGTGGGGAAATTCGTCATCAGACACTGAAAACGATTTTGCGACTTTGCTCAGCGATGTGCGAATTTGCCTCTGTATTTCAAATTTCAGTGTTTTTGTTTTGATTATATTATTGAATTAAATTTATTATTATTATAATATTATTTTTATAATATTATTTTTTATATTTATTTATTAAATTATAATTTATGATTTCGTGTTTCAAATTTTATCCTACCCGGGATGTTTACTAGACTCTTGTTCGTACAGATTTCAGTGAGTTATTCCTAAAAATTACAGCCTACAATAACAAACAACATTTTTCCATGCAAAAAAATGGTACCGCTTTCAGCACAAAAAATCGGAAATAATCATACCGCCGAGGAGGTTAAAGCTTACCTCGATGAAGAAATTTTTGATTTCCGAAGGAGATATAAAGATGAGGCACTGGGTAGGGATATTTGATATACTGTATAATGAGAGAAGTCCATATAATACCAACTGGCTTGCATTAAGCACCTCTCCACAAAACAGGGGCCCCTCTTGGAAGGCAAAGATCACCTTAAATTGGAAAGTCCAAATACATTTCACAGGGTGCCAAAAATTTTTTTCTAGAGTTCCTAGATTCTTAACATGCCAGTAACATCATATAAACTAAAACCATGTTAAATTGTTGTATACCATTTTACTGTTATTTTTTTATTACCAAAGGATTCAATCCCAATTAGTTTTCCTGGATGATCTTATGATCTTTCCCCAACACATCCAAGATAAGTAACTACTACTACTAATAATAATCTGGCTGCATAGGGGTTAATCAACAAACTCATGAATGAAACACATAATTGCCAATCTAAAGATCTTCAAAGTTACCTGAAAATCTGTGTGACCAGTTAAGGATCAGTTCCCTTCGTCTGGGGAAAAAGAAACTGCTGCAGATCTGAATATGTATTATATGATGCAGGATTACAGAACTGTTCACCAGATTGAAACATTGTAGAAATTGCTGTAATCAGCAGTAGAACATCAATGGTTTTGATGCCTTTAATGCTAGTTTACATTGCTTTGTGCCTGGGAATGGAAGATAACTATTCACAATGATTGCTTTCATGGTGAATTTAGTATTTTACTGTTAGCCTAATCTAGACTCTTGACTTGTTTTATTAGTGAATATTGCATGTCCAAGCTTGACATCTCTTGATGTACCTGATGAGATACTGGCCCATCCATGTGCAGGCATTGGTGG
The DNA here is from genome assembly GCF_062004578.1 of Staurois parvus. NCBI lineage: Eukaryota > Metazoa > Chordata > Amphibia > Anura > Ranidae > Staurois > Staurois parvus. The sequence goes on along the minus strand of NW_028317932.1, from coordinate 10,816,938 downwards.
TTTCAGAGTCTTTGGTACTAGTCAATTTATTTTACTTGTATCTGAAAACCTAAACACACAGTGCAATCACTAATTTACTTGAAATTGTAGTAAGTATTCCCATTGCAACACAAAAAACATTTCTCTAACTTTGGGACATGTTCCAAACCCTCCTTGCAGCATTGTGTATGTGTATTTATTTATTCTTAAAAACCATGTTAGATCACTGGATTGGATCTCACATGTAGAATTATTGGACCACTTTTGGTAAAACCTAACTTGTTTAGAAATAATCCTTTGTAGGTTAGCGGTATAGCAACATTATTTGCAATTCCCATTTTTTTTTTTGGACACTGACCCAGCCAGCCTACATACGTTCTTTTTCTGAGTGCTGAGAGGGAGCATCTTGCTGCTATGAATGTCCTTGAGAGTTATTTTATGAGTTATGGGTGCACCGACTCTTTATAAACATTTGATTATGATATGGATTTGGTCTGGTCTGGTCATGATCTCCATGACTATGAGCAAAGCAGGTATTCCTGTATGATTGTTGTAAGAGAATATAGTGAGTTGCTATGTTATATTCTTTGGCCATTCTGTTGGCTGGAACCAGATATATCTCCCTGTGTGCATGCTTTTTTTTAGGTTTACAGCCTTCAGATATCTTTGGGTAGATTTAGAACAACATGCTTACACTACACCTATTAAACTCTGTCTCTATGGCCTGTCGTATTGTGGGAAACAATGGATAAGCACAAAGCTTTTCAGAAGAGATTGGTTTTCCCAAAAGTCAGAGCAATATCTCGCTATGGTCTCAAGAAATTTGTCATAACTTTACTCATAGCTTGCAAATCTATTGGAGCTCATCTTATCAGGAAAGCTGCACACAATTTAAAATAATAGACACAATAAATAAAAACTCTTTAATCTTTATGCAAAATGTTTTACAATGAAAAGTATTGTTGTTTCTGTAACAAGTTCTTCATGTTCTTTATGTGTTTATGTGCTATTTGATTCTCTTACAGATGTGAAGACTGAAGTTCCAATAGGTTTGGACCCCATCACACCACTGGACCTACGGACAGATCTAAGGACAGTCATGCCTATCTTAGATCCTAGCTTACGAGAGAAGCAGCTGCAGCAGGAGCTTTTACTGATTCAGCAGCAGCAACAGATTCAGAAACAGCTGCTCATTGCTGAGTTTCAGAAGCAGCATGAAAACCTCACAAGACAACACCAAGCCCAGCTGCAGGAACACCTCAAGGTACCAGTTTGCTAAGGACTAATTGTAGTATACTCTAGTGGTCTTGCTTTTTCTTTATGTTTCCCTTTCCAAAAGGAACATGACTTCCAGTAACCCAATCATGGGAGAATTAGGGAGGCTTTAATTGCAAGTCTCTGTCTAAAGATGCTAGATGCCTGGCTGGTATGCTTATCCACTGACTTCAATACTTCTGAATCAGTGATCTGAAGCAAACATGCATTTTAGGAACATTATAACTTGAGGTGATTGTAGCCGTATTAGTGCATTTGCGACAGAAACAATTGAGTACTGTCCGTGATACTTTTTTATTTGCACTAACATATAATTTTGAGGACAAGCTTTCGGGGAGTGTCCCCTTCTTCAAGGTCCAAGCAGTACTATCAAGCAGAACTTTCAGGAACATTATAAAAAATACATACGTATACATACATGCTCAAGGCCAGTGCTTCTAGTATTTTGAATATCAAGGGGTCAACATGACAGCCTGGAGCTAGAGATTTTAGAAGCAGATTTCAGGATTAGGAAACCAGTATTAATTGCCCTGAAATTTCAGTGCTAATCAGAAGATTTCAGAAAAAGTTCACCATTTTGGCAAAATGCATTGGAAGCTGTGGAAATGCTGTGAAAGACAAAATTAAGGTGGTTTTGATGGTTTCTAATGGTGCGGTAAGCTTTAAATGGGTCCTGAGGGTAACAAACGCTCCTATCAACTTTTGTGCTAAAAAAAGGTTAAAAACATAAATGCAGAGAACATGGGGAGAGAAATTGAGGGGGAAAATAAAAGCCCCAAAGGAGTTCTAAGGCCCCTTTTACGTGGACTGGATTCGGTTTTGCACAGCAGGGGATCCATCCGCTGAACCCCTGCTGAGCTGAGTGGAGCTGCCGGATGGCAGGTCTGTGTTCACTTTGCTTATCCAAAGTGGATGCGGACACAGCTCGTTCTCCTCTATGGGCAGGTGGATGTACACAGGCTGGCTGTCTGTTTACACCCGACTGCCCTCTGATCCAATCCAGCCAGATGAAGAGGAAAAGATCTCCCTTACATATTTTTTTGCTGGATCAGATCGGATCAGAGGTAGCTCGGTGTAAATGGACACAAGTCTGTTTACATCTGCCTGCCCAAAGAGGAGAATTAAGGGTCTAGCAGGGTCTGCCTCAAAGATGGACAGGCAGACCGAACCAGACTGCGTGAGAGAAAGGGACTTTACTAAGGAATAAAATTGAGACTGGATTTGGACTTTAAGAGAGGGGGGTTACAAAAACTGGAGCACTCAGAATCTGGCACAGCTGTGCATGGTAGCCAATCAGCTTCTAACTTCAGCTAGTTCAATTAAGCTTTGACAATAAAACATGGAAACTGATTGGTTTCTATGCAGAGCTGCACTAGATTTTGCACGCTCTAGTTTCAGTAAATCTCAACTTAATGGTTTTTGAAAAATGAATCCTGCTCACATCATGATGCATTAAAGCTGAATTCAAAGATAAGCTAATATTGCCTAAATACAAGAGTCATCTGTATTCTTACTTGAATCTTGGTGTGATTTGAGTGTCTTTCAGATCTGTGAAGTTACCCTTTGCCTCTGTGCAGGACCTTCCTGTAATAAAGACCATTTACTGCTGTTCTCTCTGTATGCAGAGTGACTGGTCTGGTATCTGACCGTACCTGTAGTTATTTACATGTAGGAAGGATTTCCCATTAAAATATAGTTACTTCCCCAAGGGTTTGTGGTGCTTAGAGGTCCCACCCTTTCCCTTTATAAGGTAAAGGAGTTGTAGCATGTGGGAGCTTGGGAAAGAGAGGGCAGCCATTTAGCAGAGGGAGTATTTTCTTCTTGCGAGAGTTTCTAGAAGGCTTAGGTCTTGAAGAAGACACTAGTAGGTGAGCACAACAGTAACCCCTCCTGCATATTGGAGACTGTTACAGACTGTTTAGATATATTTTGGGAAGTTTATGCCAATTACTTTGGGTCTTATGCCAACATTTGGACTGTATTAGACTTCATGTTAACGTATACCTGTAGTTTATTTTTAAGTATTGCACAGTAAAGTTTACAAAAGTAAGCCATTGCAATGCCTCATTACTGACCATGAAGGCAAGATGCAGCTAGAGGAGATAAGATGAATAGCTACTAATAAGGTGAATAAGGATCAACGTTGAACACATATTTTTAGTGTGAAGTTAAAATTTGATCTACCTAGGGTCTGGTGGTGGCTGAAAAGACTTTTAGTCTTCTGGTAGTGAACCCCTCAACTTGTGTCAAGCCCAATCTGGCTGGGGCCATCATGTCATATGTGCCTCAAGCATTCAAGCTAATCTTGGAGCCCTAGCCTGAACCACAATATATGCAAGGCCCTGCAAGGGAGTGCATTCCCATTGTAAAGAGGATTTGTGGCAGGGGTGCTCAACCTTTTGAAGAGTGGGGCCACTTAAAGTGTTACTAAACCAGGACCCTACATTCCCTATATCCGGTCTCCCACAGTACACAGAACGTGGAAGTACAATTATTTTAGTAAATATAAACTGCTAAATACCTTTTCTCATCAGTAGTTAGAGCAGTCTTGTGACTTCTATAAGTGTCCAGCCGAGAACATTCTCAATTTTCATTTTGCTATAGGAGAACCCCTGACCTCTGATTGGCCATGCGCTGATCACATGCACTCTCCCAAGACAGAACAACCCACACCAATCAGGAGATAAGAGGGGGCAATGGAAGAAAGGGAGGGTCAGAGAAGTAAGGATTAAACAGCGTTTTTGCACAATGCAGAGGACTAATCCCTTAGGATCCACACTGAATATAACAAGCATGCTTTACTGCATATACAGACTGATTTTACTGTTGTGGGTTTAATAACACTTTCAGTGATTTGGTAACCAGTTGTGGGTGACAATGAAATGAAAGGTTCAGAATTTCAAATATTTTATGTAGCACTACCCCCTCAAGAGCTGCTGAGAATTTTGGGTTCCTCATTCACTTCTGAAGTCCTGGCTGAAGCCCAACTCCTGCTTCTAATACCTTGGTCAGGTATCCCCCTGGCTACAACACACACACAATAATTACACAGCATTTGATGAACGGCAAACCAGTCTGTATTAACCACTTCCTGTCCAGGGCAATTTTCAGCTTTCAGCGCTATCACACTTTGAATGACAATTGCGCGGTCATGCAATACTGTACCCATATGAATTTTTTTCCATTTTTTTGAGACAGATAAAGCTTTATTTTGGTGGTATTTATTCACCGCTGGGATTTTTATTTTTTTTACTATGTAAATGAAAAAGTACAAAAATTTTAAAAAAAGTGTTTTTGTTTTTTTTTATAAAATTTTGCAAATAAATGATATTTCATCCTAAATCTTGGCCAAAATGTATTCCGTTATTTTTTTAGTAAAAAAAAAATCCAAATTAGTTTCTAACCAAAAATTATAATTTTTAAACATTTTTATTTACATTTTTTTTTTTTTTTTTTTTAATATTATTATTATTATTATTTTTTTTTACATACTGTCACCCTAGCAGTACAGTGTCACCATGGTGACACTCTACTACTTGTGGGGGGTGATGAAGATTTTTTTTTTTTTTGAAATGATTGCTTTTACACCCATATAGGATGTAAAAGCAATCATTTCTCTTTCTCTCTGTCTGCATTCTTGCACTCATTGAGAAATACTGAGTGAGCTGCGATTGGTCACAGCTTGTCACATGGTACAAGGCTGTTGTGAATAGCCTTGTACCATGTGACCTCTGTGATCATTCACAGATTTCACACGTAGTAAGCAATGATGTCACAAGTGACATCTTGCTTACTACTTTGCATGTGATCACTGATTCGCCAATCAGTGATCACATGATCGGGACCTCGTACAGAGGTCCCGTCCGACGATCGGTGTTTCACTGTGTCCGGAGGACACAGTGGGCACCGGATCTCGGTGGTGCGCGCTCCCAGGGAGCGCGCACAGCTAGAAAAGGCGGGTGCCATTTAGGAACGGCAACCCACTCCTGGAGTGCCACCGCAATGCCGTTTATAAACAGCAGGCGGACGGCAAGTGGTTAAAGTCAGAATAGCAGAAATCAACACACGAAGAATCACTGACTGATGTGTGCAAAAGAGAACCACACATGAGAAATAAACAACAAAGTACAGCACAGTACCATGTTAAATAGTTCTAAACATCCTGCAGGACTCAGAGTTGTCCTATTGAGAGGATTTTCCCCAAAGAAGCAGAAAAGGCGAGAGCAAGAATATTAGGCTAGCTCGCTTTTAGGCTCCCAGTAACCAAAACAAGTGTTTAACTCTCTTAAGGTTTTCAGAAAGCAAAAAATCTCATAAAGAACTTATCACACAATCTGGGAAAAACTCTTCTGCCAGCTGGATGGAGCTCTACATTGGCACAGTGGAGGTGTAAATCCATTTTATGAAAAATTACACTTCCCTAAAGATGATAACACAGCAAGCAGAGTTCCCCTTTAATAAAGGTGGTTGCAGAATTTAGCAGAAGTATGTTGCTTATTTGAATAGAATAGGCCTGAGATAATGTGCTTTTACTTTTTACAATTGCTTTACAAATGATTAAGGCTAGTATATTGCATATAGTACTTCAATGGGCTACTGGTGTAAATAGGCCGCAGCACTGATTTGGCCTATGGAGTCTGTGTCTCTATGTGGCAGTCTGTGTCATAAGAATCTTGGACTTAAAGCGGAGTTCCACTCATCCTATCAAAAAATAAAAGTCAGCATCTACAAAAACTGTAGCTGCTGACTTTTAAAAAACAGCTACTTACCTGTCCCTCGGTCCTGTGGTGTGTCCCCTGCAGCCCGTTTCACCTGCTGTCCTGGATTCCAGGAGGTCGGCATCTTCAGTGTGAGCACCCGGCTGTGACTGCTTGTGGCTTCACAGCCGGGTGCCCACTGCGCATGCGCGAGAAGAGTTGCGCTTCATGAATGGCCCTGTAGTCTTCTGGGACCTGTCACATGTCCCAGAAGACTACGGGCAGGGAAGGAGGGAGGACACCTTCAGTTTCCGATCGCCTAGGCGGTCCAACTACTACCTGTCAAATTCGGGCACCCGCTCCCCCCCACCCCCCAAAAGTGCCAATCCTTAATGGGGAGCGGGGGAGCAGTCCTTAAAGCGGAACGTCCCCTTTTGGGTGGAGCTCCGCTTTAAGTAACTGGCAACAACAACAACTGAACTTATAACATGTGGTGGTGTGGTATGGATTAGGAACCCTCTCACCTGGACCTTCAAAGTACTGGTGCAAAATGATGGCCTTAATGTTGGGGGGCCCCCTTTCTTGCTGTCCTCCCATGAAGATAGTGGTGCCGATGACCAAATCTTCTTGCATGTAGGATCGACTGTCCTGTCTCTCAGTACGATCAATGACCTGGAAATTCCCTTCTCCGCCCTCCAGTTCAATCTGATCCAGCCTGAGGATTCCTGGATCAGCACTCCTCTCTCACAACCATCCTGCCTCTCTCCCTTCTCTTCAGCTGTACTTTGTCATAGACTTCTTTTGTATCTTGAGGGTGTGGTGTACTTTCTAAAAGCACACCAAACCTGCAGGATATAATAGAGGTCTATGGCTCAGTGCAGGTAACCCAAACCTGCAGATCAGTTCGAAAGCAGCATATTTGTTAACCCTTTTATAGGTGCTAATATGTCCATTGCAAAAGTACAGTTTATGTGTTGATTAGAAACCTGACCTTGTTTTACTCTGTATCCAGGCTGCTAGAAAGGTCCCAGGTGAAGTGCAATTGGTATCACTACACCTGGAACAGGAGCTGGTGCTACAGAGGAAGCATTGACTGATGTAACTCCTACTGCTTCCTCTGCTGCCAGCACCAGCTTGATGCATTCTGATGCTCTGGGATGGCAGGTTGACAAGCCCAGATTATGATCAACAGGTTACCGAACCCAAGCATGCGCTTTCCTTCTTTGTGGCCATGGGCCATGGTCAAGCACCCCTGATTTGGAAGGAATGCAGATAAGCAGAATTTTGTGTGCGGGGTCTCAGAATCCCCAGTTGTGCACATGAGCAGACACTGGGATCCCATAGATTGATGCTCTTGTTAACCTCTTCCCCACCCAGTCTTGATATCCCTTAATGCCTAGGAGAGTGGGAAAGACTGTCTGATTACCTGAACACTGGGATTCACTGTTAGAGTGGTCACATGATCGGGAGCCTGCCCTGATGGCTCCCGATCTTTACTAAAGACAAAGCTATCTTCGACAGCTCGGTCACTGTAATGGGAATGAGCAGTGAGTGCACACTTAGCAAAGAAACCTCAGCCATTCATGGACACAAATTGCTAATCAGCCAATGACATGGCAGCGTCTCAATGCATTTAGGCATGTAGACGTGGTGAAGACATTCTGCTGAAGTTCAAATCGAGTGTCTGAATGGGGAAGAAAGGGGATTTAAGTGATTTTGAACATGGCATGATTGTTGGTGCCAGACAGGCTGGTCTAAGTGTTTAAAAAACTGCTGATCTACTGGGATTTTCACGCACAACCATCTCTAGGGTTTAATGAGAATGGTTCGAAAAAGAGAAAATATTCAGTGAGCGGCAGTTGTGTGGACGAAAATGCCTTGCTGAGGTCAGAAGCAAATGGGCAGACTGGTTGCTGCGACATTCAGATGGTAGGGTCAGAATTTGGCGTAAACAACATGAAAGCATGGATCCATCTTGTCTTCTATCAACGGTTCAGGCTGGTGGTGTAATGGTGCGGGAGATATTTTCTTGGCACTAGCAAGGTAGACCTAATAAAGTGACCGGTGAGTGTATGTGTGGCCTCTGGGTGTTACAACCCACCCTCTTTGCCACCACATATATGTGTTACCTGGGTGAATTTTCATTTGAATGCATACATTTGAGGATTCAAATAGAAAATGCAGCACTGGGCTAAAAATCCGTCATTTTGCTTGTTTTACCTGCCTTTGCAACACACCTCATTAGGTCCTGCAAGGCCAAAGAAACACAATGCAATGCAGATAAAATGCAGCCTCTGAACTGTAATCTACACTATTCTGGTTAAAAAAAAAAAAGAAGAACCTGCTGATGCCCATATACACAAGAAATAAGGCAGGGATTATATAGAACGTCAATTCCACCAAACGCTCACTGTGCTCATAGCAACCTTTTCTTTGCATTGCCAAGGAAATAGCTGTTGTAATGTAATACACAGATCAGATTTGCAAAACATCATGAGTGCGTATAGGGACAGGCACAGAGATTTTCTAACTAGCAAACACATCTGAACACTTGTATGTACATAAGTAATTATTCCGAAAATTGAATCTTAACCATGCAATGAATCATTTGTATATTTAACAGCCAGATATAGTCTATATATTGATCCCTGTCCATCACATGCACACCTGTGCTCATTAGCCAAAGCTAAAAGCAGTCATGTGACAGCACTTAAAAAAAAAACAGACTTGAAACATTGACGTATAAATCAAAATAATTAAAGTCTCATTGCCGGCCAATATTTATGTTGTTAAGTAATGACTGTGAGTGGTCAGGGAACAGCCCTAAGCCTCCAAATAGCGGTTGTTATGGAGCCTGCTAATGTCAGCTGGGAGCCAATGCAAATTGAAGTGGAAGGGAAACACAGCAAGCGCTTGTGGGACCGTTGTCTTCCAGGAGTTGTGTGGTCTGCCTGGCTGCTTCAGAGAACCCTCACTGTGATGAAGTGTTTACCCAGCTATGCTTAAGTATACTACGAGGATGTAGGCCATTATTACATGGTGTTAGATTAAGGGTATCTCATTCTTTTTATTTTTTTATTATGAAGAAGCAAAATAATCTCACTTTTTGGACGATCTCTTTCTAAGGTCAGATTTTCACTCAGAGATCCTCAACACAAAGAAAAATATGTTTTATTGCTATTGTTAGTCCAATAAATGTAAGCTCAGCTAGTTTGTCTATAGCAGTGGTCTCCAAACTGTGGATGCGGCCCTTTGCCTGCTTTTATCCGGCCCTTGGGGCAATATTTCATCCTTTGACACCAACACTGAGGCATAAATTCCCCCACTGACAGCAACAAAGGGGCACAATTCCTCTGAATGACACCAATGATGGGACACAGTTTTTTCCAATGACACCAATGATGGGGCACAATTCCTCCCAGTGAAACCAAAAATGAGGAACAATTCCTCTCACTGACACCAAAGGTGGGGTAATATTTACTCCCACTGACATCTACTTACGATGGCCACAATTCGGCCCTCCTAAAGTCTGAAGAAAAGTAAGCTGGCCCTTTGTTTAGAAAGTTTAGAGACCCCTGGTTTATAGCTTTGAACACAGTATACACAATATAGTAGTATACAACGTAAAGAGGAGCTAAACTCTGCAAGGACACTAAAGGGAGGCAGAGGGCAAAAAACAAAAATCATTCCCTGCTACAAAGAAATGAAATGCAAGATTTGGATTTAGGTAAATTGTAATAAAGTCATACTTTACCTATTTTTAGAGCTTCTCTGACTGATTACTTACATTTGGTAAAAGTCATTCACGATGCACTTCTGTTCTGACAAGCATAATAGTAGGGATCACTTCAAATTCTATAACACATGTCTTAGGCCAGCATATGCCTGTTTACCCATATGAAAGAAAAATATATTTGAAACATATTTTAAAAATATTCGTCCCAAATATATTGACATATATTTGAAATGCTACAATTTTGGCCATATTCAATATATTTCAAAATATATTTTTATATATATATATATATATATATATATAGATAGATAGATATAATATATCTATCTATATATATATATATATATCTATATATAGATATATATATATATATACTGTATGTTGAAATGCGTTTTTATTACAAGATATATGAAAAATATTTTGAAAAATACGTTTCAAATATACTGTATGTCTTTAAAAATACAAATCTACATTTTTGGAATGCATTTACAAATATATGTAAAATATATGTTAACATTACTTCTTTATATTTTAAAAAAAATCTGAAGAATATATTTAAAAAATATTTTTTTCATATCTTTTGTGATAAAAACGCATTTCATCATGCAGTGTATATATATATATATATATATATATATATATATATATTTATTGAAATATATTTTTAAATATATTGAATATGGCCAACATTGTAGCATTTCAAATATATGTCAATATATTTGGCAAGAATATTTTTAAATTATATTTCAAATATATTTTTCTTCCATTCGGGTAGGGTCATGGCTGTTACCTTTATGGTCTTCTGACCAGGAGTATAGCAGTTTGGCTACAATTGGTTAGCTTTATATTGGACACCCAAGAGAATAAATAATAATAAACAGGAGTATTACATTACCCTTGTACATTAGCAGGTGGGGTGGCATTGGGGCATTTTGAGAGTACACTGGGTGGCAGACTGGCAGGGTATCATACGAGCCACTGTGGCAAAATAAAGGAGTGGAATATTCACATGGATATGGCCATACAGAGACATATGAAGAGGTAATAATAGAATATTTGAACACCTGACCAGGGAGATACCTGCACAGACTCCAACAAAGTTACAGCTGTTCTTGGACCCTCATAGGTATTTATTAAGACTACATTCCAAAGTTCTAAAATCAAGATGAAAATATAATCTAGATCTAGATAGCTTGGGGCATCCATCTACTGATAGTAACTCAAAGGCTAGGTTTTCACTGATGCAGTGACAATTGATGCAATTTCACAGTGTGATTTGTGTTTTGACAGGTGCAAATTTAAAGTGATTTGTGAGGAGACTGGGCATAGCCGGAGATAAAATTTACACTGTACCTGCATTATTCTCACACAGGACCTTTTTGTTTTAACCAAATCAAACTTGCACCACATAGATGTGAATGGTCTTCATAGAAAACAATGTATTTTCAGATGACATGCGAATCTATTCCTTTCAGATTGCATCTGATCTGCATAAGATTTACATCAGTGTGAACTAGGACTCAAGATTTGATTTACTAAATGCGAATAAGCTGTTCACTTTGCAGGGGAAGTTACACTTTGCAAGATAATTTGTTCCTAGAGTTTTGCAAAGAATACCCAATCATTTGCAAGGAATATAGTAAAAAAGTATTTTTGCTTGTGCATGATTGGATGATGGAAGTCAACAGAGCTTCTCCTCTTTCACTAAGTTCTGGGGAGAATTCTCTTAAAAAGTGAACAGTCTTTTTGCTTTTAGTAAATCAACCCCTATTTAGCTCTGTATGCCTATGAATGTTACATTTTTACAGTTGTGAATGCTGTACAAATTAACTGGTGGAAGCAAGTCGAATCAAATATTAAAGAGCTTTTGCTTCCAGTTACTTTGCCATAAGGTCACTCATACGAAATTGTTATGTTTTACCCAGATGCAGAATCAGAAGGATTTTCAAAGTGTGTCTTATCACATGATTCTTTAATATGCAATTTCCTTCTCTGAGAACTAGAGTGGGAGCTGTTTGGACCAAGGAACATTTTTACTGGCTCATATTCAGGACTCTAGAATATAAAAACACCAGCAATAATAGAGACCTAATTATTGGGGCAGCTGTACAGGTTTAGTGGTAGGGTGAAACTACCAACACACAGCAGATGTTCCCTGGGTGAGTCGGGATGAGTGGAGTGACTTTGGTTAAATATATCTCATCTTTGGTGCTATTTCAGCAAAGTAAAACGTCTAAATGATCATTTAGTACTTTAGGTGAAGTCTATTTTGGGGCAAAAAAAATACTCTTTTTCTTTTTGGCATTTAGAGACTGTGTTTTTTAAGAGTATATTTAAGGTAGTTTTGTTTTTATTTATTTTGCCTTTTTTAGTAGTCTTTGTATTTGTGTTTTTTTCCTTTATTTTGTGTATTTGTTTGTTATTGTATAATGTCAGTTTAAATATTTTTTTATGCCTGTTTGTTTCTATTTTTGAATAAAATATAAATAAATAGGGCTAATGAGGGTTTGTTATAAAAGTGCAGGTCCATCAGGAGCCTTATTGCATCCCTAAAAAACACTTTAAGTTCACATTTTCCATTGATGCCAATGCATTTGGCCATAGAGTTATTGGTGAAATATTTAGATTTTCTCCAAAATTTCAAAGAAGGGAAAACACACAATTTCGCTCACGCCCATGGAGAGGTCTACATTGAAAAATATCATACCTAATTGGAATGTTTCTTGAAATAATGGCATTTAAACCTTATCTATCTATTTATCCAGTTGTTGTATCTGATCCTTGGCGATTGCATGGACCGTCACTTGTGACTTTTTCCATGAATTCTCGTAGCAATAATTTTACAGGGTAGGTTGCCAGGTCTTTCCCCAACCTCTACCATGCAGGAGATCCTGCATGGCCAGGGATGAAACTAGGACAATTTAGACAGGAGCCAATTAACCTACCAGCATATCTTTGGAGTTTAGGAGGAAACCCATGCAAACACAGCGAGAACATGCAAACTCCATGCAAGAGGTGCCATGGTCAGGAATCGAACCCATGACCCATTTACTGCATGGCAGATGTGCTAACCACTAATCCACTGCGCCACCCCTATTTAAACCTTATAACATATATCTATAATCTGAAATATATAATCAATAAAGATATAATGGCCCCATTCACACTTGTGAATGGTGTCATTTGTGATTACCTTTGGGACACTCAGCAGGGATCTATGTAATCATTCATGCAGTGATTACCTGTGCATGATTGGCCCTGAATGCAGACTGTCTGATCATCTGCAGGGAGTCGCTGTATGAGTGATTACATGCGAACAGTCTCAAACAGCTGTGGGCACTGTCAGGCTCCTATTGCTTTCAGTGGGGCTTGCCGCCTGTACCTGTTTGTAGGATCTCAGCTGAGTCTCCTGTGGGTAATCGCAAACACACATGTGAATGAGGCCTTAATTTACAAAATTGTTTGAAAATTATTTCAGTCACTTGGTTAGTGTGCATCTGTGTATATAGCAGATAATAAATCATTATGTGATAATTCTGTTGTCTAAGTGTTGTAATTCAAGGTTATTAAACGTTAAAGATAGCTCAGATGGTATGCAGGGCTTCGTAGAATGGAAGTTCAGTTGTCAGATGGTGCAATAACACGGGTTCCAGCACTATGCATGATTAATGACTTTCCACTTCTTAAAGGTTAACGTTGTTTTTGATTTTAGTCAAATTGTCCTCGGGCCTCTCTCCCTAAACAAGCAGTGGGGCACCACATTTCTTTAATTCAGCAAATCTGTTTCCTGCATAGCTGAGTAGATTTCTCATATTAACAGGGCTTCCATTGTCATTCCTCTTGTCTGTTATCCAAAGAGGAAAAGAGTGACTAGCAATGTTTCTTTTAAGAACATTTACAACTGACTGTGAATGGTTCCCTGGGGCATTGCTTCCATTAAGTTCTTTACAAAGAAATGTGATTTCCAAGAAAGTTCAGGTCTTGCAACTTGAGCTGCCAGGGATGGATTTGACATAGCGTACCATCCATTGCAGAGCTCTGGCACAGGACAGGTTAATGTATGATGGAAACGCTTTTAGACTGAGATGGACGGTTTTGTCTAACATAGAAATTACATGGATTTTTGGTTTAATTACAGCATTTTGTTCTCTTCTATTCTGAATGGCTAATCTAAAGCTTGTTTTGTGTTATTTATATGTAAGAATAAAGTAAGCATTTTGAAAAGTGAATTCCAAGCCTATATAGACTCTTGAGCTCATTCAGTAAGGTAGTATAAAGAGAGACACAAATATTCGCAATTCAATAACCAGGAGCGACCAATCATCTTCCATTTTTCTTGCAGAGTTTCTGATGGCTTGTTGTGGTCAATATGACTGCTCTTTATCGCGTATTTTTATGTAAAAAATATTTTTTTGTTCTGTTCTTTTTTTTCATTTTGGATCCAGAATTAAAACAGGGCTTGTAAGAAATAATCAATGCAAGAGGTGTGCAATCTCTTTGGATGTATGTTAAATCAAAACCTGTTTTTCTTTCATTTTTGATAAGAGTGAGTTAGGGTTAAAATGGAATTTCCTCTCTTCCTCCTCCCCCCTCCTCTTCAACTTTTAGCACATTATTTTTTGGATGGGGGGAGTAGGTCCCTAGTTTGGACAAGTACTTTCCACTTCTGCTTGGATCACCTGGGCGATCCGAGTGGATGATTTCCCCCCACATACAAGTCCCAGGAGGCTGCAGGACCATTCACAGGGCACAACGTGACTTGCGCGTGCCAGCAAAGAACCGGCCCTGGTGAGGACAGTGCTGGGTCTCTGAACAGGTGAGTGTCTGTTTATTAAAAGTCAGCAGCTACAGTTTTTTTAGCTGCTGGCTTTTAATTTTTGGAAAGCTAGCTGAAGAACCACTTTAAAGTGTCACTAAACCCACAACAGTAAATTCAGTCTATATATGCAGTAAAGCATGCTTGTTATAATCACTGAGGAACCTAGGGGGTTAATCCTCTGTGTTTTGTAAAAAGGCTGTTTGATCTTGTCTTCTCTGATCTTCCACTTCTTCTACTGTCTCCAATCCATCTGCTGATAGAATAGAGCCTTGGGGGCAAGCTGCATATGCACAGTTTGGCGTGTATTGCTAGAGAGGTTTTTTTTCTTGGAAGAGTGCATGTGATCAGCACAGGGCCAATCAGCACTGTCCAGACAGAGGGTCAGCGGTCCTGCAGCCTCATAGGACAGTCAGGGGAGAATGAAAACTCCTCCTACAGACTTTAACTAGTACTAGGCTGGACATTGATAGAAGCCACAAAACTGCTATTTACTGCTGATGAGAAAAGGTATCTAGCAATTTATATTTACTAAAATAATTGCATTTCCATGTTATGTGTACTGTGGGAGACCAGATATAGTGAATGCAGGGTCCTGGGTTTAGTAACACTTTAAGACCCCTGTCAGATTTATTTTGCTGTTTGTCCTGTTACAGAGATTTTACTTTAATTCCCATCTCAAAAACACAGCGGAAAGAAGAGAGCTGTTCAGAATAAGGGAACAAAAACCAAAAAAAAAGAAAAAGGGAATATCTCCTCTTCTCCTCTCCTCATATCAAACATGTTGGAATGTCCATCATCAGAGCAAAGGGCCTGAGTACCAAAGATAATGATCATCGGGACCAACCGAGAGGGTGAATGCTTACAGTGGAGACACTGAAATCAATAAATACCTGCCAGGTTTTCTAACCCTGATTTACCCCCAGTTCACATCTATGCGGCCGTGCGAGCCGCGTTTTGCACGGGCACGAGAACCCGTTCATTTGAATGGACTCCTGTGCCCGTGACACACAGGGAAGAAGTCCCTGAACTTCTTCCGAAAACGCAGCCCACACGGGAACCTCGGTTCCCAGTACGGTTGTGTTTTCCAGTGCGGGCGGCATGCCATTAGAATTAATGGCACTCGCCTGCAGGTCTGCATTTCTCTGTGCAGGTGGTCGGCTGCACAGATTTTTGTGCAGATCCGCAGCAGTGCCACCCGCACATATGTGAACCTAGGTTAAAGCCTGTTCACAGTAGTGAGTCGCACAGAATCGCATGCCAAGGGAAATCACATTGTTTTCAACGGTGCTCGTCCACGTCAATGCGACTCTTTTGTTGTGAATCCAGTGTGATTTTGTCTCCATGGAATATACAAGTTACATCAAAGTTGCATCCAAGTAGCACTACGTAATTGCACTGTAAGTCGGATCAAAATCATATTGCAGCAGTGTGGATCTAGCCTTATTCTTTCGAAATCGAAGAAAAAAAGTTGTGGCTTTACATATAATTGGAAGCCGAATTAAACCTCTGCCGTAATTTCTTTTTAAATGAGCCACAGGAGCTTTTTGCTGTAGTTTTCTAGTATGCACAGCATATTGGAACACTCTGGCAGTCCCTAGCAAGTGATCCCCTCCAGCGGTGCGCTGTCAGCGTTCCAGTAAGTCTCAGGCACTGCCTCTCAGTCTTCCCTTCGGGTTCTAGCTCTTCTGCCTCTTGGTTGACGGGGGGGGGAGCAATGACATCACTCCTGTGCATGCACACGGGAATCACATAATCACAGCAGAGAGCAGCGCTGTAAATGTATGCTGTTCTGCGAATGTATGACTTGGTGTACATAACCATTGACAGGCAGGGAGAAAGGTTTATGAGAGAAGAGACAGGGTTTCTTCTGTTACAACATTCCTACTTGTCAGCATTTATTTTAGGTTTAATTCTACTTTAAGGGCCAGATCACACCATGCCCCGAGCTGAATCACAGAGGAATGTTCTGTGCGTTCCTGTACGCTTCATCTGCGGCTCTGTGCGGTGCAATTTCAAGCCCATTCATTCGAATGGGCTGAAATTGCACAGCATCAAAAGTAGTGCATTCACTACTTTTTGAAACACACGGCAACCGCATTGCATGTTTTTTTCTACCATGCGATTTGGTGCGGGGAAACGCAATGCATTTGCGACCTGCGTTTGGGGTGTCGTTAACTTTTAACTGACCCCTGCAGCAGATCACAAGGGCATTGTGATCGGATTGCGGTGCGGGGAAGCCACACAGGACCTCTGCTCTCCTGCACCACATTCTAGTGTGAACGAGCCCTAAGGGCCAATTCACACTGACGTGTGCTAAAATGTATGGAAAATAGATGTACATTTCCATACAATTTAGTTAAGTGCTGACATCCATTAACATCCATTTTGACATTTGTTGACATGCATTTTAGCGCGCGTTAAAGCATACTGCATTTTCACAGGATAACCTGTACATTGCATTGACATCTGCTTACATCCTCTTGCATCCGCTTACATCACAACATGCATTTTAGTGCAACTCAAGTCAACTCAGCGTTATAGTGTGAATAGGACTCATTGGAAATGATTGTTTTTCAGATGTCCTGCTAAAACGCAGATCAACGCACTGGTGTGAATTGGCCCTTAGTAAAAAGTTTGTACTCTGTAATAAATTTTCAGATTTTTGAGATAGCCAGAGCTTCCAGATATGATATCACAATTACATTGATAACTCGGGCTCAGGAAAATGGAATGCCAAGGCACAGGAACATATAACAAAAAAAGAAAGAAAAGTTGAGCTCTGCTGCTCTTTGTGATTAGGTACCACTTTGTCATTCACTGATGAGGTAAACTGATGGACCAAAAGACAGGTTATGTCTAAGTTCATAGGTTAGGCAACTCCTTCACATTCTTTCTATTAGCTATATTTATTATTTGGAATTAGGCCCCTTTTTACTCTCCAAAGTATATTGATAGTCCATTTTTTAAGTTTTGGAATTTTTTTTATTTTTGTTTTTTTTTTCTGTCTGTGTCCCATTAGGCAGATATTCTTTCACTTCCTGGCTCTAGACACAACAAAAAATTAGAGGAAATATCTAAAAATGAAGGTAAATCTTCTGAGCAGAACAAGAGTCCCCATTAGATGGTTTCTTCTCTCAATGGCTTACCAATAGCCTTAACAGCTTAGGCAGCTGCTATGGGGTCTAGCCATAGAAGGGGGGCTTTTGATGCAAATTAAACAGGAAAATCTGTGTGCATGTGAGTATAACACATATCCATCACTGAATAATTGAGTATTGTTGGGGTTGCTGTTGATGCTAACCCTATACCCAATGTGATCTTTCCAGTCGAGAACAGCTTGATGTCAGACGCACAGGAGGTTACTTCAAAATTGTTGTTGCTAGTTACAGATCCCACGTTTTTGGCTATGGAGAGATGAGAATCTATTTAACTGTCTTACTAGTGTGGATGTATTCCATCTTCTCCTGGTCATTCCAGCCAGCACTGTCATTTATTTATTACAGGTTCTTATATAGCACCATCAATATACACAGTGCTTTACATATATATATATATTGTACATTCACATCAGGGGTGTACAATCTAAGGTCCCTAACTCACATTCATACATACACATACTATGGACAATTTAGACAGGATCCAATTAACCTACCAGCATGTCTTTGGAGTGTGGGAGGAAACCAGAGTACCCAGAGGAAACCCACACAGGCACAGGGAGAACATGCAAACTCCAGGCAGGTGGTACCATGGTTGGAATTTGAACCAACAACCCTAGTACTGCCAGGAGGAAGTGCTAACCATTTAGCCACTGTGCTGCCCCATCAAGTCTAGTGCAGTCTTCCTCAGGCTATAAAATCTTCCAGTGTGTCTTCTCAGGTAAAAACTAACAAGATAGCTATTTGTAGTTAATCAAAAAAGCCAAAAAGTATTAGGGTTATAGAGTAATTGTGTGCAGGAGTACTAACAATTAAGTTATTATATACTATTTTGTGATATTCATCATTATTATTGCCATTCCATCTCTACTACAATTCTACCAGACCAACCTCTTTTAGCACTTGCTTATTGTGGTGGTGTAGGGTGGTCTTTTTCAAACCTGGCATGCCTGCTAGGCTCTTCACGGGTGCCTTGATAAATTGCCTAAAATTGCCCAAAATTGTGTGAAGGCCAGTGGGTGGATCAAGTCTGACTTTTTGTTACACAAGGCCACAGGTTTTCATTGTGTAGCATTACAACCTGGGGCACCTTGTGGGCCAGCCGCCGGCATCCTAACAACTGATGATGATGTCATCAATGGATAAGGAGGACATTGGTCGCCTGTCCGAAATGCTGGAATTCTAGTCAGTACCAAGGATTATTTGCTTTGCAAAAATAAATCACCTCTGATGTTTGGTGTTCTACGTGTATGGATGCTGCTGCAACATGTAAAACTGTTTTTTACATTTTAGAATGGGGTGTCTTGTGCAGAATTTTAAAGTGTGCTTTGACTGAAAAAAGGTTAAGAGACACTGGTGTAGGGGGTGAGAGGTCTTAGAATTTACACTGAGGCCCTGAAATGCTAATAAAGATGAGGAAGCTACTGAGGACAGAGTCATGAACTGGAAAATCAAGGTGACAAGTGATTCTGGGGTAAAGACATACTTGGAGCTGAACTCTGGGGAACAAAAAAAATACTCTTGCAATTGAGCTCCCTTCACACTGCAAGAGTTCAAAGAGAAGTTTGGGATTAAAAAAAAATTATACTCACCTAGGTGGATGCAGCATCTGTCCACTGCTGACACTAACACTGAGAACTGAGAGATCAAAGACCTCTGATCGCTCAGTTCTCAGTCTTCAGTGAGTAGTCTGTCAGTCACTGGCTCTCTGCTCTGCCCCTTCCAGAGCGGCAGGCTGTGGAGGGGATGGGAGCAGCTGGCTCAGGCTCTCAGCAGCTCTCTGAAAGGCTGAGCCAGCTGCTGTTTCAGGCATCTGGGTGGATCCCGATATTAGAGTTGTGCAGGCCATAGTCGGGGAGAAAAACGGCCGTTTTTTTTAACAAAAAAATGAAAAATCGGTCGTTCAATAGGCCGACGTTACCACCAACAGTAAAAAAACGGCCGATTTTATTCCCGTCTACGGCCAGCATTTAATTACTTCTGTCCCTGCAGAGTGTCCCGCTATTATATTTGACATTAAAAAGTATTGCGGTTGCAACATTGTATCTATTTGTATCCATTTCGGATACAGATGGGTTTTTTTTCCGGATACAAATAGACACAGTACATTGTTGCAACCGCAATACTTTTTCATGTCAAATATAATAGCGGACTGGAATTCTTCTTCTTTCTCTTCTTCCTCTTCTTCTCCTTTCTCTTCTTCTTCTTCTTTTTCTTCTTCTTTTACTTCTTCTCCTTCTTCTTTTTCTGCTTCTTCTTCTTCTTTTTCTTTTTTTTCTTCTTTTCCTTCTTTTTCTTGCAGGTCATGGCTCATGCGCAGATTTTTTATCGGTAAAAAAAATCGGCCGATTTGCCCATCATTGCCGCGAAAATCGTCCGATCTTCTTCTTCTTTCTCTTCTTCTTTCTCTTCTTCTTCTTTCTCTTCTTCTTTCTCTTCTTTCTTTTCTTCTTCTTTCTTTTCTTCTTATTTTATTTCTTCTTCTTCTTTTGCTTCTTCTTCTTTTTCTTTTTTTCTTCTTCTTTTTCTTCTTTTTCTTGCAGGTCATGGCTCATGCGCTGATTTTTTATCGGTAAAAAGATCGGCCGATTTGCCCATCATTGCCGCGATAATCGGCCAATCGGCAAATTCGGCCAATTTTTTTCCAACTTTACCGATCAAAAATATCTGACAAAATCCAGAAAAATGGCCGAAAAATTAACCCATTAACAGTGCGAAAAAAAAATCGGCTGATTTTCGACCGATCTATGGCCTGCATTGGGACCCCTCCAGAGTCTGGTCTGGAGTGATGTCAGCCAACATGGGCTGAATACGGGTCGCAGGAGTACAGAACAAAGTGCACTCCTGTGATTCCCAGGAGAAGTAGGTCCAAATGAACTTTGGCCCTACTTCTCCTCTTAACTGGTTTTTTTCACTAGAGTACCAGCTTAAAGCACTTTTACTTTCCTTATCCCTCGCTCCCACAGGGGCCTCCATGCGACCCATTCTCCAAAACCTCTTTTCTTGGTGCACCAGCCCGCAGTCCTGCATTGGTAATAATGACATCACAGCTGTGGCCATCAGCCGGGGCACCAAAGAGAGGATGCTGCAGGGGACCAAAGTCCTCCATTGTAAGGGAGGATGTCAAGGGTCTGCTCACAACCTTGAATGTCGAAAAGAAAAGTTGAGCACTGGCTGCCAAGGAGGGGTGAGGTGTAAAGTAGGTAAAAATCCATGTCCCTGCTACCCTAGACAAAAAGGAGCATGTAACCCTTGCGGTGCAGGGAAAACCCTCTGCAAGGGTAATTTTTTCAGAGCTAGGCTTTTATGTCCTAATAATTTTTCAAAAACATTTCAAAATAATAATAAATATATGTCAAAGTAGATTCTGAATTGTTTTTTTTCCTTTGTCAAGTTGCAGCAAGAACTTCTAGCAATGAAACAAAAACAAGAGATCTTGGAACGGGAGAAAGAGCACAAAATGGAACAACAGAGACAGGAACAAGAAGCAGAAAGGCATCGCCGTGAGCAACAGCTGTCTCACCCTCGCAGCAAGGACAGAGCAAAAGAGCGTAAGAATGCAACAACATTTATGCTTGTACATGTGTCATGACAGTATGATCTGCCATTGGAGCCAAAGCAATAGGAATCAGCAAGGTTTGGCAATAATGTATCCTGTCCTGTAGGTGTCACTTTTGCATTGGCTTTGGTGGTATAGCCAAAGAGTTCCATATTTAGGTAAGTGTGGATAACTCTGCTTAGATAGTCAAATCTATTACCATGCTACTTGCCTTAGATGAGTCCTAGTTAGGGCTCATTTATGCTTGCAATGCCTGTGAAAAACGATGCACAGTGGATTGCTTTTCACAAAGTGGCAATTGGACAGCTGACAGGAGTTCAGGAGGTGATACTGTCACCTCCTGAATGCTTCTTTTTCTTTTAGACATCCAAATTGGCTTTTTCAATGGGAATACTGCACCACAATTGCTAGCCTAGCATTTGGCTCATGGTTGCAGTGTGGCCCCCCACATATCATTTTTGCTGAGCCACAACACAAAACTCTGCATCTGTGACATGTTTACACCTCCATATGGCTGCCTTTTCAGCTTAGGATGTGGGAGGTTGAAGGGTGGTAGAAATGTGGTTCAACCCCCTATATTTTCCTCCACCCAAAACAGCAGGTGTCAACTAGGCCTTAGAGTATATGTAAACAATATCAATTCATATTTGTTCACCTTTAACCAGATAAGTATACTCAAAGCATTTTGATATATCTGTATGATAATTTAAACAATTACCTATTGATAATGTCAGAAATTCAGTGCTGCCCTATGTCCTCTGCATTCCATAGTGTTATCTTAAAGAGTAATCCACCCTGCCCAGTTCACCGCTGTGAACTAAAAAATACTTCCCTCATATAGTATGGAAATGAAGAGAGGGGTGGGTGTTCCGTAGGAAGGAAGAGGAGAACTTTCCAAAGTGAGAGGGACTCCCTTCCTGGACAGTTGGCACATGAGCGTATCCCCACTGGAAGTTTTTCACCTTCTGTTCCTGTAACAACTGTAAACTGTATTTCCTATCATTTTCTATGCCAGTGACTATGGTCACCGGAACAGATAGAGAGTGTGCATTTTCCTAGTGGGGACAAAGACAGCAACACAGACCTGACAGGGGCTCCAACCCTTCCCTACGACATCCAAAATAAAACAAAAAATGTTGACTTTAGATCTACTGCCCAGCCCCATGTCCCTATAAATGGGTTTTTATGCCCAGGATACAGGACGGACTTTCCAGTCATGTGACCACTATGATTGGCTGGCACAATGGTCACATGATTGGGAGTACACCCCCCACTGGCATCTGATCATAACTGGAGGCTGAGAGCTGTGTAAGTCAGCTCACTCACTATGCTAGGAACATGCAACACAGAAACCTTGGCTGTTCTTGGACTCATAGATGTGGCATGTAAGAGTTAAAGCCTATCCTCTTTTCCCCAGCATATATGCATTACGTGGGTGCCAAGAGATTAAACACCAACATGTGTATTCTATGGGCGTTCCAGTATAGAGAGCTATATGGATATAATGGTTAGTTTATGGGTAAGGATGGCTATCAAAGCTCAGATGTCTCTTCACTGATCCCCCAGCATTATTAATGATTCTTAGGTCCTGTTCCATGAAATGTACTAACACGTATGCCCCTGGAGGGTCATATTTACCTGCATGGGGATGCACGGGTGTTCTGTCTATCCCTATGCAAGCAGTTCTATTGATGTAAATTGGGAAGCAGAAGTTGCACAGGCACAGCCACTGCTACTAATTTGACATCTGTGTGGGTGCATGTCCCCGATTTCACAGTGTGCGTTCAAGGACATGTACCCACATGCCTGTGCATCCCTGTGCATCCCTGTGTGGGTAAACATGGCCCTCCATGGGTGTACACCCCATGTGAATGAGGTTTTCTGCACAAATCATTGAATGTTTGACTCTTTCACTCTTTAAGGATACACAGTCTTCTTCTAAGCATTTCTTCTTTTACATTTTTTCCCTAGTAGTCTTTCTCTTCCATATACCACATAACCTAATCAGACTGAGGAGTATTTATTACCTTTAAAACTCTGTGAATGGTAATTTACTCTGACAGCTGTAAAAGAGTATAAACAGGGAAATATCACTGACATTTCAGAGGAACGTCTATAAAATAACATGCTGTGGTCACTCAGATTGCAGCCATGGCAGATTTCCACCAACCGGGACAAAGCGTGTCCACTCCAACCTCAGAAATATGCTACTCACTTTGTAACCTCAAAATGATTGTTTGATTTGATTTTAATTTCTGTTTTCCCCCAACTCCAGTTTCTGTTTGCTCTTGTAATCAGTGTCCATTATGGAGTGTCACTAACAACTTAACATCCTTTATTCCCAGTCAGATGTAAATTCTTTGTGTCAGTTTGACCTTGCTGACACCTATCGGATTGCTTATAAAACATACTTTACTTTCCTTCATACTTGAGGTTGGCAAGGAATATATGTTGTAATAAAGCATTTTCCCCTATAATTCCAGTGATCTGTTCCTCACCAGTGTGTTTGTTTTTAAAACATACCTATGGAATATAAAATTGGTAAAAACTTTAAGATACTATAATGTACCTCCCTGTACAAAAAAAAAAATGTACCGACCTCTTATGGGCAGGGCTGTATTTACAATAATGGCACTAGTAGGCCTAGGGCGGTAGGGTTAATGTAGGCTGTACAAAAACTCAAAAGTAACAATTTTCTCCTACATTTGTTTCCGTCTTCTGTCTCTTTCCAGAGAATTGTGGCTACGCTCAACATGAAGCTGCAAGGGAAGGGTGACAGGGGATGTTGAGAGCAGTCAGAAGGCTCTTTATTGCTCAGGAAACTTCCATCTCTCCTTTCTCTTGCTTAATGTTTGGTAGTATTGAAAAGTAGTTCAGCATATAAAGAAAATGCTATGCTGCCCCCAGTGGATCATTCTAGGAGCATGTTTACTAAAATAATCACATGACATAAGGGGTGGAAATGGCATCATCATGTAGGTGAGCCTAGGCCAACATGATTGTTAGAGATGGCCTTGCTTACAGGGTGCCTTTCACCACTTTGGTTTTACTATGGGCAATCAAGAGCATGGAGGTAGGGAACACCTCTTCCAGTTGGGTACTGTAATCCTAGTTGTTACCAGGCCCGTAGTGTCATTTCCAGTGTTTACCATTCCTTGGATTCAGTAGAAGAGGGTATGGTGGCTCTAGTACTCTCATTAGGGTCACAGCTGAGGTTTTTTTTTACCATGCAACACTCTAGTCTAGTGAAGTTAAAGTTAAAGGACTGAGTGGAGAGGGATTAGACCACCTGTCAGCTTTTTATTGCAGTCTGTGCCCTCAGTTAGGCAGATTCACTCTATTTGTCATGTTACCATTTTCATTGCAAGTGAAAGTAAAAGAAAAAGTTTGGGTTGTCCCCAGAAAAGTAATAGAGGGGAAATCTTCCAATGAGAACACTAGTTCTGGTGACCCTGATGTCAACCAGGTATTCCCTCACTTTGGAGGAATTACCTTGCATTTGGAGGGATTCCCTCACTTTGGAGGGATTACCTTGCATTTTTGGTTTTGGTTATGGGGCAGGAAGTAAACGGAAATCTACCCAACAGGACATAGATTGAAAAAAAAAAGACTTAACAGGGGTTATAATCTTCCCTTATTCTCTTTAGTGCTATGTTAAAACATGGCATGGATTGAAAGAAACATTATACTGAATTCCAGCACACTGGGACTTGCCATCCATCTATCCAACATCATATTTGTCCACAGTGTAGTCTGGTTGGAGGTAGTGTTATGGACCTTGCTGGGCACTTTTCCAAATATTTGTGTACTTTTTCTTAATCTAGTGATATCATAACTGCGTTTTTCAGAGGTGAGCCTGAATGCACAATCTTTACTGCTTCCAGGCCCCACCAAGTTTTAGGGAAATGACAGCCAAAAATCGGAAAATCAAGGCTTATGTCTCCTGAGAACATACAGCAACCAAACCCTGACATATCACATACCTTGCCCAATTTGCACTGCCTCATTGGGTGAAAAACATCATTACATGAGGACAAAAGTACATCACTATTAGTAATTTCAATAGGGAAGTCACAGCACAAAAGGTATTTCCTCCTGGCAGTATTAATTAATAGAATTAGTAACTGTACCACTGTGCCTTTTCTCGTCTCTGCCACTGCGTTGCGGAAACCTTATAACATAGAAACTATATCAGTTTCTTTAATAAAGACTTGACTGCATGGCTTTAGATCCACTTTTACTTCCTAGTATTTTTTTTTATTACAAAAAAAAATATAAAAGAATGGGTAAGGGCTTTTGCACATGGGTGAAAAAAATGCCAAATTTGTAGCTGTTTAGCTTTTTTTTTTTTTAATTTACGGATCTGAACATAGGTGCATTGTTGTCTATGAGACAATGCACACAGCTACATAAAGATCTGTAATGCAGCGATGTGTTCAGACCATTAAAAAAAAATTGAAATGAAAAAAAAAGAGAACATTTTATGTTTGAGTGCAGTAATGTATATGCAAACACGTGTGTAAGCAAATATATATATATATATATATATATATATATATATATATACTGTAAGCATATATATGTAAATTGCAACACTGGCAGCTAGAAGAGGATGAAGAAGAAATGTACACATGTATACACATATGCACGCTTAAGTGCCTGTACACTCGTATACATAAGGTTGTGTGGACCTTTCTGCCAGCAAGATCCTGTATATAAATTGGGCAGCACAGTGGCTGAATGGTTAGCACTTCTGCCTGGCATTACTAGGGTTATTAGTTCAAATGCCAGCCACAGCGCCACCTGCCTGGAGTTTGCATGTTCTCCCTGTGCCTGCGTGGGTTTCCTCTGGGTATTCCGGTTTCCTCCCACACTCCAAAGAGATGCTGGTAGGTTAATTGGATCCTGTCTAAATTGGCCCTAGTATGAATATAAGTGATGCACCTTAGATTGTACACCCGTTGAGGGTTAGGGACAGATGTGAATGTGTAATATATATATAAAGCACTGCATAAATTGACAGCGCTATATAAGTACCTGTAATAATATTCAATTATTTTATCCATTTGCAAGAGCCTTAAATAAACTGGCAATGCAAATATTTAACCCTTTGTATCCGCTTTCAGGACATTGCCAGCAGACTGGATTTTACAAAATCTGATCACCCCTAAGCCCACTACTAATGCTAATAATGTTGATGAAGATTATTTTTACACATCTTTTGAGCACAGTTACAAACATCAGATCATTTTCGTGCCATGGGACTTTTCCGTAGACCCTTGTTCCAATGTTTCTTCCTAATGCAGATTATATTTCTGGGTGTATTTTTAGTAGATAGGATGCTCTGACTTCTACAGGCACAACAATTATCTCTTGTGTCTTCTTACCAACCTTGAACATTTTTAGATAGTTAAGAAATATCTGCAGGAAGTGTCACTGGAACCATAAAAGGATCTGAACCTGTTCTGTGGATAGTTGTTGAGATCTCTGTGTGCACACTAGAGGGAGACAAATACATTCACTTTACTTTATAGGTAAACATCTCTGGCTTGTTTTATTGTATTGTTTCTGTGAATTGAATCGTATCTTCTCAAACTGTCCATTTCTCCTAACTGTACAGCTTGGAGCTGTCCAAAAATTGATGCTTTTAGGAGTAAGTTTTAGGAATTAAACATTTGTCCCTGGAAAGGTTACTGATTTTCAGGACTGACCAAACTGCATGTTTGGTTACATTGTTGGCACCCTTAAAGTGTTGCTAAACTCAGGACCCTGCGTTCAATGTATCTGGTTTCCCACAGTACACAGAACATGGAAATGCAATTATTTTAGTAAATATAAACTGCTAAATACCTTTTCTCATTAGCAGTATATAGCTGTCTTGTGACTGCTATCAGTGTCCAGCAGAGCACTGGTTAAAGCTTGTAGGAGATGTTTTCATTCTCTCTTGATTGTCCTATGAGGTTGCAGGACCCCTGACCCTCTGTGTGGACAGTGCTGATTGGCCCTGTGCTGATCGCATGCATTCTCCCAAGAATGAAAAAATATTTAGCAATACACACAAAACTGAGCATGTGCAACTTGCCCCCAAGGCTCTGTTCTATCAGGAGAGAAGTCAGGGAGAGTGGAAGAAGGGTAGAATCAGAGAAGACAGGATTAAACATTCTTTTTACACAATGCAGAAGATTAATCCCTTAAGTTCCACAGTGAGTATAGCAAGCATGCTTTACTGCATATACAGACTGATTTTACTGTTGTGGGTTTAGTAACACTTTAAAGTGGTTCTTCAGCCAGGTTTCCAAAAATTAAAATTCAGCAGCTAAAAAAACCGTAGCTGCTGACTTTTAGTAAACAGACACTCACCTGTTCAGAGATCCAGCACTGTCCTCACCAGGGCCAGTTCTTTGCTGGTCTTCGGGTCCCCAGCAGTGGAATGTTAACTCCTTGTGGCATCACAGCTGCTCCCCATTGCACATGCTCAAGACTGATTTTACTGTTGTGGGTTTAGTAACACTTTAAAGTTTATTTAAAGTCACACTAAATTCTAGAGGGTGGCTACGTTCATTCTCCTTGCCACTCATTCCACTGTGTGTAGGAATTAAGCTACTACTCTCACTCTCACTCCCGAGCTGGACCAGTGACAGGGGCGGACTGACAACTCATGGGGCCCCCAGGCAATAGGGGATCATGGGGCCCCTGTGTCCTTGCCCATACTCAAAAAAGCCAATGAAAAAGGTACCAGGGGCATCTCATGGGGCCCCCTACTGGCCCCAGGAGATCATGGGGCCCCTGTGTCCTTGCCCAAAATCAAAAAAGCCTATGAAAAAGGTACCAGGGGCATCTCATGGGGCCCCCTACTGGCCCCAAGGGATCATGGGGCCCCTGTGTCCTTGCCCAAACTCAAAAAAGCCTATGAAAAAGGTACCAGGGGCATCTCATGGGGCCCCCTACTGACCCCAGGCCCTCCGGCAGTGCCTGAGTTTCCAAATGGTCAGTCCGCCCCTGACCAGGGACTATGAGATTTGTAGTGTGCATAGAGCATGATCACCATTAGCATACAATGCTAATTTCAAGCAAACAGGGGGAAAAAGAGAGGTTCAGGAACGTACGGAGGATGTTACAAGGGGGCTGAACAACACAGTAAGAAACCGTTTCATGAAACAGACTGTAGGACAATTACTTAGTGAATGTGTGGGGTAATATTTGTAGAATAACAATGCTATAATTCCAAGAACAAACATGCTCACTCATACAGCATTTGGGGACACCTACCTGCACAGATGTCATATTAGGACAAAGCAGCTGTGTGCATGCAGCCACTGCTTCCTAATAGACATCAATAGGACTGCCTGGACAGGGATGCTTGGAACACATGTGAATCCCCATGCAAGTAAATACGGCCATGCATAAGCGTACGATATAACATACCCTATGTGAACAAGGCCTAAGGCCCCTAGTTTGTGAACTGAGGAACTGTGTATTTATGTGGCTTGAGCCACCAGGTCCTCCATACAGGCAGCGCATTTAAGTCTATGGGGACATAGTGGCTGCATGGACACAAATGGACATTTCCATTCGACAGGCATGCAGGTGTAGGTGAGCAGCCCTCAATGCAGACATTGTGCGTTCAGGGTCACTCACACGTAACTGTACAGCTGTCAAATTAGGACATGACTGAGCCGCCTGCATGCAGCACCTGGAGGCTCAAGTCACATAAACACAAGGTACACTTACAGACCACAAGTCTCAATGTAAATGAAGGATACATGTAAAAGCAATAGGGAGACAAGGAAAAATTAAGAAACTAACTCAAGTGTGATAATTCCCATCTTACCATGCAACTATCTATATAGACCCTTACATGCCCTTTGACCTACGCACCCACATCCCACTCCAACCTGAGGTGTGACCCACTACTATTGGGTGAGAGTTCGACAATTAGCCAAATCCTTCCTGTTCTTTTCATTACCTTTGACTTTGTGCTTTGTGAATTAATATTGACTTTGTATGAGAGACTGAAACAATTTCGAATACATTTGCTCATTTTATGTTTGCCGTCTGCTCCCACTCCACCACGTAGGTGCAGCAGGTTTTTCATTTAGCAATCAATAAGCATGAACAGAGATTTAATTGACCTTAGGGGAGAGCATTTAATCCTTTTCCAACAGCTCGCACAATGCCTTGTGTGCTTTCAGAGTCACAATATTAATTTGAAATGCTGGCAGTAAGTAATTTCACATGTACCCTATGAGTAAACAAATAGTGTGGGAAGCAGAAATAAATTGTCACTTTTATAGGCCTTTCCCTCTGGCTGAGTGTGTGCTGTGCGGACCTGTTACCTAGGAACAAGCAAAATGGACTCACACTTCCTAAATCAAGTTTAACCCTCTCTGTGCCTAAGGGACACACCGTCCCATTAATATTTATTTATAGTGTTAGATGGCTGGTGTGAGAATTAAATAAAGTGTTCTACTTCTGTCCAGAGAACTGTTTTGTTCCTTTCAGTTTAATGCTTTAACGTGTTTTCTTTGCTCAATTGCCTTTCAGGAGCCGTGGCCAGCACCGAAGTCAAGCTTAAACTACAGGAATTCCTTCTGAGTAAATCTGCCACAAAAGAATCCTATACAAACGGAAACAGTCATTCCATAGGCCGCCACCCCAAGCTTTGGTACACGTATGTCATCAGGTTTTTGTCTTATATTGCTGCAAAGAACTCAGTTTTTGTGTGTAGCGGTTCCCCCGTAGGCTTAGGTCTTTCCATGCAATTGCCCAGCAGCCAGGCACACAGTCACAGTCACTCCTTTGGCTCAATGAACAGTCTAGGGGTATGCTTTTCTGAGTCTTTATTGTAGAGTTTGGACTTGGATAGGAATAGAGTAACTGTGGGATACTCCAATAACCTTTTGTAGCAATATGAGGACACTAAAATTCTTCTTCAGAACTGTGAGCTAAGTCCTTGTACAAATAGATGATAGACTGAGCTTTGTAGTAGCAACTTGAGGATATAAATACTCGTCTTAGAGATCTGAGCAGAGTTGTTTCTCTAGGAATTAAATAGACTAAGCTCTTTAGGACACCGGACACAATGGCCCCTTTGCACACATCTGACTCTATAGCACCAGAGGGGGGTTAAGCAGCACAAAGTCTCTATGATCTCTCACACCAGTCTGTACTCACTAATGTCCTTAGATAGTTTGTTGCCTCCTCCAAATATCTTCCAGGCACTTTCTTCCAGCGATACCAGACTAGATGCTCATATGAAAAACCCCTCAGTCAGCTCCAGTCTGCAAACTAGGCCCTCCAGCTAGCCCAGCTGAGGCCTCGATGAACCCCAAGCACATGGCAGGCTTGCCCAGGGGGCAGGCAGTTCCCCCAGGGCTTTAATCTCCTCCTCAGGAACAAGGCACCTCTGTTCCAGGTCTTAGAGTTTTTATACATACTCCCAGCCACCATCTGGGCAAACTCTCCCCAGGAATTGGCCAGTGCTACGTAAATATTCAGATGCCAATTTGACTTCTTCATCCAGCTCCCTTCCCGAACTCTCCCAGACAGACGGGGGAAGCAATCAACTCTGCAGCCAGTGAAACACAGAAAAGACCTAACTTATCACATGCAGATGCACTGATTACAGTGATCCAGAATTAAATTTACCTAACTTAGCACCTATCTAGGAGGGTCCTACATGTGTTAGAACTTGTTCACATAGAAGGCCGGGGGTGGGGGGGGGGGGGGTAGTAAAAGCAGGGAGTTGAGCCATAATAGCTGTGCAGCAGTATGAAATGCACATGGTTGTGGCACAGTGGCTCGGCAGTGAGGAGGTAACATATCATTTCCTCACTGCCTGTCAAACATCTTATGAAAAGCGTTGTGCACATGAGAACAAGCCCTAAGGGAGAAAACTGACCAACTTAATACCTTAGAGTGAGGATACTTCAGCAGTGTTAGGATTTTTATAATTAAAGTCGATCTAATAGCAATCACTAAGATATCATTAAATCTTTATATCTATATATATATATATATATATATATATATATATTGCTATAATTTTCAGTCTTTTTGAATCTACAGCTTTTAATAAAGGATATACATGGTAATCCTCTGACGGCCCTTGTCCTGGTACTTCCTGTTATGGGGTGAAACTGCTCTGTCCCTGCCTCCCAGATTCATGTCCTGTCACATGCCCTTTAAGTGGAGACTTAAAGTGGAATCCCTCCTATCCTTTACAGCTAAGGAAGCTGCCATCTTTGCCTCTGTTTGATTTATAGATGCTAAGGTGCTGCACATGTTATCCGTTATGACACCATCCATTTGAAGCTCAACACCGGCTAGTAATTTTGGATTAAGGGGGGTGGGTTAGAGCCTCCGCTTGTTCTTTTTATTGCAGTCAGTGTCCTTATTTCGGAGATTTAACCTCACTTTCTGTCAAGTGGTGGAAAATTCCTCTAATGGAGACACAGACAAAAAATTATTTGCAGTAGAGTGGGGAAGAATTGGAACTTCTGACAATGGGGTTTATTTACTAAAGCTGGAGAGTACAAAATCAGGTTCACTTCTGCATAGAAACCAATCAGCTTCTAACCTTAGCTTGATCAATTAAGCTTTGGCAATACAACCTTGAAGCTGATTGGTTTTTATGTAAACGCGAGCCTAATTTTGCACTCCCTAGCTTTAGTAATTAAATCCCAATGTGTTTATTGCTGCTTGCATCTACCTGTACCCTGTCTAAAACTACCTCCATTTTTTGTCTTTGTGCCACAGCACAATGGATCGCCCCAATTACAACAGAACTTAAAGCCTAGCAGACATTTTAACTCTTCCTCATATTATCCAAAACTATAAAAAAAAAACAACTAAAAAAAAAATTCTGGCTGGGTTAGGCTTTAGGAGAAAACTAGGGGGAATGAAATGAGAAATAAGTGAAAGCATTAAGATGGGTTATTTGTGATTTATGAACCACTAAAGGCTTATAAATGTCTTCTGAATTAATGTTCATTTATACTTCACTATTTCAGCTATGTGTAATAAATGCTGAAAATCCATTTTCTGGCTCATTTTCTAACTCTGAGGCAAATTATTGGTCATGAATAACATGTTTATACTGATGGAATATTGAAAAGAAATAGTTGCCATTGTTTTGCTGTAATTGGCTCCCATTTTGGATGTTCCCTGTTCAGTGTATGTCTCAGGAAACACCCATTGATCCCACTGATAGAGTGGAATTCCAGATTACAACTAAAGCTGGCCATACATGCTTTACAATTTGTCTTGTTCAGCAGGGACCGGATGAATTTTTATCCATGTACGGGAAGGCTGTGTTGTAATCTACCAATGGACTTCTGTACAAACAGCCTGTTAGATTTCCCCTGCCCGGCTCAATCAGTGCCGCAGGCTATAGACGGAAGGGTGGATCAGTGTATACTGATGGTGGAAAGTCTCCTTGCTGTCAGAATATAACACTTCAGAGGGGAGGATTCCCCATTCAAATCAAGTGTGTGAATGGGGGAATTGAGTCTTTTTTATTGTTCAACCCACTGGTTAAACAAAAAAAAAAAGACTCATCTACAGGTTGCTTAACTAGCATTAAACTCCCCCCTCCCCTTTTAACACACATATTAACTAACCTGTGAAAGAAAGAAGTATATACTGCTCTAGTTCGGTCATGTGATCCTGTGTGTAAGCCACTGGTGGCTGCAAGAGAGAGCACTTTGACAACTGCTAATAAATCCTGGAGCTCTGACGTCACCCATAGGCTTCATTGACCCATCCGTTGTCTGCACTCCCTCGTCTCCCCTGCAGCTGTGCTGGCACAGGTTAGTCAGATTGGAGTGGCCTGAAAATACATTATATTGCCAAAAGTATTGGGACGCCCGCCTTTACACGCACATGAACTTTAATGACATCCCAGTCTTAGTCCATGGGGTTCATTATTGAGTTGGGCCACCCTTTGCAGCTATAACAGCTTCAACTCTTCTGGGAAGGCTGTTCACAAGGTTTAGGAGTGTGTCTATTGGAATGTTTGACCATTCTTCCAGAAGTGCATTTGTGAGGTCAGCCACTGATGTCGGACAAGGATGCCTGGCTCGCAGTCTCTGCTCTAATTCATCCCAATGGTGTTCTCTTGGGTTGAGGTCAGGACTCTGTGCAGGCCAGTCAAGTTCCTCCACCCCAATCTTGCTCATCCATGTCTTTATGGACCTTGCTTGGTGCACAGTCATGTTGGAACAGGAAAGGGCCATCCTCAAACTGTTCCCACAAAGTTGGGAGCATGAAATTGTCCAAAATGTATTGGTATGCTGATGCCTTAAGAGTTTCCTTCACTGGAACTAAGGGGCCAAGACTCACCCCTGAAAAACAACCCCACACTTTAATCCCCCCTCCATCAAACTTTACACTTGGTACAATGCAGTCAGGCAAGTACCGTTCTCCTGGCAATGGACAAACCCAGACATGTCCATCGGATTGCCAGACAGAGAAGCATGATTCGTCACTCTACTGCTCAAGAGTCCAGTGGTGGCATGCTTTACACCACTGCATTCAATGCTTTGCATTGCACTTGGTGATGTAAGGCTTGGATGCAGCTGCTTGGCCATGGAAACTTATTCCATGAAGCTCTCTATGCACTGTTGTTGTGCTAATCCGAAGGCCAAACAATGTTTGGGGTCTTTATCTATTGACTCTGCAGACATTTATTAACTTTTCCGCACTGTGCGCTTCAGCATGCATTGACCCCACTTGTCATTTTATGTAGCCTACCACTTGCTGGCTGAGCTGCTGTTGTTTCCAGTTGCTTCCACTTTGTTATAATACCACTAACAGTTGACCGTGGAATATTTAGTAGCAAGGAAATATCACGGATGGACTTATTGCACAGGTGGCAACCTATCACGGTACCACGCTTGAATTCACTGAGCTCCTGAGAGAGACCCATTCTTTCACAAATGTTTGTAGAAGCAGTCTGCATACTTAAGTGCTTGATTTTATACACCTGTGCTCATGTAGGTGATTGGAATACCTGAATCCAATGGTTTGAAAGGGTGTCCCAATACTTTTTGCAATATAGTGTAGGTAAGTACAGTATATACAGTACATCTTTATTACACAGGTTAGTTAGCATAGGTGTTAGGAGGGGGAGGGGACCACTTTAAGGTTAGTTAGGTGTAAGCTGGAATTCCACTTTAAACAGAGAGCAATGGCACTCCATTGGACTTCACAAAATTACTCCACGCTGGATTTTAAATCTCAGTGATGACATGCAGGCTACAGTGTAGAGCCTGATGTATGTCATTGAGTTTTGTCTGTTGAATATCAGTGATTGGAGAAGAAGCTGGTACCTTAGATTGTGCGCCCCTTGAGGGTTAGGGACTGATGTGAATGTCCAATATATATGTAAAGCGCTGCGTAAATTGACGGCGCTATATACAGTAAGTACCTGTAATAAATAAATATATGTTACTTTGACAGTTTGACTTCTCTCAGACATGGTCTCCTCATCCTGGATTTTTTTAAATCATGTTGATTGTGTACCGCTCGCTTTGAAGTAAGCACAATGCACATTTGTAAAGTACAACTGTGTTCTTAAAAATGTGCAGATTGTTATATATATCTGTATATGTATATGACAAATAAAGGACCTCTTTGTTGAGAGAAATATGGTTGCTGTCGTCTTCTCTTTCTATAAATGCTAGTTACCTGGCTGTCTTTTTGACCCTGTAGTTTCAATAGCTTCAACCATTAGCCGCCCAGCCAATGGCCGTTTGGCGGCTTCAGATATGTATCTGCATTCCGGGTGCACGCCATTTGGCGTGCTCCCGCACATGTGCCATTTGCGCTAGTGCAGAGCGGTGCAGCAGTGCGATCTGTCATCGGCCGTGCACCTCGGACACAGCCGATGACAGATCCGAGTACAGGCTCCCCTTGCTGGTACCATGTGTCCTGCTGTGACCAATCACAGCAGGTCACATGACAGTTGTATACAATGGATGGCTTCATTCATGATGCCATCCATTGTATACTAGTGCCTAGCTGTGAATGGTCACAGCTAATCACATGCACATGTCATGTGATTAGCTGTGACCAAATCACAGCTAAGCACAAAAAAAAAAAAGCTGAATGAATCGATTTCATTCAGGTAAATGCTTGCTTATAGCAAAGTAATTCTTTGCTATAAGCAAATTGTGTAAAAAAAAATAAAAAAAAAAATACTGATCACTTCCCCAAAGTAGTACAATGTTACTATGGTAACATTGTACTATTTTGGTCATAGTAAAATATGAAAAAAAATCTTAAAAAAAATAAAAAAAAATGTAATAAAAAATTAAATATAATAAAAAAAATAAAAAAAATTATAAAAAAAATATATTTTTTTTTTCATACTGTCACCAGTCAGTGTCCCTGTTCACCGCCATGCCAGTTATATGATGACGCTGTACTGCACTGGTGACAGTATGTAAAAAAACAAAATAGTGAAAATAATTTTTTTCATTTTCCGAAAAATTATGACAAAAAAATACAACTTCAAAAAACTCGCCATGCCTCTTATGAAGTACGTCGGACTGTCTACTCTGCAAAAAGGGGTCATTTGGGGATATCTGTACTATTCTGACATTCTTGGACCTCAAGAAATTAGATTGGCCGTCAGTACTTCAGGATTGATCAATTTTCAAATCTATACCATAGTTTGTGAACTCTATAACTTTCCTAAAAACTAAAAAATACATCCTAATTTGGGTTATTTTCACCAAAGACATGTAGCAGAATACATCTCGGCCTAAATTTATGAAGAACAATTATTTATTTGTAAACTTTTATAACAGAAACAAAGAAAAATGTGTTTTTTTTTCAAAATTTTTGGTCTTTTTTTGTTAATTTAGCAAAAAATAAAAACCCCAGTGGTGATTAAATACCACCAAAAGAAAGCTCTAGTTGTGTGAAGAAAATGATAAAATTTTAGTTTGGGTACAGTGTTGTATGACCGCGCAATTGTCATTCAAAGTGTGAGAGTGCTGAAACCTGAAAAATGGCCTGGGCAGGAAGGTGTAAAATTGCACGATATTGAAAGGGTTAATTATTGTCCCTGAACATGTAGGCTGAGAAGGTGATTGACATATTCAGGTGCATTTTAATATGAGCTCAAAGCAGTGTTAAACCCAAAACCAAAATGTATATATAATATACAATTTATATAATGCAGATTACCAATCATTAGATGTGGTGGCTCTGTTTTCACCTGGGGATCTGGCCAGTAACACACCTCCTGTATTAGAGTGCCTCAACTCTGGATGAAGTATAGACTATAGATAATA
Organism: Staurois parvus; assembly: GCF_062004578.1. Classification (NCBI taxonomy): domain Eukaryota; kingdom Metazoa; phylum Chordata; class Amphibia; order Anura; family Ranidae; genus Staurois; species Staurois parvus. The sequence goes on along the minus strand of NW_028317932.1, from coordinate 10,780,416 downwards.
TCCATCACACATACTTACAGACTAACAGAGCAGAGGCTGATAGACAGATATTCATGCCAATAATTGTTTTGTGATACAGTTCCTTTCACCTACCACTCTGCTAATGACTGGTGTGTGAATGTATATCTATATTTCTATTGTAGGGCAGCACATCATACTTCATTGGATCAAAGCTCTCCTCCATTAAGTGGGACCTCTCCATCATATAGATGTCCTCTCCCTGGAGCACATGATTGCAAAAATGACTTTCCTTTGAGGAAAACTGGTAAGGTTCTAATATTTTTTAACCATAAGTGCCAAAAATGTCTGTTTTTCCTATCAATGTTGGTGAATGTTTACCTTGTCAGCCTGTCAGAGTAATCCTAACCTAATAAATAAAGCCAAGAGCTTAATACAGTCACTGAAAGTAATCAATTTGGGGGTCACAAGATGGCTGCAGAGTATTCTCCGCTCTGCCTGGGAATATGGCCTTAAATAAAAGAGACAGCACTCAATGAACTGTTGCCACACTGTTGTGATTGTGTCAGGGGAGATTAGCTGCATTGGCGGAAGATTGGTCCCACAGTCAAGCCAAAGCCTAAGCTTGTGACTTATCGTACCTCTATTACCTCAGTTGCCAGAGCCCTACTTAACAGGGGACCCACCGATAGGGGAGTACCCTTCCTCTGGGGAGTCTAACCCATTTTGCTGGAAAGCCTAAATTAATTTCTTACAGGCCTCAGGAGTGTTGAGTCATTGGATATTTCCTTGCTAGGTCAGCTAAGGAAAATAGTCCAAGAAGATATCACTCAAGCTTCTTGTAGACTATCTGCAGAAGGTTTGAAAAACTAAAGCAGATCTAAAGGCAGAACTTTTTTTTGTGCATTTTGGATAGAGTATGGAAGGTTTATAACCCCTGTAAAGTTTATTTTTTCTATCTCTGTCCCAGTGGGAGATTTCCCTTTACTTCATGTCCCAAAGCCAAATCAGGGAATGAGAAGAAATCCATTAAAGTGAGAAAACCCCTGGTTGTCATCAGGGTCACCAGAGCAAGGGTCCCTATTGGAAGGTTTCCCCTCTGTTTTCTGGTGACAGTTAAATTTTTTTTTTTTTCACTTTTTGCTCTTGATGATAATGGTGTTCGAGAGCAACAGGTTTTCTAATCCCTCTCCACTCTAGGCAAACCAAACACTCTTGTTTTGAAGGCCACTAAAAAGAAATAGAGGACCTTCTGTAAGAAATTGCCCTCTTAAAATTTAAACAAGAAATATTTGGAGAATCTCTCAATGCCGGAGCAGTCTGCATATTCATAACTTCCCCAGATCCATCCCAGACCTTGTCAGCTTGGTCACGGCACTGTTTAAGGAGCTCACCCTTGCTTTCATTCCAGAGACATTAGAGATGGGTAGAATACACAGGGCACTGTTAAGGAAAATATCAAATGTTCCCACTTGGCAATGGTTAAGTGCATTATTTCCCCACCCATGAATACGTACTGGGGGCTCTCACTAAAAATGCTCCAGGAAAATAATTACCAGCTCTTTGCTGATTTAGTACAAAGTACTATACTAAAACTGGCCATACATGGCTCAGTTTTTTCCGACCAGCTAGCGGGCTGAATTAAATAACTGAACCAATTCCCCTATCCACACTTTCAAGGTGAATGAGGGAATCCTCCCCACTGAGTCACTGATAGAAATAAAGTTTTCCAGCAAGGTTTATGCTTTGTATCCCATGTTGGGACAGACTGTAATTGCACATCCTAATTTCTCCATGCAAGGTGCTGCTTTGTTTGCTCAGATGCCCCTGTATATACTGTTAACATCTGGCAGCCCATATGCCCTGGTTTATTGAAAAGGGATCTGTTGTCTCCTGTACTGATGTCTTCCTAAAGTAGATGCCATAGCAAATGGGACTATGTTGTTGTGAGTTTGTGCTACTACTGACAGGCTTTGCAGAAGGTCTGATGTGCTGCTGTGGCTCCCTGTTGGTTCTGCTCAGTGGACCCACCCTCCTACTTTTATACCCGTGTTAGTATTATTGTTCTAAGTTCCTGTTTTTGTTGAAAACAAATCTTGAAAAGATGCTTTCCTGGTAATTTTCTGAATGACTATTATAAACCCCTGTAAGCACTTGGGGGTTATTTATCTATAATAGATTTTTATTATCCAGCTAAACCACCCTGATATTTAGCCAGGGGGTCTGTTTGTCCTATATTACATTGCAACAGATTGCCTCAACCATAATTATGGTGCCTATAATGCACACTAAATCATTTATCTGAGCGATTCTTTGTGTATATTTATACTCCATATCTAATGTATATGGAAAGACAGAGTTGAAGCCAAGCATCCTTTACGCTCTCTATGAGTCCCCCTTTGACTACTACACATCCAAAAGGTGGAAGGGTCCAAGTAATTTTTGCTCACACCACTCTCTAGAACTATATTTTAGATGGGCTGCACTTTTGTTCGTCTGAACATGTGTATATTTATATTACATATTAGTTTATATTTCATGTTACAACACTCTTGAGCGGAGGTCTTAAAGTGCAAAGTCCACTCTTTAATAAATTTTTATTGTGCATCTGGATTTTCTTTATAAGTATTGTTGTTTTTGATGTTTTGTGTACCTTTATGGTAAGAGTACCTCCTGGTGTTGGCTCATCTTTGACAGCCATAATGTATGCTTTTTCAGGAATTATATCAAAACTTCCAGATAATCTCTTGGCTCATTCTCCTGTACCAAATTCATGCTCCCCAAGAGATGAATAAAACTCATAGGGCTCACACGCTAGTGTTCAAAATGAGCAAATTCCCACCCTCACTTCATACATTATTATTACAGGTATTTATATAGCACCATCAATGTAAATAGCACTTTACATATATATATTGTACATTCACATCAGTACCCAACCCTCAAGGAGCGTGCAATCTAAGGTCCCTAACTCACATTCATACATGCACTGCTAGGGCCAAGTTACACAGGAGCCAATTGATCTACCATCATGTCTTTAGAGTGTAGGAGGAAACCCACGCAGGCACAGGGAGAACATGCAAACTCCAGGCAGATAGTGCTGTGGTTGGGATTTGAACCAAGAACCCCAGTGCTTCCAGGTGGAAGTTCTAACCATTTAGCCATCATGCTGCCCACGCGTTTGTGCCACACTTTCCTTTCTTACTTTGTTAGAGACTCCCCTGCTAGCTATTTTCTTTTTCGACATTTTTTATAACCTGTCCCGGCTTCCCCCCTTTAACTCCCTCTCCCACCGAGGTGGATCTGACCATGTGCACTTGCTAATTTTCTGTTCAACAACTATTATCAATGACTCTACCTTCTCAGATAAATGTTCTGGGCCTTAACTCTACATTCAAAAGGATAAAAGTATTTAAATACCTGCATTCTCACTGAATTGATGCTGCATTCTTTCAGTAGACCCATATTCAAAAAGCCTTGACCCCCAGTGCTTGCTTTCCTCAAGTGTTTCAGGCCACAGCCCAGACCAAGTAAATAGTGTTGATAATGTTTAATGTTGATAATGTGTTTACATGTTGCAGGTTAAACTCCAGGATGCTAAGGTCATGATACACCTATTACAATCCTAATTCCCAACAAACACAATTCCCATCTTACTTTCTTTTCCTCCTTGAACAATACCAGAAGAGAACAGTTTTCTCATGCAGAGTCTTTAATTTAACCCTTAGTCCCAAACTGGACAAATACCCTTTGGGACTCAATCTGCTGAAACTACAGTTTTCAACAACTACTGTCCCAATACTACCTTCCTTTTATACACTCTTTTAGGTAGCATACAAACAGTAACTTACACACAGGCATAGGACTTTACTTACCCCCCTACATCAATTTAGTGTTTGCAGTTCATCTTTACCAAAACAAAATCTGATTGGTTGATGTATGAAACTACATCCTTACACTTTTTAAAGTGTAATTAAATAATCCAAAAGACTATAAGGCCTCATGCACACTGGGAATTTTTGAGGCTGCCTCTAAACGCCTCAGCATGTTATCCTATGTGTCCATGCACATATAGGATTTTAGCAGCATTTTGTGGCAGCAGAGTTTAGTGGCAGGAAAAAAAACCCTGCCTATAGCAGCTGCGTTTTGGCAGAGATGTCATGTAAATGCGTTTAAACATGCCTAAACGCTAGATGCGTTTAGCACTTGAACGTGAATTTATTTCAATGGCCAGAGTAAAAAAATTATTCTGGCCAATTAAAAAATTAACGCCCAAGCACTTGATATGGGTAAACATGTTTTACACTTTTACAAGCATTAGGCTTTTTTTTGGCCAAAGGAGTTAAAAAAATGTCAGTGTGCATGAGGCCTAATGGTTGAACTAGACTATACTATAATGCCAGCTTTATTTAGTTTTATTAAATAAGCCTCAGAATTCTTAAAGTGTTTGTGAAGCCAGTTTTTGTGAAGTTCAGCAGGGACCAGCCAAATTTTGATCAGTGTGTTGCTGTCCCTACTTGACAGAATTCAATCAGTTGACTGACTTCTGTTGAAGGGACATGCTGGAAAACCTTTCTTGATCAGTGATCCGGCTGTTGGAATATAATGTCTTGGTGGGGGAGGGGACTCCTCCATCCAACGTTTTTGTGCCTATTGGCTGAATGAAAACATTTGGTTGTGTCTGGAACAGGTGTGTCCATTTGAAGATTCATTCTCACCTTATGTTGTGGTGACAGCTCTAAAATTTTGGACTTTCTAACACCTTCTGGCTTGGTGACACTGGTCATGAGTACAAATAGAGTGGTCAGTCTCCACTTTGCAGACATAGAAAGCATTAAAACCTTTACGGAGGATATAACCCTTCCCAGCTCTATCCATACTAAATAAAAAAAAAGTTTAGACTTTACATTCACTTCAAGCTAACCTCTCATAGATTATGCTTGCAGATGTGGTTTCATAAGTGAAACATTCAGCAAAAATGTCATGGTCTTATTTCAGTGGGGAATACCTTCTTTGGATGGCAAAATAAGTCCATGTTACTGAGCATCTCTTAGTAAACACATAGATGATATCATTGCTCTTTGATGTCCAGCACAGAAACAATCCTGATTGTTGTTTTTTGTTCCGAAGGGAATCGAATGCTGTCCCAGCTTATATTTTCTGACAGACATCAAGATTGCATCAAGTGAGACTTTTTGAACCCCTACTGAGAACATGAATAGGTGTAGACATCCCTGTGCCTTGAAACACAGCTAAACAAGGTCTAGTGATGTTTAATGAAAGTGGCATTTGAAAGGAATACAGGTCCCACATGCAAGCCTTATCAGAATCACAGAGTTAAGAATTTGCCCTTCAAGTTTATCTTGTGTCCATTTATATTAGATATAAATTGGCTGATATTTTAAACAGATGAAACCGAGTAGACATTGCAGATTAATCCTGAAAGATGATTGCTCGTAGTTTCCATTATGTTGGGTAAATACGTGGGCAGGGAGGACTTCTGCATTCCAGCTGTGAGACTGATTACCTTGCAGATACATGTACTATTAACCAGTGTTCCTCCTAAAGGACTCCTGGAGAGTGTGGTTTGTTACAGTTGGCCACCAATTACAAATATTACATGGCTTATTTCCTTTAAACAAGATTGTTCAAACAGTGTAACATAAAGTAACTATTCATCTTTTAAAGAGTAGAATATGTAAGTGTTAAGGAATTAAAATAAATACATCGGGGACATTCATATAGACAGCCGCATAAATAAATTGTACAAAAACCAGAACATTAGAATATCATGAACAAAAATGTTTAGAAAAATACCCTGATGTCTTGTATTTTTTTTTATAAATGTCCTTGCACTGGCCATACATAAGGACATGTACCTGGTGCTACAATGTGTTCAAGCTTTTATGCCACACACTGTATACTTCTGAATCGGAACAAGTTAGGTGTTCCAAGTATCCTGAGATAATGTCCTCTGTGTAGAAGTATTATATCATTGGATCTGATTGGTGAAAACTGGAGCACAAATAGAGCTACTGACTAGCAGCCAGTCACATTGTTTATTTCATTCCAAAGGTCTAATTTTATTAGTTACTATGGGAAATTGTTTAATTTTTGCTCCTGTATTTTATTATAATGAAGCCTTATAATCTGAAATATTCTGATTCTGATCAACATTTTTTTGCAAGTAGAAGGCAAAAGCACTTAATGTAACAATAATGCAGTTCTAATTAGACCATTTCTGCCCAGTTGATGAAGATTAGATAGTTTGGGCTGTGGGCTTGTACTAACAGGAGTATGCTACAACCCGCTGTCTGCTTGAGACTGAACACTTCAAAGTATTAAAGTGGTATTAAAAGACCACTAAAACTTTGAGAGCACTGTTATTGGATGTGAGTGGTTACTGAAACCTGATAACTTTACAGCCATGCCTAACTGTAGATTAGTCACTTAGTATTTAAAATATACCAGGATCATACTTGGCCTGTTACTATTTGTTTGCAATACTGAACTGACTCCTTCAGTAAGTAGTAAATCCCATTCTTTACAAAATGGAAATGTTAGGTTCAAGATGTTGATGTATATGTTAAATCCCATTGAAAATATCACATTTCTACATATATATCATTGAGAACATATGTACTGTATATATATATATATATATATATATATAGATACACTATATTGCCAAACGTATTGGGACACCCCACCAAACCATTGGATTCAGGTGTTCCAATCACCTCCATGGCCAGAGGTGTATAAAATCAAGCACCTAGGCATGAAGACTGCTTCTACAAACATTTGTGAAAGAATGGGTCCCCCTCAGGAGCTCAGTGAATTCAAGCGTGGTACCGTGATAGGTTGCTACCTGTGCAATAAGTCCATCTGTGTAATTTCCTTGCTACTAAATATTCCACAGTCAGCAACTGGGAACAATAGCAACAGCTGAAGTGCACAGTGTGCAGAAGTCACCAACTTTCTGCAGAGTCAATAGCTAAAGACCGCCAAACTTCATGTGGTCTTCAGATTAGCACAACAACAGTATGTAGAGAGCTTCATGAAATGGGTTTCCATGGCCGAGCAGCTGCATCCAAGCCTTACATCACCAAGTGCAATGCAAAGCGTGGGATGCAGTGGTGTAAACTCTAGTGTAGAACTCTAGAGCAGTGGAGATGTGTTCTTTGGAGTGACGAACCACGCTTCTGTCTGGTAATCTGATGGATGTGTCTGGGTTTGGTGGTTAACAGGAGAACGGTACTTGCCTGACTGCATTGTGCCAAGTGTAAAGTTTGGTGGAGGGGGGACAATGGTGTGGGGTTGTTTTTTAGGGGTTAAGCTTTGCTTAACCCCTAAAAAACAGTGGGGACTGTGAGACAGGCCTTCTCATCCGACATCAGTGCCTGACCTCACAAACGTGCTTCTGGAAGAATGGTCCAACATTCCCATAGACACACTCCTAAACCATATGGATAGCCTTCCCAGAAGAGATAAAGCTGTTATTGCTGTAAAGGGTGGGCCAACTCGATACTGAACCTTACAGAATAAGAGTGGGATACCATTAAAGTCTATGTGCATCCCAATACTTTTGGCAATATAGTGTGTGTGTGTATATATATATATATATATATATACAGTCATGGCCGAAATTGTTGGCACCCTTGATATTTTTCCTGAAAATCAAGTATTTCACACAAAAAAGGTATTGCATTAACACATGTTTTGCTATACACATGTTTATTCCCTTTGTATGTATTGGAACAAATATAAAACAGAGGCAGAAAAGCAAATATGACATAATGTCACACAAAACCCCAAAAATGGGCTGGACAAAAGTATTGGCACCCTTAACTTAATATTTGGTTGCACACCCTTTGGAAAACATAACTGAAATCAGTCGCTTCCTATAACCATCAATAAGCTTCTGACACCTCTCACCCGGAATTTTGGACCACTCTTCCTTTGCAAACAGCTCCAGGTCTCTCTTATTGGAAGGACACCTTTTCCCAACAGCAATTTTAAGATCTCTCCACAGGTGTTCAATGGGATTTAGATCTGGGCTCATTGCTGGCCACTTCAGAACTCTCCAGCGCTTCTTTGCCATCCATTTCTGAGTGCTTTTTGACGTATGTTTGGGGTCATTGTCCTGCTGGAAGACCCAGGATCTTGGACGCAAACCCAGCTTTCTGACACTGGGCCCTACAGTGCGACCCAAAATCCTTTGGTAATCCTCAGATTTCATGATGCCTTGCACACAGTCAAGGCACCCAGTGCCAGAGGCAGCAAAACAACCCCAAAACATCATTGAACCTCCACCATATTTTACCGTAGGTACTGTGTTTTGTTCTTTGTAGGCCTCATTCCGTTTTCGGTAAACAGTAGAATGATGTGCTTTACCGAAAAGCTCTATCTTGGTCTCATCTGTCCACAAGACGTTTTCCCAGAAGGCTTTTGGCTTACTCAAGTACATTTTGGCAAACTGTAGTCTTGCTTTTTTATGTCTCTGTGTCAGCAGTGGGGTCCTCCTGGGTCTCCTGCCATAGCGTTTCATTTCATTTAAATGTCGACGGATAGTTCGCGCTGACACTGATGCTCCCTGAGCCTGCAGGACAGCTTGAATGTCTTTGGAACATGTTTGGGGCTGCTTATCCACCATCCGGACTATTCTGCGTTGCAATCTTTCATCAATTTTCCTCATCCGTCCACGACCAGGGAGATTAGCTACAGTGCCATGGGTTGCAAACTTCTTGATAATGTTGCGCACTGTGGACAAAGGCAAATCTAGTTCTCTGGAGATGGACTTGTAACCTTGAGATTGTTGATATTTTGCCACAATTTTGGTTCTCAGGTCCTCAGACAGTTCTCGTCTCCTCTTTCTGTTGTCCATGCTTAGTGTGGCACAGACAGACACACAATGCAAAGGTTAAGTGAACGTCTCTCCTTTTTATCTGCTTTCAGGTGTGATTTCTATATTGCCCACACCTGTTACTTGCCCCAGGTGAGTTTACAGGAGCATCACATGCTTGTAACATTCTTATTTATCCGCAGTTGTGAAAGGGTGCCAATACTTTTGTCCAGCCCATTTTTGGAGGTTTGTGTGACATTATGTCGAATTTGCTTTCTTTCCTCCCTTTTTTTGTTTTGTCCCAATACACACAAAGGGAATAAACATGTGTATAGCAAAACATGTGTTAATGCAATACGTTTCGTGAGAAATACATGATTTCCTGGAGAAATATCAAGGGTGCCAACAATTTCGGCCATGACTGTATATATATATAAATACACACAGTATATATGTGTGTGTATATATTGAGAGCCCGTTCAAAAACTCTTTCCTTTAATGACTGTCAGAAATATGTCAAAATATGTCAGGGCATGAAGGATGTGAACCCCTTCTGTACTCAGGAATGGGCACAGAAAACCTTCTTGTAAGCTATTTTCATGACAGGCAGTTGTGAAGGATCACTCCTTGCATGGGTGTGGTAAATACGAAAGCTTTCAGTTACACTTCATTAGGTCATTACACCTGGACAAGCATTTGGAGCTTTCAGCCTGTACAGATCTTTTTGCAGACAACATCCAAGGTAATCTAGTCCCTTTATTCAGTTATACTCCGCATTGTGTAAATGGGTTGAAGTTATTAAAATTGCGCACACCCTTTAGTAAATCTTTGGATCTCCATGCTTTATAAATTAAGAAAATTATCAAATACATCCTAAATGTGTACATGAAAACAGAGCAACAATGGTTACATTCTGCTGCTAAACCAGAACAGGAACTACTGTGCAAATTAGGCAGATGAAACTATTTCCCATTACATTATTAAAAAGTCATGTTTTTCTTCTTGTATATGAATTAGAGATTCCTAACATAATGCTTACAGAATGTATATTCTGTGGGGTTAATGATTCATTAGCTGTACCATATTTCATTAATTAAAGTGACAGTTTAACAACATGCAGGAATACCCTGTTTACCTATTAAATCACGATAAGAACAATGGAGTTAATTCTAGCCCTTTAGCTATATAACCCTTATGTTTTTATGCTGGCTCGATCAGGAAAAGAAACAGGAACCCCGACACGAGTCAGATGACCCCTTGCTCATTTTGGTAGCCAACAGGCTATGCTGTAGGCTCTAGGAACAATAAGGGACTGTCTCTCTGCCCTGGCTATAGGACAGACAATGATGGCTCAACCGGGTTTACAGTGATGGACAGGCAGGCATTTGTAACCTTTGCCACTGAGGTTAAGCCTTTTTTCCTGTGCCCATGGGCAACACAAGATTATTGTTACCTATACTGAGTATGCATCTGCCACTTTGAGTCCATTTTCTTGATTATCACATGTAGATATAAGATTTAAGCACATAGCCATATATTAAAGATACCTGATTTGTTTACAGGCTTTTAACAATGTCTGTCTACAGTAATGGACCAAGATACCACTTTAGTCACCATTTTAGTCCCTGTCTATTTTTGCTATGCTCATTTATGTTATAAGGCTATTACCCATAATTTGCGGTTGGCTTGGAGATCTGTTGATTTTACAGAGTGAGCTTTAAGATATGTACAGTAAACTATTAACAGTTTAGCAAAGAAGTTTCAGTATTAAAATATAAGTGCAGCTTTAAATGAAAAATATGCCCAAGCCCCCCCCCCACCCCCATATCCCCATGCCCAAAAGGTTTTAGGTCAGAAAAAAAACATGTATTTGCCATATTGCAGATTAAGAAAAATGTACATTTTATCTAACCTTTCGAATGGTGTGGATAAGAGGTGCTGGATCCAATGCTGGGCTTTTTAAACAAGCAAATGCTGAAGCAAGATTTTTTAAATAAGAAATTCTACCATAGCATCCGACTAACTCCTTTGAGTCTATTTTCATCCTTGGTTGCAATTTAAGCCCTGATGAAGGAAGAATTTTGTGACTCTTATTAGCTTGTTATCTGTGCATTTAATGATTCAATAAATACAAGATTTCAAAACTATTGACATGGCCCTTTTAATATTGATCTTTCGATATTACGAAGATGGGTGGCAACTATACAGAATATGGCCAAACCTGAAGAATGTAGCAAAGTGAAGACAGGGGTTGTCTTTATTCTTTATGGCCATCCCCTAACCCAATGTGGAGGCTAAGCTTTATGTCAGGCTGTATGTATTCCAATCATTGGCAGGCAGTAAAGACTGGGCAAGCTGGGCAATAGTACTTTTTTCCATGATTTCAGGTATGCAATTTTATGGTGGTTTCTAAAATTGACACCTCTGTATCTGGGTTCATTGGCCATTTTTGATGTACACTAATTAAGTCCATATACCTCAAAAGCTGGGATAGCAATGGTTTGGACAATCAAACATGTTCTAAACTCCAGACAGGTGTTGCTGTGGTTAGGATTCAAACCAACGATCCGACTACTGCTAGGTGAAAGTGCTAACCATTTAGCCACTGTGCTGCCCGTCATTTCACCATAGAAAACAAATGACCCCTGCATATGCAGACTGTCAGGTTTTAGACCTGAGAAACAAGTACATATCAATTGCACCAACATAAACTTAATTTACAACAAATTGTTGAACATAAGCTAACTATTGCTATAAGGAATGAGAGTGCCTCTATGCTTCTATTAATTGGTGGCAGCGACTTTTTGGGTGAAACCCAGTCCCTTAGTGCTGTCACAAGGGACTCGAACTATGGCATAGTAATGTTTTAAACCACCTGGTATACTTAAAACTATAGGTGTCCATTGAGCAGAGTAAATGTAGTGATGAAGCTTCTGTTTAGGGATTTTTAGCAGTTGTGTGCTATTTGTTTTACTCACTTGTGACAGTTCATTGTAAATGGATAATAAGTGCAATTAGGCTGTGAGGTCACACTCCTCTGTTGTTGCTAGAGGGTATACTGACCCTAGGAGGTGGGAATTATGTGATGCATTAAACTTCCCCTGCTAAAATGGAGAGCTCAGCATATGGAGTAAATTTTGTTTTGTGACGCACACATGCCAAACGTGTCACAGTACGGATGTTTTAGGCTGCAGATTGGAAAAGTATTTTGATTTTAATGTTATTTAGGTTTGTTTTAGGTTTTTGCTACATACAGTATATTGTGCAGAGCATGACTGGTCGGATCTGACTGATGATAGACTCACAAAAAATGTTCTGAAAGTTCCTGTGAAAGTGGCTGCTCAGTTCACTTCTGTGCATTGTGGGGGCACATCAACAGCTTGTTAGCCAAATAATAAAAATGTAGTCATTCGATTTTTTTGCTAACTATTTATCTGATGTGCCCCACGGACAGTCCAGTTACCTCATTCTTTTACACTGCAGGCATTTGGCAAAAGGAAGTCTGTATTAAAGTATATGTAAATCCAATCACTCAAACCACATAACTTGTTAATTCATTTTTCAGAATAATTTTACTTGTACTGAAAACAGCAGTTTTCATTAAAATCATAGTCGCCATGAAGGTCCTTTTATTATATTATAGGTGCATATTATATATACTATATATACTGTATATATATATATATATATATATATATATATACATACACAGTTATATACATTACATATACTATATATATACAGTATATATATATATATATATATATATATATATACACAAACATTTATATACATTACATATACAGTGTGTGTGTGTGTGTATATATATATGTGTATATATATATATATATATATACTCACACACAAACATTTATATACATTACATATACAGTATGTGTGTGTGTATATATATATATATATATATACATACTGTAAATATTATATATTGTCCTATTAGGTCCTTTCAAGGATGCCAAACTGCACCCCCCCATTCATAATCTGCAAGCTTAGGGGATCCTACACCAGCAGTCATTCACTTGTCAAAATCACTGCTGCTATCACTACTCCTGTCCATCTTGTAACAGAGGGAAGGACCTCTATCCCTACAGTAAGTTGCTGCTAGGGCAGCTTCCCCTCCCCCCACCCCTGACTACAGCTGTCACTATCAGAAAACCTGCCCCTTTAAAAATGGCATTTTTGACTGTTTTACAGTGCTGGATGACTGCAGTGCTGAAGCGGTGATTGCACTGGTTTTTTTTTAAACGGCCTTTTTTGACATTTCATTAAGTTCTATTGGCCGCCACACAGCGTGAGACGATGGATTGGCTCGCACTGCCCTGGAAAAAGTACAACCTGCCGTACTGTTTTCCAGTGCACAACTCCCACAATTTATTCATTTAATGATATAAATAAATAAATTGCACAACCAAAAATGGCCTGTCCTGTCAGAGCTCTATTTGCCATAATGGCTCTCATGGACCAGTGTCCTAGGACAGGTTGGTTAGAGAAGGCAGCATTAAGCTTCAGAATGAACTGTTTGTAATACCTTTCCCCCTATTTTGTTTTCATCTTCTAATCACCTCTGGGCATTTGTTGCAAAGAAATATGAAAGCATCTCTTCTTTCTTTTGTTTGGTTGACTATACTGATAAAAGGTAGTTCTGCATATAAAGAAGACCCCATGCTGCCTCTAATAGCTGGTTATAGCAAAATTCATATTCATATGGCTCAAAATATAAGCATCCTCACTCAGGTGTGCCTAGAACAGCATGCTTTCTAAATACATCCTTGATGTTCTCCTGTTTCTGATGGGAAAGTTTAGTACTGTGTATCTGACTTTCCAGACAGGTTGCAAAAAAGGTAAAGTACACAAATACACCAGCAGTGCCATATTTTTTGCAGATATTGGGTATCAAAGTAGCATGTTGGAGTCACTGATAACTGTCCCAAAGCCCACAGGAGTGGAGGAGCTGAAGTGTTCTCAGATGGACTTTAGAGTTGTCCATGTAAGAATATCCACGAGGCCATTTGTAATAAAAAAAGACATATCAATGTCTCCAGCTTGTTCCTTTTATCTCAGGGAACCCATAAAAGCTACGCAGGGCTTTGAGGGAGGAATGGTCCAGAAGACATGACATTCCTTGCAAGCGTCAGTGCACCATGTCCCCTATCTGTCTAGGACCTATCTGTGAGAAAGGTCAGACTGCAATAAGAGAGTACAGCAATAAATATACAATAATACAGGGGTACAATAAAACTAAGAGCACTTAATCCCCCTTCCCATTGCTGACAAACCAGTTTCAAAACAAAAACAGTGCAAAATAATTCTTGACCTTTTTTATACATGTTAATCCCTCTCTTTCCCAAGGCACTTAATACTAGTCCAGGCTTCTAAATCAGTGCCACAAACATGTCTTCTGCCTGATGGTTTTCATCCCTTTCTTTTAAATGGGCTGACCTTTACTGTGGCTTGAGAAAGACAGTTTAACAACACATTAAGTCAAATATAATTTGAGACTTTGCTTATAAACAGTTTGAAGCATTCAATCCTTGTGAGTTAAGCAAAGCTGACATAACCTAGTGTCTCCAGATCCAATAAGCAATATAATGATTTATTTAGATCATGCAGAGAACTTGGACTTGGCAATCAGTCCACAAATAGTAGAACCTGATGCCAAATGCTTATAAATGGGTTGCTCTTTAGAAAAAAAATGTATATTTTATCCATGTTTATGGAGAAGTTGGTCCTGATTGTTTGGCATTTTACTTCAGAAATCAAAAGCTTCGATTAGTGTATAGTCTTTGAATGTCTTTCAGATGAATACTCCTGAGGCTACATTGTGGCTAATGGATTAGTATTCATGTCCTGCGGTGCTGGGATCCTGGGCTCAAAGGCATGAATAGAGTTTTTATATTCTGCCATGTTCGCATAGGGTTACTTCTGGTGTTTTATGGCATTTCTACCCCATAGTTGAAAACGTTGCTGGTAGATTTAATACCACTCAAATTGACCATAATGTGTTTACGGCTGTGGTACGGACATTAAAGGATAAGTTCACCTTTCGTTACATGTTACATGTTTCACCCATATTCAGGGTGTAACGTAACATGTTACAGAAGGACCGGCCCCCGCTCCACCATTGTGATAGCCAGCGGGGGATCTTGTCCCCCGCTAGCTGTCACAATTTTAAAAAATGTGGCAATGTGGAGCTCTGCCCACCCGGCCGCGTCACTCGTTCACAGTATTCTGTGAATGAGAAAACTACAAATTCCAACACCCTTTGCAGCTGTTGGCTTGTAGTTCTTAATGAACTACCATGTCACTGTGGAGCGCTGTGGTAGTTCATTGAGTCTTCCTGTCAGTGTATCTGCTTGCCTGTATGATGTACGGTGACACAGATACAATGATAGGTCTGCAGGAGTCCTGCATAGCACCAGCAATCTGCATCCTTATAATTTTTTAGGAAATTTGAGTACAAAACCACTTCAGTACAAAAAAAAACACACTGAGATTTTAAAGTGTATGTAAAGCCAAAAACTTATTTTTTTTTAAGTTTTTGTTAGGGTAGGGAAGGTTTAGAACCCCTGTTTTATTGCTATCTGTGTTCCAGCTCGGTAGATTTACTATCCCTATTTTTGTCCTTGGTGACTGTTGATGGAAACAATAAAAATATCAGAGATGTCTTCAGAAAAAGAGGTAAGGGTAAATCATTCAAAGGGGAAAGCTTTCTGTGTTGTGATGATAAATGAGAATTCACCTCATTTATAGAGATTTCCTTTCACTTTCTGTTAATCTCTGTAACGAGGAGTAAAGAGAAATTTTTCCAATAGGAAAGAGACAGCAAAAAAAGAATTGAGAGGGGTTTTAAACCTTCTCAACTTTATTTAATGCTAAGAAAAGTTTGCGCTGTACATAAGCTATATTAATACAATTAATGAAAATCAAAGTGTAAATATGGTTAGTTTCATATGTTTACGCTAGAGACGTGCATGACAGAAACATTTGTTTCATTTCGTATTCATTCATTAAGCTAATATTTCATTTTGTCATACTTGTTATGTTAGA
Organism: Staurois parvus; assembly: GCF_062004578.1. Lineage (NCBI taxonomy): Eukaryota > Metazoa > Chordata > Amphibia > Anura > Ranidae > Staurois > Staurois parvus. The sequence continues at coordinate 10,764,551 of NW_028317932.1, read as the reverse complement.
ATGATTAGTTATTGAAATTCATTTCATATTTTTGGAATAATTTCAAATATTTATTATTTTCAAATTGATTCAAAATTCTGTTCTATTCTGTTCTAATCTAGTCTATATTTTTATTCTATTCTATTCTGTTTTATTCTGTTCTATTCTTTTATTTTCTATTCTATTCTATTTTATACTATTATTCTATTCTATTTTATTCTTTTCTCAGTAATGAAACAAATTGCCTAATGAAACAAAAATGTCTAAGTTTACAAACTTTCTTTGGTGCAAGTTGCCTTTGCCAATTCAATGATCCTGCTGGTATTGGCTGCATTGTAATCATGTTACTTGTGGTCAACAGATGTGTGTAAGGCTGAGAAGCTCCAGAAGTAGAAGGGCCTTCTCTTATTGTATAAGGGAGTCCTGATTTACTGTATTTAGTTATCTAAATATTTACTGCAACCACTGCAGGAGGAGCAGAGACTACAGAGGATGCTAGTGGATGCATATTATGAATGTGAAGAAAGAAAATCGGTGGCCTTTTGCATACTGTATAGATGTAGCACTACCCCCTTAGGAGTCACTAAGTTTTTGGGTCCCCCTATTATCCTGCACAGCCAGGCAACATGCACTTTCTTCCACACTTGCACACTGGAGACAGTAAACAGTCATTGAGCTTGTTTTTGTAGTTTTATTAAGGAGCATTGAATTTGGATAGGGTTGAGGGGTCTATGGGATGCCCATGAAACTGTGAACATGAGGACAAACTCCTTAGCAACTAAAAGTCCATAAACAAATAATCTCTTCTTAGAGAGCTATCCAGCCCTCCTGGTGTACCACCTCAGAACCCAAATTAATTCTCCTCTTCACCCAGCTGTCTGAGGGAATCCCTGAGCAGGGGGATCCAGAAGCTGCTCCTTTAATAAAGCAGTCCCAGATGAGGAGCTTGTTGGGTTTTCCACCTGATTGCCCTCTCCCCTTATCTGGCCCAGAAGGTGTAGGATTACTCTCTCAGTCTTCTCCTGTGAGCTTGATGGGTTGGTGGCTGCCTTCAGGTCTTATGCTGGGCTGGCTCCTTCCCTACTCCACAAGTGTTCCCCTCTCAGGGGATGGTGAGGCTGAGAGATCCTCCTTTCCAACTCCTGCCTGCAGGTAGGCCCATCTCCCGGGACTCCTCCCAGGCTCCACACTTCAGCCTTCACTTCATCTTCTACCCAACACTCACCTACTCCTCCCAGACTCTGCATTACTTAAGGAGTTGCCTTGGTCACCATGCCTGGCCTTCTGCCAGGGGATTGGCCAAGGTCCCCTAAGTATGTTGATCTGAGCATCCTCCCCCCTCCATCCCTCCTCCAGAAAACTCCTAGGTTTCTGTAGAAGTGGGAGGGCTCTAGAAACTCTGACCCTCAGAACCTCCCTAGCCTGTCACTAGGTAACCTCACTACCCAGGCTGACTCATCCCAGGCTGCCACTCTGTCTTTGATCAAAAACCTGCCTAGCTCCCCATAGCTATACTTTAGGGGCACTACATAGATATTAGAAGGAATGGTTTATCATCTGCTTGCTCACACCACTCAAATTTCATCTGTATTTTGTTTAGTGAATTTCTGCAAATGAAAATTTAAATGTTGCTAGAAGCAAGCACTCCACATTTTATAGAATGCATTTTTTTTAGAAGAAGCCCCTTGTATCCCAAGGCACTGGCCCTGGTGCCCCGGAGGAGGTTTTCACCATTTGCAAAATCTCCCATTATAGATAATTAAATCTATTGTGTCAATCTTGCGCACCCTTTGGACCAATCTGATCATGAGGCAAAGTGAAAATGTTGTCTCAGATGATACTTTCTGTGACTCAAGACACAAGTCATTTCTGTTTGCAATGTTCAAACTAAAGCTGATCATCAGGAGAAATTTTTTGACAAATAGAAGAAAAGCACTGGGGCCTTGAAATGATCTCACTGCTGATAGAAGTTGTAATATTCAGACTAAGTTTTTGGATTCTGAGCTGTAGCTTCCCAATGCCAAAGGATGGCCACTGTCTCCTTAGCTCCTTTGTAAAAGAGAAAGTCTGAGATTGAAGCACCCCACAAAAAATGTTTATTGTCTAGATATAAATAGTTCCCAAATAGGACAAAGGTTTTATTACAGAGCTAGCACATTTTGGGGGGCAAAGCATGCCCCCTTCATCAGGGTTTAAAGAAAACCAGACTGGTGTAAATTGGAGTGAGTGAGTAATATAAAGTAATTGAACTTGGCTGGTTTAGGAGCACAGCATCTGTCAGCAGCTATTTTGATCAGAAGGAAGCAAGGCTTACTACGGAAAACACATTTCTGATTGCATGTTGATGAAAGTCCATACCTAGGAGAAGCAAAAAAAAAAAAAAAGACAACTAGAGATAACATAATTTGTACATGTCATGTTAAAAAATAGAACCCATTGAGGGCGGTTCACTAAACTGTATGAGTTATCATAACTGTGTCCTTATTTATCTTGTAATATATTTCTCATCTAAATGTTTAACCAGCATACACGGATACCACACAAAATCATTATTTTCATTCAGGAAATATTTATTTAAACATTACAAGCATTTTCCCCTCTTGAACCAGTATTTACTTTTGTTAAATATTATTTTATTCCAAATTTGTGTGATCATTTTCAGATTATTTTTATGTGTGCATGTATGAATGTGAGTTAGGGACCTTAGATTGTAAGCTCATTGATGTTAGGGACCTTAGATTGTAAGTTCATTCACTGATGTGAATGTATAATGCATATATAAAGCACTGTGTAAATTGATGGCACTATATAAGTACCTGAAAACAAAGAAATAAATAAAAGAAAATAAATATGCAAAATAGCACAAATATCCATAATATAAGGTACATGCTGTTAAGTCAACAGATGCATATAATGAAACCTTTAGTTATGAAGTTTGGAAACTTAAAAAAACATATTTTTCTTTCTGATCAAATAAATATTATTATTATTAATAATAATAATAATAATAATAATAATAATAATAATAATAATACTCTGTTCATTATGGTTTACTGAAATGGCCCATTGTCATTAATTTGGTTCCAAAATCATATTTTCTCATTTTATTACTATACAGTATAGTTAAGAGGTATATTAAACATATCATACTATCATTACACCAAATAACTTGGTCTGCCAGTTTCTGGATTAATACGTTCACAGAGTGCAGCCATCTTGCTTGACAAGTGACAGATTCCTTTATAATGTTTTTCTCTTGGCAGATCAGATCATTCCTGTACTCTCTGTATCACAGCAACTTGCTCCTTATAAGAACTGCTTGTACTTTTTGTTTAAGAAACCTGATGATTGGGGTCTGCACTGTTGACACCGAAGTCAGCAAGCAACGACCTGTGGAAATAAAGTTTCCAGAGGAACACAGACATGGTATGTCTGACTGCTGATGGTGTTTAAAGAAACACTCCAATGAAAAATTAAAGATGATTATGAAAGAGTTGCAATGGCCGCTGCCCTCCTCTATAATAATCGTAGCCTGTCTATATTTTGTATTCCCTCTCCCTCTTATTTTATACTAATGTGTTTTTGGGGACTCAGCTTTGCCTACTGGAAGTCCTACCTGACCTGTCTGTTGTACAAATAGCTCTGTACCACAAGGCTAAGGCTTGTAATATGACTAGAGATGAGCGAATCGAAGTATCCGAAGTGGAATTCGAGTCGAATATCGGAAAAATTTCGATTCGTGCCGAATCCGAAAAACAGCCTAATTCGGACGCGCGAATCGAAATTTTTCCGAAAATGGCGGCTGACATGTGCGGCGACGGAGCGGGGATGTCGGGGAAGGCGCGCAGACAAGGCGCGCTGCCCCATAATGCATTCCTCAACGACATGTGATCGCATCAGCCAATCAGCAGCCAGCCAGCCAGCACTGTGTAATGGTCGAGGTATATATAGCGGCCATTTTGGAAATCTTCATTTGCCTGCAGTCATTGAACAGAGGCAGACCGCTCTGTACTAGGGACAGGGACAGAGTTAGGGCCACAGAAACGAGAATTGGGGACAGAGAGAAGTTACTTAGGGACAGAGAACCATTACTCAGGGACACAGACTTGTTAATGAGGGCCACAGAATCGTTATTTAGGGACAAAGAAACGCTAGTTAGGGCCACAGAATTCATACTCAGGGACAGACAGAATTGTTACTCAGTGCCAGAGAATTGTTACTTAGGGCCACAGAAACGTTATTAGGGCCACAGAATTTTTACTCAGGGACAGACAGAATTGTTACTGAGTGCCAGAGAATTGTTACTCAGGGACAGACAGAATTGTTACTGAGTGCCAGAGAATTCTTAGGGCCACAGAATTCATTCTCAGGGACAGACAGAATTGTTACTCAGGGACAGACAGAATTGTTACTGAGTGCCAGAGAATTGTTACTCAGGGACAGACAGAATTGTTACTGAGTGCCAGAGAATTGTTACTCAGGGACAGACAGAATTGTTACTGAGTGCCAGAGAATTGTTACTCAGGGACAGACAGAATTGTTACTGAGTGCCAGAGAATTGTTACTCAGGGACAGACAGAATTGTTACTGAGTGCCAGAGAATTGTTACTCAGGGACAGTCAGAATTGTTACTGAGTGCCAGAGAATTGTTACTCAGGGACAGACAGAATTGTTACTGAGTGCCAGAGAATTGTTACTCGCACAGACACAAAATTGTTACTTGCACAGACACAGAATTGTTACTCGCACAGACACAGAATTGTTACTCAGGGCCACAGAATTCATACTCAGGGATAGACAGAATTGTTACTGAGTGCCAGAGAATTGTTACTCAGGGACAGACAGAATTGTTACTGAGTGCCAGAGAATTGTTACTCAGGGACAGACAGAATTGTTACTGAGTGCCAGAGAATTGTTACTCGCACAGACACAAAATTGTTACTTGCACAGACACAGAATTGTTACTCGCACAGACACAGAATTGTTACTCAGGGCCACAGAATTCATACTCAGGGACAGACAGAATTGTTACTGAGTGCCAGAGAATTGTTACTCAGGGACAGACAGAATTGTTACTGAGTGCCAGAGAATTGTTACTCAGGGACAGACAGAATTGTTACTGAGTGCCAGAGAATTGTTACTCAGGGACAGACAGAATTGTTACTGAGTGCCAGAGAATTGTTACTCAGGGACAGACAGAATTGTTACTGAGTGCCAGAGAATTGTTACTCGCACAGACACAAAATTGTTACTTGCACAGACACAGAATTGTTACTCGCACAGACACAGAATTGTTACTCAGGGCCACAGAATTCATACTCAGGGATAGACAGAATTGTTACTGAGTGCCAGAGAATTGTTACTCAGGGACAGACAGAATTGTTACTGAGTGCCAGAGAATTGTTACTCAGGGACAGACAGAATTGTTACTGAGTGCCAGAGAATTGTTACTCGCACAGACACAAAATTGTTACTTGCACAGACACAGAATTGTTACTCGCACAGACACAGAATTGTTACTCAGGGCCACAGAATTCATACTCAGGGACAGACAGAATTGTTACTGAGTGCCAGAGAATTGTTACTCAGGGACAGACAGAATTGTTACTGAGTGCCAGAGAATTGTTACTCAGGGACAGACAGAATTGTTACTGAGTGCCAGAGAATTGTTACTCAGGGACAGACAGAATTGTTACTGAGTGCCAGAGAATTGTTACTCGCACAGACACAAAATTGTTACTTGCACAGACACAGAATTGTTACTCGCACAGACACAGAATTGTTACTCAGGGCCACAGAATTCATACTCAGGGACAGACAGAATTGTTACTGAGTGCCAGAGAATTGTTACTCAGGGACAGACAGAATTGTTACTGAGTGCCAGAGAATTGTTACTCGCACAGACACAAAATTGTTACTTGCACAGACACAGAATTGTTACTCGCACAGACACAGAATTGTTACTCAGGGCCACAGAATTCATACTCAGGGATAGACAGAATTGTTACTGAGTGCCAGAGAATTGTTACTCAGGGACAGACAGAATTGTTACTGAGTGCCAGAGAATTGTTACTCAGGGACAGACAGAATTGTTACTGAGTGCCAGAGAATTGTTACTCGCACAGACACAAAATTGTTACTTGCACAGACACAGAATTGTTACTCGCACAGACACAGAATTGTTACTCAGGGCCACAGAATTCATACTCAGGGACAGACAGAATTGTTACTGAGTGCCAGAGAATTGTTACTCAGGGACAGACAGAATTGTTACTGAGTGCCAGAGAATTGTTACTCAGGGACAGACAGAATTGTTACTGAGTGCCAGAGAATTGTTACTCAGGGACAGACAGAATTGTTACTGAGTGCCAGAGAATTGTTACTCGCACAGACACAAAATTGTTACTTGCACAGACACAGAATTGTTACTCGCACAGACACAGAATTGTTACTCAGGGCCACAGAATTCATACTCAGGGATAGACAGAATTGTTACTGAGTGCCAGAGAATTGTTACTCAGGGACAGACAGAATTGTTACTGAGTGCCAGAGAATTGTTACTCAGGGACAGACAGAATTGTTACTGAGTGCCAGAGAATTGTTACTCGCACAGACACAAAATTGTTACTTGCACAGACACAGAATTGTTACTCGCACAGACACAGAATTGTTACTCAGGGCCACAGAATTCATACTCAGGGACAGACAGAATTGTTACTGAGTGCCAGAGAATTGTTACTCAGGGACAGACAGAATTGTTACTGAGTGCCAGAGAATTGTTACTCAGGGACAGACAGAATTGTTACTGAGTGCCAGAGATTTGTTACTCGCACAGACACAAAATTGTTACTTGCACAGACACAGAATTGTTACTCGCACAGACACAGAATTGTTACTCAGGGCCACAGAATTCATACTCAGGGACAGACAGAATTGTTACTGAGTGCCAGAGAATTGTTACTCAGGGACAGACAGAATTGTTACTGAGTGCCAGAGAATTGTTACTCGCACAGACACAAAATTGTTACTTGCACAGACACAGAATTGTTACTCGCACAGACACAGAATTGTTACTCAGGGCCACAGAATTCATACTCAGGGACAGACAGAATTGTTACTGAGTGCCAGAGAATTGTTACTCAGGGACAGACAGAATTGTTACTGAGTGCCAGAGAATTGTTACTCGCACAGACACAAAATTGTTACTTGCACAGACACAGAATTGTTACTCGCACAGACACAGAATTGTTACTCGCACAGACACATAATTGTTACTCAGGGCCACAGAATTCATACTCAGGGACAGACAGAATTGTTACTGAGTGCCAGAGAATTGTTACTCAGGGACACCTAATCGTTGAATTAAATAGTATGTCAGACAACATGCAGAGGAGTGGCAGAGGAGGCAATGTTTTAGGAGCGAGCAGACGTGGCAGCAGAGGAAGGGGTCGAGGCAGCAGTATTCGCAGCCAGAGGCCAGTGCTCCCGGTGTCATCCAGCGGTCGTGTCTCCACCGACAACCCTGCCGTCATTGATTGGTTGGCTCGGTCGTCTTCCTCTTCCCAGGTCACCTCTGACACCTACAGCCAACGGTCGGTGGGTACGTCAGACACAACCGTTAGTTGGCATGGCCCGGGACCAAGCCCACTGAAATCACGTGTCCTCTACCTGCCCCTGTCCTTTGCTGTTCCCTCACCAAGCGAAGTATCGCATGCTGTGGGCTCAGCCCCACTGTACAGTGAGGAAGAGCTAACAGAGGGCGGTCAGGAACGGGGGGAGACATCGGCCTTTTCAGCAGCCAAGCGAACAAGTACTGGCGAGGAGAGTGGCTCGGTAGCCGGTCTAGAGACAGGTCTGTCTCCTGACCCAGACGCAGCCGAGGGGGCTAGTAGTGAGGCGGAGACCCTACTTGATGATGAGGAGGTTGATCGCACTTGGCAGCCTCGTCGTCATCAGGCAATTTCTTCCGCATCATCAGGAGAAGAGGGTGGCAGCTTGGCAGCGAGCAAAACAGTCGGTGGGTTGCCCAGGAGACAGCAGCAGGGTCGCATCAGTGTCAGTGGAGCCAAACGTCCACGGAGTAGAGCACCAGCTCCACTGCAGCCTACCACCACGGCCAGTAGTGGTGCCGTTGCGCACGGAGGAAGTAGCAGTCAGCCAGTGAAGAGTAGCGGGGGCAAAGTTTCCTACTCGGTGGTGTGGCAATTTTTCCTCAAGCCGCCCGAGGAAGTAAACGTAGCCGTATGTCGACTATGTGGCCAGAAATGCAAGCGTGGCCAGGGGGCCCATGTTGGGACTACAGCGTTGCGTCAGCATATGCAGCGTCACCATTCGGTGGCCTGGGAAAACCGTGATAAACATACGGCGGTTCTGCCTGCCCCAGCCCCCGCTCCATCACCCGCTCCGTTACTTGCTCCGTCACCCGACGTCGTCAATCGCCCTCTATCAGCCAGTCAAGGCTCCAACACCTCTGCTGAGGGGAGTTGTCGCTCATTGGCATCTTCCGCTCGTTCAGATGCTCCTTCTCCTGCTACTCCTCTTCTCGGATTCCGTCAACAGTCTTTCTTGGAATCCGTATCCAAGAGACAACAGTTTGCGAGCACGCACCCGACGGTGCAAAAGCTGAACGTCCTCCTGTCCAAGTTGCTGGTGCTGCAGTCCCTCCCTTTCCAACTGGTGGACTCAGCACCTTTCCGAGAAATGATGGCTTGTGCCGCGCCGCGGTGGAGAGTGCCAAGCCGTCATTTCTTTGCCCAAAAGGCAGTGCCAGCCCTGCATTCACATGTAGAAGAGATGGTGGGCCAGTCTTTGAGCATGTCGGTCTCTGCCAAAGTGCACGGCAGCGCCGACGTGTGGAGCTGTAACTACGGTCAGGGACAGTACATGTCATTTACGGCCCACTGGGTGAACGTGGTGCCGGCACAGCCGCACCAGCAACTTGGACAGGTCACGACGCTTTTGCCTCCACGTTTGCACGTCCTTGGTCCAGCAAGCATGTCCGCCTCTACCACCTCTTTTTCCGCCGTGTCCTCAGCCGCCACCCCCGTGCCAAGTCCCATTACCCGACCGGCATATCACATGTGCAGGGCGCAACGGTGTCACGCTGTGCTGCACCTGGTATGCCTTGGCGAACGTAGTCACACAGGGGAGGAACTGCTGAGTGTAATGAACAGAGAAATCGACAGATGGCTGTCTCCGCGCAAACTAAAAATCGGAACCATGTTGACTGACAACGGAAAGAACATGGTGTCTGCTCTGCGTCAAGGAAGGTTGTGCCATGCGCCATGCATGGCTCACGTGTTCAATCTGGTTGTCAAGCGGTTCCTAAAATCCACCATCCCACTGCAAGACATCCTTAAAATGTCACGTAAACTGTGCATGCATTTCAGCCATTCCTACACCGCAAAGAACACCCTCATTGAGCTGCAGCGGCAGAACGGAATTCCACAGCATCGCCTGATCTGCGACGTTGCAACAAGGTGGAATTCAACCCTACACATGTTAGACCGCCTTTACGAGCAGCGAAAGGCCATCACCGATTTCCTGATGTTACAAGCGGATAAAGGTACTCCCCTGTGTAACTTAGATGTCAGCCATTGGCAGCTCATGCGTGACACCTGCCGCTTGCTCAGGCCCTTTGAGGAGGCCACGCTATTCGTGAGTCGGCAGGACTATGGGATGAACGACGTCATTCCTCTGTTGCACGTCCTGGAACAAATGCTGTTAACAATGGCTGGTCAGGGTGCGGTAGACGTGGCGCACAGATCTCAACGCCACATGACCCCTGTGGGGGCAGGACAGGAAGAAGAGGAGGAGGTAGAGGAGGACATTTGTGCTCAGGAATTATTGAGTGAAATGGGTGGTTTTTCCACTCAGCGGACAGGAGTGGAGGAGCAGGAGCATCTGGTAGAGGAGGAGGAGGAGACAGAGGACCCAGACGCACCGTGGCAGTATGCTGTGGAGATGGAGGCAGGGAGTCCCTCGCATTCCTTGGCACAAATGGCCCATAGCATGCTCGGTTGCTTGCGTAGCGACAGCCGAATAATAACCATCAGACAGAGGGATGACTTTTGGCTGTCCACCTTGTTGGACCCTCGCTACCGGTCCAAAATGGTGGCCTTTTTCACACCTGCTGAGAGGGAGGCCAAAATTACGTACTATAAAAACCACCTATGTAGTCAGTTGGTCTCTGCCTTTGTGCGCCAACGTCCATCCTCAGACACTGTGGGCCCTGTGCGCTCGCGTTCCGCTGGCATGGCAGCAGGGGAGGGGTGGGGTGGTAGGAGCAGTGGCAGCTCCACCAGCAGCGGCTGCCTCAGTCTGCAGTCGATGATGAGTAGCTTTCTTCACCAGCGCAGTGAGGAAACTACTAACCAGCCGCAGCAGCAGCAGCAGCATCAGGTGGACCTGGAGCAGGAGCTCAAACAACAGGCTTGGGCCTACTTGGACAGCACCCTGCCAACCGAGGTAGACAATCCCCTTGACTACTGGGCAACGAAACTTGACCTTTGGCCCCAACTAGCTGAATTTGCCCTTGAAAGGCTGTCATGCCCGGCCAGTAGCGTGGCATCGGAGCGCGTGTTTAGTGCGGCAGGAGGTATTGTAACTCCGCGGAGGACACGACTGTCCACCCAAAGTGTGGAGAGACTCACGTTTGTGAAAATGAATCAGGCGTGGATTAGTCTGGATTTCAAACCACCAGTTCCTGACACAACTGACTAAATCCGCCATGAATCATGCCTCAAACATGTGCCACTTTCAGGTCTCCTCACACTGCTGGTGTGTTTAATTTTTTGACATAGGGTGCTGGCAGATTACGGGCCTCCTATAGCTGCTGCCAGGCCCCTAATCTGCCATAGGCCCCTATATACCGCCTCCTCATGCTGCTGCCAAGTCCAGAGTCTGTCATGGGTCCCTGTATGGCCTCCCATTGCTGCTGTCTCCATCGCCACACTCTGCTGCCATGTGCCACTTTCAGGTCTCTTCACACTGCTGGTGTGTTAAATTTTTTGACATAGGGTGCAGGCAGATTACGGGCCTCACATAGCTGCTGCCAGGCCCCTAATCTGCCATGGGCCCCTATATACCGCCTCCTCATGCTGCTGCCAAGTCCAGAGTCTCTCATGGGTCCCTGTACGGCCTCCCATTGCTGCTGTCTCCATCGCCACACTCTGCTGCCATGTGCCACTTTCAGGTCTCTTCACACTGCTGGTGTGTTAAATTTTTTGACATAGGGTGCTGGCAGATTACGGGCCTCCTATAGCTGCTGCCAGGCCCCTAATCTGCCATAGGCCCCTATATACCGCCTCCTCATGCTGCTGCCAAGTCCAGAGTCTGTCATGGGTCCCTGTATGGCCTCCCATTGCTGCTGTCTCCATCGCCACACTCTGCTGCCATGTGCCACTTTCAGGTCTCTTCACACTGCTGGTGTGTTAAATTTTTTGACATAGGGTGCAGGCAGATTACGGGCCTCACATAGCTGCTGCCAGGCCCCTAATCTGCCATGGGCCCCTATATACCGCCTCCTCATGCTGCTGCCAAGTCTAGAGTCTGTCATGGGTCCCTGTACGGCCTCCCATTGCTGCTGTCTCCATCGCCACACTCTGCTGCCATGTGCCACTTTCAGGTCTCCTCACACTGCTGGTGTGTAGAATTTTTTGACATAGGGTGCTGGCAGATTATGGGCCTCCTATAGCTGCTGCCAGGCCCCTAATCTGCCATAGGCCCCTATATACCGCCTCCTCATGCTGCTGCCAGGTCCAGAGTCTCTCATGGGTCCCTGTACGGCCTCCCATTGCTGCTGTCTCCATCGCCACACTCTGCCATGTGCCACTTTCAGGTCTCCTCACACACTGCTGGTGTGTAGAATTTTTTGACATAGGGTGCTGGCAGATTATGGGCCTCCTATAGCTGCTGCCAGGCCCCTAATCTGCCATAGGCCCCTATATACCGCTTCCTCATGCTGCTGCCAGGTCCAGAGTCTCTCATGGGTCCCTGTACGGCCTCCCATTGCTGCTGTCTCCATCGCCACACTCTGCCATGTGCCACTTTCAGGTCTCCTCACACACTGCTGGTGTGTTACATTTTTTGACATAGGGTGCAGGCAGATTACGGGCCTCACATAGCTGCTGCCAGGCCCCTAATCTGCCATGGGCCCCTATATACCGCCTCCTCATGCTGCTGCCAAGTCTAGAGTCTCTCATGGGTCCCTGTACGGCCTCCCATTGCTGCTGTCTCCATCGCCACACTCTGCTGCCATGTGCCACTTTCAGGTCTCTTCACACTGCTGGTGTGTTAAATTTTTTGACATAGGGTGCAGGCAGATTACGGGCCTCACATAGCTGCTGCCAGGCCCCTAATCTGCCATGGGCCCCTATATACCGCCTCCTCATGCTGCTGCCAAGTCCAGAGTCTCTCATGGGTCCCTGTACGGCCTCCCATTGCTGCTGTCTCCATCGCCACACTCTGCTGCCATGTGCCACTTTCAGGTCTCTTCACACTGCTGGTGTGTTAAATTTTTTGACATAGGGTGCAGGCAGATTACGGGCCTCACATAGCTGCTGCCAGGCCCCTAATCTGCCATGGGCCCCTATATACCGCCTCCTCATGCTGCTGCCAAGTCCAGAGTCTCTCATGGGTCCCTGTACGGCCTCCCATTGCTGCTGTCTCCATCGCCACACTCTGCTGCCATGTGCCACTTTCAGGTCTCTTCACACTGCTGGTGTGTTAAATTTTTTGACATAGGGTGCAGGCAGATTACGGGCCTCACATAGCTGCTGCCAGGCCCCTAATCTGCCATGGGCCCCTATATACCGCCTCCTCATGCTGCTGCCAAGTCTAGAGTCTCTCATGGGTCCCTGTACGGCCTCCCATTGCTGCTGTCTCCATCGCCACACTCTGCTGCCATGTGCCACTTTCAGGTCTCTTCACACTGCTGGTGTGTTAAATTTTTTGACATAGGGTGCAGGCAGATTACGGGCCTCACATAGCTGCTGCCAGGCCCCTAATCTGCCATGGGCCCCTATATACCGCCTCCTCATGCTGCTGCCAAGTCTAGAGTCTCTCATGGGTCCCTGTACGGCCTCCCATTGCTGCTGTCTCCATCGCCACACTCTGCCATGTGCCACTTTCAGGTCTCCTCACACACTGCTGGTGTGTAGAATTTTTTGACATAGGGTGCTGGCAGATTATGGGCCTCCTATAGCTGCTGCCAGGCCCCTAATCTGCCATAGGCCCCTATATACCGCTTCCTCATGCTGCTGCCAGGTCCAGAGTCTCTCATGGGTCCCTGTACGGCCTCCCATTGCTGCTGTCTCCATCGCCACACTCTGCCATGTGCCACTTTCAGGTCTCCTCACACACTGCTGGTGTGTTACATTTTTTGACATAGGGTGCAGGCAGATTACGGGCCTCACATAGCTGCTGCCAGGCCCCTAATCTGCCATGGGCCCCTATATACCGCCTCCTCATGCTGCTGCCAAGTCTAGAGTCTCTCATGGGTCCCTGTACGGCCTCCCATTGCTGCTGTCTCCATCGCCACACTCTGCTGCCATGTGCCACTTTCAGGTCTCTTCACACTGCTGGTGTGTTAAATTTTTTGACATAGGGTGCAGGCAGATTACGGGCCTCACATAGCTGCTGCCAGGCCCCTAATCTGCCATGGGCCCCTATATACCGCCTCCTCATGCTGCTGCCAAGTCCAGAGTCTCTCATGGGTCCCTGTACGGCCTCCCATTGCTGCTGTCTCCATCGCCACACTCTGCTGCCATGTGCCACTTTCAGGTCTCTTCACACTGCTGGTGTGTTAAATTTTTTGACATAGGGTGCAGGCAGATTACGGGCCTCACATAGCTGCTGCCAGGCCCCTAATCTGCCATGGGCCCCTATATACCGCCTCCTCATGCTGCTGCCAAGTCCAGAGTCTCTCATGGGTCCCTGTACGGCCTCCCATTGCTGCTGTCTCCATCGCCACACTCTGCTGCCATGTGCCACTTTCAGGTCTCTTCACACTGCTGGTGTGTTAAATTTTTTGACATAGGGTGCAGGCAGATTACGGGCCTCACATAGCTGCTGCCAGGCCCCTAATCTGCCATGGGCCCCTATATACCGCCTCCTCATGCTGCTGCCAAGTCTAGAGTCTCTCATGGGTCCCTGTACGGCCTCCCATTGCTGCTGTCTCCATCGCCACACTCTGCTGCCATGTGCCACTTTCAGGTCTCTTCACACTGCTGGTGTGTTAAATTTTTTGACATAGGGTGCAGGCAGATTACGGGCCTCACATAGCTGCTGCCAGGCCCCTAATCTGCCATGGGCCCCTATATACCGCCTCCTCATGCTGCTGCCAAGTCTAGAGTCTCTCATGGGTCCCTGTACGGCCTCCCATTGCTGCTGTCTCCATCGCCACACTCTGCTGCCATGTGCCACTTTCAGGTCTCTTCACACTGCTGGTGTGTTAAATTTTTTGACATAGGGTGCAGGCAGATTACGGGCCTCACATAGCTGCTGCCAGGCCCCTAATCTGCCATGGGCCCCTATATACCGCCTCCTCATGCTGCTGCCAAGTCCAGAGTCTCTCATGGGTCCCTGTACGGCCTCCCATTGCTGCTGTCTCCATCGCCACACTCTGCTGCCATGTGCCACTTTCAGGTCTCTTCACACTGCTGGTGTGTTAAATTTTTTGACATAGGGTGCAGGCAGATTACGGGCCTCACATAGCTGCTGCCAGGCCCCTAATCTGCCATGGGCCCCTATATACCGCCTCCTCATGCTGCTGCCAAGTCCAGAGTCTCTCATGGGTCCCTGTACGGCCTCCCATTGCTGCTGTCTCCATCGCCACACTCTGCTGCCATGTGCCACTTTCAGGTCTCTTCACACTGCTGGTGTGTTAAATTTTTTGACATAGGGTGCAGGCAGATTACGGGCCTCACATAGCTGCTGCCAGGCCCCTAATCTGCCATGGGCCCCTATATACCGCCTCCTCATGCTGCTGCCAAGTCTAGAGTCTCTCATGGGTCCCTGTACGGCCTCCCATTGCTGCTGTCTCCATCGCCACACTCTGCTGCCATGTGCCACTTTCAGGTCTCTTCACACTGCTGGTGTGTTAAATTTTTTGACATAGGGTGCAGGCAGATTACGGGCCTCACATAGCTGCTGCCAGGCCCCTAATCTGCCATGGGCCCCTATATACCGCCTCCTCATGCTGCTGCCAAGTCTAGAGTCTCTCATGGGTCCCTGTACGGCCTCCCATTGCTGCTGTCTCCATCGCCACACTCTGCTGCCATGTGCCACTTTCAGGTCTCTTCACACTGCTGGTGTGTTAAATTTTTTGACATAGGGTGCAGGCAGATTACGGGCCTCACATAGCTGCTGCCAGGCCCCTAATCTGCCATGGGCCCCTATATACCGCCTCCTCATGCTGCTGCCAAGTCCAGAGTCTGTCATGGGTCCCTGTATGGCCTCCCATTGCTGCTGTCTCCATCGCCACACTCTGCTGCCATGTGCCACTTTCAGGTCTCTTCACACTGCTGGTGTGTTAAATTTTTTGACATAGGGTGCAGGCAGATTACGGGCCTCACATAGCTGCTGCCAGGCCCCTAATCTGCCATGGGCCCCTATATACCGCCTCCTCATGCTGCTGCCAAGTCTAGAGTCTGTCATGGGTCCCTGTACGGCCTCCCATTGCTGCTGTCTCCATCGCCACACTCTGCTGCCATGTGCCACTTTCAGGTCTCCTCACACTGCTGGTGTGTAGAATTTTTTGACATAGGGTGCTGGCAGATTATGGGCCTCCTATAGCTGCTGCCAGGCCCCTAATCTGCCATAGGCCCCTATATACCGCCTCCTCATGCTGCTGCCAGGTCCAGAGTCTCTCATGGGTCCCTGTACGGCCTCCCATTGCTGCTGTCTCCATCGCCACACTCTGCCATGTGCCACTTTCAGGTCTCCTCACACACTGCTGGTGTGTAGAATTTTTTGACATAGGGTGCTGGCAGATTATGGGCCTCCTATAGCTGCTGCCAGGCCCCTAATCTGCCATAGGCCCCTATATACCGCTTCCTCATGCTGCTGCCAGGTCCAGAGTCTCTCATGGGTCCCTGTACGGCCTCCCATTGCTGCTGTCTCCATCGCCACACTCTGCCATGTGCCACTTTCAGGTCTCCTCACACACTGCTGGTGTGTTAACTTTTTTGACATAGGGTGCAGGCAGATTACGGGCCTCACATAGCTGCTGCCAGGCCCCTAATCTGCCATGGGCCCCTATATACCGCCTCCTCATGCTGCTGCCAAGTCTAGAGTCTCTCATGGGTCCCTGTACGGCCTCCCATTGCTGCTGTCTCCATCGCCACACTCTGCTGCCATGTGCCACTTTCAGGTCTCTTCACACTGCTGGTGTGTTAAATTTTTTGACATAGGGTGCAGGCAGATTACGGGCCTCACATAGCTGCTGCCAGGCCCCTAATCTGCCATGGGCCCCTATATACCGCCTCCTCATGCTGCTGCCAAGTCCAGAGTCTGTCATGGGTCCCTGTATGGCCTCCCATTGCTGCTGTCTCCATCGCCACACTCTGCTGCCATGTGCCACTTTCAGGTCTCTTCACACTGCTGGTGTGTTAAATTTTTTGACATAGGGTGCAGGCAGATTACGGGCCTCACATAGCTGCTGCCAGGCCCCTAATCTGCCATGGGCCCCTATATACCGCCTCCTCATGCTGCTGCCAAGTCTAGAGTCTGTCATGGGTCCCTGTACGGCCTCCCATTGCTGCTGTCTCCATCGCCACACTCTGCTGCCATGTGCCACTTTCAGGTCTCCTCACACTGCTGGTGTGTAGAATTTTTTGACATAGGGTGCTGGCAGATTATGGGCCTCCTATAGCTGCTGCCAGGCCCCTAATCTGCCATAGGCCCCTATATACCGCCTCCTCATGCTGCTGCCAGGTCCAGAGTCTCTCATGGGTCCCTGTACGGCCTCCCATTGCTGCTGTCTCCATCGCCACACTCTGCCATGTGCCACTTTCAGGTCTCCTCACACACTGCTGGTGTGTAGAATTTTTTGACATAGGGTGCTGGCAGATTATGGGCCTCCTATAGCTGCTGCCAGGCCCCTAATCTGCCATAGGCCCCTATATACCGCTTCCTCATGCTGCTGCCAGGTCCAGAGTCTCTCATGGGTCCCTGTACGGCCTCCCATTGCTGCTGTCTCCATCGCCACACTCTGCCATGTGCCACTTTCAGGTCTCCTCACACACTGCTGGTGTGTTACATTTTTTGACATAGGGTGCAGGCAGATTACGGGCCTCACATAGCTGCTGCCAGGCCCCTAATCTGCCATGGGCCCCTATATACCGCCTCCTCATGCTGCTGCCAAGTCTAGAGTCTCTCATGGGTCCCTGTACGGCCTCCCATTGCTGCTGTCTCCATCGCCACACTCTGCTGCCATGTGCCACTTTCAGGTCTCTTCACACTGCTGGTGTGTTAAATTTTTTGACATAGGGTGCAGGCAGATTACGGGCCTCACATAGCTGCTGCCAGGCCCCTAATCTGCCATGGGCCCCTATATACCGCCTCCTCATGCTGCTGCCAAGTCCAGAGTCTGTCATGGGTCCCTGTATGGCCTCCCATTGCTGCTGTCTCCATCGCCACACTCTGCTGCCATGTGCCACTTTCAGGTCTCTTCACACTGCTGGTGTGTTAAATTTTTTGACATAGGGTGCAGGCAGATTACGGGCCTCACATAGCTGCTGCCAGGCCCCTAATCTGCCATGGGCCCCTATATACCGCCTCCTCATGCTGCTGCCAAGTCTAGAGTCTCTCATGGGTCCCTGTACGGCCTCCCATTGCTGCTGTCTCCATCGCCACACTCTGCTGCCATGTGCCACTTTCAGGTCTCTTCACACTGCTGGTGTGTTAAATTTTTTGACATAGGGTGCAGGCAGATTACGGGCCTCACATAGCTGCTGCCAGACATGTAATCTGCCATGGGCCCCCGTACCGACTCCTCATGCTGTGACGTTGCAACAAGGTGGAATTCAACCCTACATATGTTAGACCGCCTTTACGAACAGCTAAAGGCCATCACAGATTTCCTGATGTTAAAAGCGGATAAAGGTACTCCCTGTGTAACTTAGATGTCAGCCATTGGCAGCTCATGTGTGACACCTGCGCTTGCTCAGGCCCTTTGAGGAGGCCACGCTATTCGTGAGTCGGCAGGACTATGGGATGAATGAGGTCAAATCGGCCATGGGCCCCCGTACCGCCTGTTCACGCTGATGCTGGTCCCACAGTGTGACCTGGGTCCCTGTACGGCCTTCCATTGCTTCCACTCTGCCATGTGCCACTTTGAAATCTCCTCACACTCCTGCGGTTGTCCATTTTGTCATAGGTTGCTGGCAGATTACAGGCCTTCCATAGGTGCCACCAAGCCCCATATCGGCCATGGGCCCCCGTACCGCCTGGTCACGCTGCTGCTGGGCCCATAGTGTGACCTGGGTCCCTGTACCGCCTCCCATTGCTCCCACTCTGCCATGTGCCACTTTCAGGTCTCCTCACGCTCCTGCTGGTTTCCATTTTGTCATAGGTTGCTGTATGGCCTCCCATTGCTGCTGCCTCCACCGCCACACTGTGGCTCCAAACACTGGTTTTGGCCCCGTGACTGGCCAAAGGAGTGAAGTGTGCAGTGATTCTAAGATCGACGGCACTCATCTGCATGTCATACTGACAGACAGTATTATTTCTCTTCCCCAGCAGACTCCAAGGGCATTTAAATTAAAGGTACAGTGTTCTGCACTAATATTAAGTCTCTCTGAAGCCTAGAAACACCCTTTTTTAAGTTAAATTCACAGCGAATTTATTCGACTCGAATCGAATATTGTCCACGAATTCGCCGAATCAGTGGAATCGAATTTTTCATTTCTTCGCTCATCTCTAAATATGACAATAACAGAGAGCTGCACCTAGGAAAGACTTCTAATGTTATTTTTTGGTAATCCTAGCCCCCCATCCTTCTCCTTCTATCACATTTCAGCAGACATATACACCCACATTTACTGCCAGCCTTTATATGTTTGTATGTGGTGTTAACATCCAAAATAAGAAGAACAGGATTGCATTAGCATAGCGCAAACCCTCACCCCGCTAAGTAGGTGTAGCCCCTCTGTCCCCCTCCCAAATTGCTCTACTGACTTAGACCTTACTCCAGAGCCTGTGGTATTGTTTAAATCCTTCCGCCTGCTTCTTGATCTGACACTTGCACCTGCACAGTTCAGTTTTGTAGGCTTCTTTGAGGCTGGTATACAGACAGGAACAAATCTAACTAACTTCCTCATAGAAGTCTATGGAGTTGAACTGCACAGGTGCGGATGTCGGATCAAGAAGCCAACAAAAGGATGTAAATAATGCTGTGGGTCTTGGAGCAATATCTAGGTAAGTATAGCATTTTGAATAGGGTGGTGTGATTTACATAGGGGATGGGGGGCATAAAGGTAACTAAACTTTGTGAGATAAATCATTAATTGAACCCCTTTACAAAACACACTTCCTCATCTTAAGTGTGCAATTTGGTCACCAATCCTCTGGAGAGATGTCTCTAAATGAGAACAAGTTCAACTAAGGGCAAAAAAGTGAATAAGGGGGTTGAAGAACCTCAGATATGGGGCAAGACTTTAAAGAAATCACTTGTTCAATGTGGAGAAGAGATGCTTAAGAAATGATAAGATCACAATGTACATCAATGTGCATTAATACAAATGAATGTATGTGAACAAGAGAATAAGGAGATTAAGGGGGGATATGATCAACATGTATAAATACATCAGTGGTTCATATAGTGAACTCGGTGTAGAGTTATTCACCCTGAGGTCATCACAGAGGACAGGGGGGCACTCTTTACATCTGGAGGAAAAGAAATGTAATCTTCAAACACAGAAAGGTTTCTTCACAGTGAGAGCTGTGAAAATGTGGAATAGACTCCCTCAAGAGTTGGTTTTGGCCAGCTCAGTGGATTTCTTCAAAAAAGGCTTGGATTGTTTTTTAGATACACAGAATATAACTGGATACTAATATTTATAGGTAAAGTTGATCCAGGGAATATCCAATTGCCTCTCGGGGGATCAGGAAGGAATTTTTTACCCAGCTGGAGCAAATTGGATCTTGCTTTGCTGGGGTTTTTTTTTTGCCTTCCTCTGGATCAAGTGTGGGTATAGGATTATAACTTTTTTTTTATGGTTGAACTGGATGTACTTTTGTCTTTTTTTCAGCCAGACTAATTATGTAACTATGTAAGACATGCACTCCAATTTGATTTTGGAAAAAGGGAGGTTTATTCTTAACAAGCGTAAGGAGTTCTTTACTATTAGAGCAGTAAAACTTTGGAACCCCCTTCCCCTGGTAGCGATATCCCTTTGAGCTGGATTTATCTGTATCTTTTTCTCAGACTTATCAACTATGTGACCCTGTAGTTGACGCTGCTTTTCACTGTGCAATCTCCCTATGAGTCTCTGATAATCCAGTGGATCTGAAGAACTACAGTAGTAGTAGGAGATTGTAAAGAGGAGTGTAATGACTGGATGTGTTCAAGAGAGGAGATTGCTTTTAGGTATATGTGTAGATTAAGCACACAGATGTATGAGTATGTGTTAAAAAAATCTATTATGCATCAACCAGATCCAGAGAATGTGCTTTAGGAGGGATTGCCGTATCTTGCTTTGCAGCAAAATTTTAGTTAATAGAAATGCCTTGTTTTAAATTCTTTGGCAGCCATTTGATGTCCTAGCTTTGTGTTCAAGCTACATATAAACTGATTTAGAGGGAAGGCACTTTGCAACTGTAGCACCCTCCTACTCAGCTAATGGGAGCTACGTTTAAATTGTTAGTGAGGAAGGCTGAGTATCAGCCTGTGTAATAGTCAGAGGGAGGTCAAATTCAGAACAGGGCTTCTCCCTTCTCTGGAACTTTGGAGAAAGTTCTAGAAGCAGTGGGCAGAGATAAGGAGTGGCTGACCTGCACTTTTGAGGGATCCTTCCTAATCCCCAATGAGAGGGTTGGCATGGGGCCAAGGCAGCCCTTAAAAGGACAGAGCCTGCTCAAGAGAGGGATAGTTTTGGGTGGAAGATGGAGAAGTCAGTCTGGAGAGCAAGAGCCTGGGAGGGAGCCCAGATAGGAAGGGACTCACCAACAGGCAAGGAAGCTGGGAAGGAGGAAAGTTTAGGACTTCACCGGACCCCAGAGTGAGGACCAACTGTGCAGCAGGGAAGAAGCGGCCCATCTAGAAGGCCCGGTAGCAGCCACTGACCCACCAGCAGCACAGGAGAAGGACTGAGTGAGTAGATCTGCTAGTAAGGGGAAAGAGGCACTCTAGTTCAAAACTGCATTCGTTTTCTTACCTGGGACTGTTTTACACTGCAGTAGCAGGCACTGGATCCCCTGCCCAGGGATTCACCCAGTACAGCTGGATGAGGAGAGGATTCATCTAAGGTCTGGGGTGGTACAACAGGAGAAGCTGGATAGCTCTCCAGAAGAGACATTTTTGCTGTAAAGACTTGTACATAGTTGCTAAGGAGTTTGTCATCTGTTGCCATTACCCTTGGGCATCCCATACACCCCTTACCCCATCCAAGTTCAATCCCCTAATAAAACTTCAAAACAAATCTTAAGGATTGGTTACTGTCTGAATGAAGGAAGTGTGTGTTGCCTGGCTGTGCAGAACTATAGGGGTACCCAAACCCAGCGACTCCTAAGGGGGTAGTGCTACACAACCATTAAAATATAACTGAAGGCAAAACTTTTTTTTTTAGTTTTGGATGGAGTGGAGAGGGGTTAGGACCCCTTTCAGGTTTCTGTTGCCATCTGTGACCCCATTAGGAAGATTTATCCTCTCTGTTTCTCCTGTTTACCATTATCATTGAAATGGAAAGTAAAAGAAAATCCCTAATTTTGAGTTGTCCCCAGAAAAGTAATAAAGGGTAAATCTTCGAATGGGGACACTAGTTCTGGGGGCCCCCAAGGGATTACCTTAATTTGCAGGGATTTCCTCTCACTTCCTGTTCAACTATGGGACAGGAAGTAAAGGAAAATCTCTGCAATGAGGCACAGATGGCGAAAAAATAATCTGACCAGGACTAAATATATATACAATATTTTGCCTATAGTTCTACTTTAGGGTTATGCTGATTTGGCCAAAAAGAGCCAGAACGTCTTTGGGGTGTCAGCTCAGCTTGAGTGAGTCACCTCCAATGACAGTCTCTATCTGCAACAGTTCATATAGTGAGGCGCGGGGCATTACAAAATGTCAGCATTCTGCAGGGGAGCTAAATGGGTCCTGAGAATGAGACCTCCTATAATAAGTCATGAGTATAGTTTTTATTCTCACATCTCTTGGAGTGTTCCTTTAAACAGAAAAAAAGACATTTGGAATGCAAATAGAATTATAACATACTTTAAATAACACTGAAATTATCACACGCCCCATAGAACAACAATAAGGGTAATGTACAAAAGAAAACATTCTAAACCCAGTCTGGTTAGTGTTTTTTTACATGTAACACCTACAAAGTTGAATTTATTTCATAAATAAATTCCTAAGCTTCAACTCAAGTTAAGGGATTTAGGTGCAAATGTTATTTTCTGTTCAAAAGCAAAATATTTGAGTCGCTCATGAAAAATTGCACAAGCTTTATCCTGTGCTGTGGGTATCCTCATGGGAAAGTCATATAAATGAGAGTGATACCTCCCTGTTGGTTTTAGCTGTTAAAAATTCTAAGCATGCTGAAATTATACATAATTCTCTTCTAAAGGAAATAGCATTTCAGTAGTTTTTCCTCTGTGCCTCATTGAGTTATGGTGCAGCAAAATTATCCCTGGTAAATGACTCTACCAGATGGAGACTTGCATTGTATATTTAGCTAATTAAGTTGTAGGGGACTGAAATAATTTCCCTCAAAAACATAACGACCCTTTCAGAAAGCAACCTGTACAATTAACATCTTTCTTGGACCACGTTTTCAAACAGGTGCTTTTCATAATTTAATTAACAAGACAAATAAACTTTGCCTTTGTAAAAACTGCTTTGACATTAAATAGAATTTAAATGAAACCACAGACCAGCATTAAAGCATAAATTCACCTTTGGAAACATGTGACATGTTCAATCCGTTTTTAGGGTGGAACATGCAACATGTTCCCAGTGCTGCAGCCACCACCCAATCCCCCCCCCCTCCCTGTGACAGCAGTACAGGAGAAGTTCCCCGTATAAGCTGTTACGTTTGAATACAGCGTGGCTGTGTGGGGCTCCGCCCACAAGGCCGTGTCAGCCATTCACAGAGTTCTTTGAATGAATGAACTATAAGTCTTAGCGGCTGTCGGCTTGTAGTTCTCAATGAACTACCATGACGCTGCGGAGCGCCATGGTAGTTCATTGATTCTTCCTGCCAGTATATCTGCTTGCCCATACATCCCATCCCAGTAAGCAGATATACTGAAAAATTTGCAGGAGACCTGCCTGATCACTGATGTAATGGTTTCCAGGCTCCTGTAACCAAAAAAAATAAATGCACATATTTTTTTTACCTCCAAAAAAAATGTGCGTTTATTACTTTTGGTCAAAATATGAACTTATCCTTTAACATTGCAAAGGATTTATTTAACCCCCAAAAGGGGAAGTTCTGCTTTAAAGATTAGTCCCCCGCTCACCATTAAGGATTGGCACCTTTGGGCAGTGGGGGGGTGGGAACGGGTACTCGACATTGACAGGTACCTTCTCCCACTTCCGCTGCGATCACCTAGGCGATTGGAAATGGAAGTTGTCCTTCTACCCTCCCTCCCCGAAGTCTTGTGGGACACATGACAGGTCCCAGAAGACGACGGGGCCATTCAGGAAGCGCAGCACTACTTTCGCATGCGCAGTAGGCATCCAGCTGTGAAGCCGCAAGCTGTCACAGCCGGGTGCCCACACTGAAGATGCCGGCGCCTGGAATACAGGACAGCCGGTGAAATGGGCTGTGGTGGAGGGTGACGCAGTATCGTGGGAAAGGTAAGTGGCTGTTTTTTAAGTCAGCAGCTACAGTTTTTGTAGCTGCTGACTTTTATTCTTTTACAGAGTGAGTGGAACTCCGCTTTAAGGGGAACTCCAGATTTGTAGAAAAAAATACACAGTCTAGCACTAACCCCCCCCCCCCACCTAAAAAAACCCCCCTGCTTTTTTAACCTAAACTTCCACTGAGTTTAGGTTGTTGTGGACATCCCCCCCCTGTGGATGTGTCATCCCAGCTGCTTGTGCTTGGGGTCCCACTGCACCTAACGGTGCTCACATATCCTTACTGGAAAGCTGTAGTAAGCAAGGCATCTGCTTTCAGCCGTATTTAACATTCAAGGCTTACCAAAACAGCAGAATACATTGGGGTTGAATTATTTAAGGAAAATAGACTGTTCACTTTGCAAAAGCAGTTGCACTCTGCAAAGGAATATTCACCCGAGCTTAGTGAAGAAGGTGAAGCTTTGCTGAGTTCCATCATCCAATCATTTCCATGCAAAAATGCAGTTTTTTTTTTCTTCCTTACGTGTGATTGGGTATTCTTTGCAAAGTGAAACTTCACTACATTCTCTAATCTCTAGGCAAATTCCCTTGTAAAGTACAACTTCCTTTGTAAGATGAACAGTTTATTTGCCTTTAGTAAATCAGCTCCATTTTGTATATTTCAGAGCATCTGATGTTGTCAAATATTGCAGTTATGTTAGCTGAATATGTCACTCACTTAGAGTCTAAACTAGCTTTAAATCGGAACTTCACCCAAAAGGGTAAGTTCTGCTCTTCCTCCTCCCCCTTTCTCCTTAACATTTTTTTTTCAGACTCTAGGTACCTGTTTTTTGACAGGCACCTGCTCCCCCACTTCCGGTCAGAATGCTGTGGCCATCTGGGAAGACGTTCACCTCCCCCTTCCTTCTTCCGCAGCATTCTGGGACATGTCACAGATCCCAGAAAGCTGCGGGACCAATCAAATAGCACAGCAGCTGGCTGTACAACCGCGAACAATCACAGTCAGCTGCCCACAGTTAGTATGCCAGCGCCAGGGACCGAAGCCCATTGAACAAACTGGATGGGTAAGAACATCGCTGGATCCTGGGACAAGTGAGTGTCTTATTATTAAAAGTCAGCAGCTACAGTTTTTGCAATTTTAATTTTTGAACAGATGACTGGGCGGCCGCTTTCATTTTTTTTTCTTTTGCTTCTGTGGCTGTCTATACATATGAACATCCTGTATCGTTATCATGGGGGTGTCATATGGGTAAGCTGTGATGAATCGGTGAATTTTAGTAAGACTAACTGCAGCAGACATCCATGTTCATGTGGCCTAAAGCAAACAGTTACTTTCTACTTGTTGATAAATTTGATTCTTACCAGAACTTACCCATTAAACTGTAGCAAAGTATCCTCAAATTTTAGTTCCTCATTGGCTGTGTGAAGGGATACAGCAGATTGCTTTGATTACAATAACATCTGAATGATTGTTTAGTAAAAATGTATTCTTAAAATCACTTTTCTCTAACATACAGATTTTTTACTGCTGGTTGGGTGGGCACCCCCAATTTTCCACATCCACTGATCTCTGCCTTTCTAGCAGAGAAAAATAGGAAGTTATCAAACTTCTCCAGGTCGTTTTGGGACTTCATCAACCCAAGATCCTCTGTTGTCATTTTCTTGGTAATAAAGTGGAATAAAACCCTCCTATTCTTTATAGCCATCTTAGCCTCTGTTTGATCAGCCATTGCAAGGTGCTGCACATGTGATCAGTTATGACACCAGCCATTTGCTGAATTGACAGTTCAGTTCAGTCACACAAGTAACTGTGACAGTTATCACTCATGGCATGCCTTGAATGTAACTGATTTGGGAAACCATTAAACTGATGGGTTTAGTTCTGCGTTAAAAAAGCAGTAATAAACCCCAAACTAAATACAGTATGTATTACATCGCAGCTTACCAATCCTTAGATGTGGTGCTTGCATCAGTTTTCATTTCTGGCTTTTTTTCCTCTGTTTTCACCTAGTGATCTGGCCAGTAACACACCTCTTGTGTTAGTGAGACACCACTCTGGGTGAATGCGCACAGGACACAGCAGACAGCAGCATTGTCAGTCTTGGCAGGAAGGGAGTGTTAAATGTATTCGAAGATTTGTAAAACAAATTAAAGCTAACCTCCAGCTAACACTTTATAATCAGTTACAGCAAACATTTTTTTTTTCCTTTTGGATAAAGGTTTTACATAAAAAAAATAAAAGCTGATCATTTTAATCACCCCTGTCAGTGGTAAATGGATGGTCTCATCCATGTTTTCATTCTGCTGGAGAGCTTGAGCTTCTGAAACACAGCAGACTTGCTGACTGAATCACCGGATGAAAATAAAAAAAAGAAAACCAATAAAGGAAACTAATACAGCCATCACATCTAAGAACTGGTAAGCCGCAATATAATAAATGTTTGCTTTTGGGTTTAATACCGCTTTAACTGTTGGGTTATCTCACAAGTTCTCAAAACCATTTGACCGTTTTATTCATTACGGGTGATTTACCAATGTGAAATGTATTTATGTTTGCTTCAAACATCCAGTCAAGGGAAATTTGGACATGATTGAAATAAACTTCACTTCAGTAAATGATCCCTGCCTACCATGCATGGAAAGCTTAAAGGGTCACTAAACATAAACTGCAAACTGAGTAAAACAGATTTTTATAATATTCAAAGTTTCAAGAGTATATTAAATTAGAGATATTTTTAAAAAGGTTGTGTAGCAGGGTGCAGTCTTTTAACATATGCTGCACTTTAGTCCTTTAATATTATAGGGGAAACCTATTCATTTTAATTCTGGTGTCTTCTTTTGTCTGTAGCAGTTAACATAAAAGCAACAGACTACCCAACTCAGTTACTATATATATATATATATATATATATATATATATATATTTAAATTCTTCAAATATCTCAACTGTTGTAAAGATAGATTTGCATATACAGTAAATCTGTATATGTTATTAATAGTCTTTTTAGCTTCAGATTTTAGGTTCTTTTGTTCTTTACAATATGGTAATTTAAGTGAATACATCTGAAATAATACCTCATAATTGCTATAATTTAAAATATCCAGTATTCATGCAATTACAGCTCAGATGCAGCTAAATAAATAATCAGCATTGTACTGGTGTTAGTAGAGAATTTCTATACCAAGTGATTTAAAATATAATCCTATTAATTAAAGAGCTCCCTAATCCCAAGTTCCTAAAACCTATTTATATGTAGTGTATTATGTAATGGACCTCTGCAAAGGATTTGTGTGTACAGTAGCTGTATCTATAGACTGTGTCATTTGCCAAAAAAAAGAACACCAGTACATCTTATCTGTCCTCAAAACATAACTGCAATGCAGAAAGACAACCATCTTTGTGTATGGTTAAGAAAAAAGCTTGTACTGTTAAACTCACAATCTGGAGCAAAAGGAGAGAAATCATTACTGAATCCCAAGGTAACCTAGCCTGCATTCACACCTGAGCAGAATATTTGCCTTTAGTAAATCAGCTCCATTTTGTATATTTCAGAGCAAAAAAAAAAAACAGTTTACTATGCTTCAGTTATGAATAAGCACAGTGAGTGATTAGTACTGATCACTCATTGTGTTCATTCAGGAAACAAGGGGGCTGGTAAATTTGACATATTTACCAGGCCATTCCCCCACTCTCCATCCTCAAAGATCCTATTGTGTCCTCGCAGATGCCGGTGGAATGGAGAGGAGGGAAGCTGGTAGCACTGGGTGGTGGGGCCACACAGGGGGAAACTTATGGTGCAAAGGGAGGGCAATGGGTGTGACGGGGCAATTACTGAAACTGATCCCCTGTAGGGCTCTCTCTGTAGCAGCTGCCAGCAGGAGGGAGAGGAGAAGAAGCCAACTTTCAGTTGCTGCAGAGAGAGCCATACAGTGGATTGATTCCAGTATTTGCCCCCTGCTGTGTCAATCCCCCTCCCTGCCCACATCCAAATCACCCAGGGCCTGGGCCCTGTATAGGAGGACTGGTGGTACCCCCTTATCCACGGCCCTGCCTTAGGTTGTACGCCCCTTGAGGCTTAGGGACTTATGTGAACGTACATTATGTACAGTATATAAAGCTCTGCATAAATTGATGGTGCTATATAAGTACCTGAAATAAATAAATCACAAACACAGTGTGATTACAATGCGGGAAACACACAGGGATCATTTTGTTTCCCACACTGTATATGTGTGAACCTAGGCTGACAGGGAAGCTATAATTGAGACTGTAAGAATAAATGAGCAAATCATGCATTATCTTTCTCTTGGATCTACCTGTTCTTTAACAAAACCTTTAATGGACCTGATTTGTGACTGTCTATATTGGCTATGTTTCAGGATTTCATCAGCCTGATTTTTTTTTCAAACAATATCCTGGTATTTCCATGCTGACTCACATATTTGCTTACAGCATTCAAGGTTTTCAATGTTCCCAGCAGATGGAGCTGTTGAAAATGTATTGTGTCCTTAAATCAGTATACAGCACACAATGCTAGACTGTGCAGTTCATTTTCTAAACTGACAGATCCTATTGGAGGAAAATTTGTGCTGAGAAAAATTGTCGGCTTTCATGACTAAACTCCTTTGTTAAAGAGGTTATATAGATTAATTTTTTTCCTAATATAATAAAGGTGTTATATTTACCTGCTCTGTGGTTGTGCACAAAGCAGTCCCAGATCTCCTCTTCTGGGGTCCCCTGCTGGTGCTCTCAGCTTCTCCTCCCTTCTAAGTGCCTTCATCGCAAGCCATTTGCTATGGTGGCAGTCATGTGGGCTTACTCCTGATCTGGGCTGTGTGCATCTATAGACAGAGACAGCACGGCTCTGCACAACCCTCTCTCCTCACAGGATTTGATTGACAGCAGCAGGGACCAATGGCTTCCACCCTGTGAGGAGACAGAGAGCGCAGTGGTGGATCAAGAAAGGGCTCAGGTACTGTAATTTTTTTTTTTTTTTTGGGGGAGGCTTATTATGGAAGATTTTTTTACTTTAATGCAGTGTACGCATTAAGGTACAAAACCTTTAACCTTTACATCCACTTTAGCTAGTCACCTGATTGTTTAGCTTTTGGCTTTAATGCTTTCAGGTAAAAGGGAAATTGCAAAAAGAGGTGACACAGTGGCTTAAGCTGGCCATACGTAACTCAGTTTTCTCATTCAGTCAGCTGGCTGAACAGAAAAACTGAGTTGATTTCCCCATCTATACTTTTTAGCAGGATGGGGAAATGCTCCCTGCTGTCTCTGTATTCTGACAGTGGGACTCTCCCACTATCAAAATACATTGATCAGCGTTGCAGCCCGTTGGCTGCATGCGCTGATCAAGCAGAGATTTTCCAGTAAACCTAATAATGAAAAGTCGATCAATAGATTGCCTTCTCATGAATGAGGAAACAGGAACTGCCATACATGGATCAAGATTCGACCAGTTCTTGAGGAAACAACTAAATTTTGATCCATGGATAGTCATCTTTTAGTGACTAGCACTTATGCCTTGGGTTACCGGTTTGAATCCCAACCAGGACAATACCTGCATTTGCATGTTCTTCCTGTGCTTTTATGAGTTTCCTCTGACACTCCAAAGACATGCTGGTAGGTTAATTGGCTCTTGTCTAAATTAGCCCCAGTATGTGTATGTATGCATTTGAGATAGAAACCTTATGGTGGCCATACATGCTTCAATTATATTTTGCAATTTGATCAAAACAAGCAAATCAGCAAACAATCTAATAAACATATCTTCCCTTACACTCAATTTAGATCAGATTCAATCAAACTCAGTTGATCAACCAGTGAGGAAAATTATTGATGCGGTGCATCAGTCGGCAGCACTTTGGTTTGTTCATGAATTTGATCATGCTTCAGTTGATCAGATTCTAAGATTGCATGGTGAAAACAAAGATGCACTTGATAACTTATGATTATATCTTACAACTGTCAACCAAATTTGGGTGGAAGCAGGGGCGGACTGACCATTTGGGAACTCGGGCGCTGCCCGAGGGCCCGGGGTCAGTAGGGGGCCCCATGAGATGCCCCTGGTACCTTTCATAGGCTTTTTTTGGGTGTGGTTTGAGTGTGGGCAAGGACACAGGGGCCCCATGATCCCCTATTGCCCGGAGGCCCCATGAGTTGTCAGTCCGCCCCTGGGTGGAAGACAGCATTGGACTGGTGTCACTGGAGGTTGCCTAACAGCAGATTACTGTGTGGAGGGTATAGAGGGAATTGCTTCCAATGGGTTAATATCCCATTTGTAGGTGGTAGGTGATAGACTCCATTGGGGTCTAGGGCTGCTACCTTTCTGATAGAGACGGTGGGAGCGTTACCACAGGAAACAATTGGGTGACTGGAGAGTAATGGCCAGTGTCCAGAAAAATTATGATTTTTATAGTTGTTTATTGAATATAAAGGTATTTAAGTGGAGCCAACATGTTGTGTGGGAATTGCTTCCCCCTTCTTCAGTGGCTCCGGCATTGTGGAGCAGAGACAACCTGTCAACTGTCAATCAAAATCCACTTCCTTGTATGTCTTTTCAGTTGAATAAATTGTTGACTATAGATCGATTGTTGCCATCAGGAGAGATCAATCAGAAAATAATCAAGGTATGTATGGCCGCCATTAGATTGTAAGCTTTTGAGAGTAGAGAATGATGTGAATGTACAACATGTCAATGAAACTAATAAAGAAACAAAAGCGCACAGCTACACTTGCATGTGTTCCAGGCTGGGAAATGGGAATAACTAACAACCATCAGTAGGAAGGTCCATGAATGAGAGTGGATTTGATACTACAGCTCCTTGCACTGATCCGGGATGATTGTCTTCTGCATCAATGTACAATATGTAAAACACAGTGTAAAGTGTCGGCACCAAATAAGGCAGTCCATACAGTCATCTTTCTTTTTTTCATTCAACCAGCGGGTTGAACAAAAAAAAATGATCCAACACCTCCATCCACGCATTTGTTTTGGATGGGGGAATCCTCCCACTCTGCTATTGTGTTCTGATGGCGGGGAGACTTCCCCGCTGTCAGAATACACTGATCAACAATGCGTTCTATAGCCAGTGGCACTGATAAATCCTGAAAATCCCCACAGGCTGGTTGTACAACTAGGGTGCCCATACATGGATTAAAAAATTCGGGCAGTACTTACCTGTAATAAGTAGCAACAGAACTCAGAACACCGAATCTGCATGCTTCTAACTCAGTGACTCCAAAACATTGGACTTAGAGGATCAGAACAACAGCCAGGGAACTGGCGTTTTTGTTAGCAGTGCCAGCCTGCATAACTCATTCAGCACGGGGTCCCTTTAAAATCCATTAAGTTTGCAAACAGCTTAGTTTTTAAAACCAAATTGTGAACTAAAATGGAATTTACAAGGGATAGTTAAATATGTATTTTTGTTTGTTTTATTGTAATGGTTATTAAACAATTTTAACAAAGTGCATTTTACTGGAAACAGTTTACATTTTTCATTTTACTTATAATAGTTTGAAAAATAGTTTTGGAAACAAATATTTCTGTGTAATCATGGCTGGTATTTTAACTGGCAATTAGGATGTATTGCCAAGACTAAGCCTATTATACTTTACAGAGTCAGCTGAAACATTTGATGAGTTGAGTGTCATTTCAGAAAGCGAGTGATTGAACAGGAAACATGAGACAAGAGGAGGGTTGTCTCCGTACATGAACCACAGCAGGCACCGTGACATACCTAAATACCTAGAAATGTTTTCTGAGAGATACACAGGGAAGGGATTTTGTAATAGTCTATCCTGCGATGAGGCAGAACATCTGGTGGACATGTCTCATGGTGTACTCACCACAGCTGTGCTTTAATCACCATTGACTCACATGTACAAAGTGACTATAAAAAGATTATGTATTTTAAGAGGCGCTGATATATAGGGCTAAGCCAGTAACATTACTTAGCACTGTTGTCTTTTCTTCGAATGAAAACATGTGCACATTGTCAGCATACCTACCAGCCCTGCAAATTGTAAAAATTGGAAATAGAATTTAAGAGGGTTTAGCTTGGAAAGTGCATTAAAAGTCATTAAATAAGTAAGAATTAAAAAAAATCTAAACCCAACATATTTCTGTTTCAATTGCAGTTATTTTGCATAATGCCATGATACCATTGGAAGTGTAATAAATATAGATGAATTCCAGGTATTGAAAAACACTTGACGCAGATGTATTGCATTAAAAATAATTGTATGCATTTTTAATATTTTTTTATATATATTATCTTTTAATTAATAGGTAATATATAAATGTCCAGTATTTTTACGTACAATTATCATAAGCACCTGAACCAGATTCATGTTCTCCCTTGCACAGCAGTAGACTGGGAGAGATGGGAACAAGGACGTGGATAAGGGGGTACCACCAGTCCTCCTGTACAGGGCCCAGGCCAGCAGTGAGGACCAGGCAGCTGAGTGAATTAGATGTGGGCAGGGAGGGCGAGTAGCACGGCGGGGGGGAGGGGGCAATTACTGGAACCAATCCCCTGTGTGGCTCTATATGCAGCAGCTGAAAGCTGGCTTCTTCTTCTTTACCCCCTCTGCTGGCTTTCGTCTGCTGCAGAGAGACATACAGGGGATGGGTTCTGGTAATGTACCAGCCCCTTCCTTTCCTAAATGAACACAATGAGTGATTGGTACTGATCACTCACTGTGTTCATTCATAACTGAAGCATAATAAACTGTGTTTTGTTTTTTGTGGGGATGGAGGGGCCCTATTAGGTTGGCTGTATGGGGCCCCATGGTTTGGGGGGCCCTGTCAGGTTGACTGTAAGGGGCCCCATGGTTCCTAACAGCCACCCTGGGTGGGAACAGCACTAGGAGACCAATCAGGCTCTACTGCATACATGTGCTAACAGGGGCAGTTGTTGACTGGGATTGCAGGCTGAGAACAGGAAGGTGACACTATCCTATTCCAGAATTCTAGGTATGATTTTTTTTTGCATGTTTTAATTGGTCCAGCTTGGACCAATGTAAGTATGCGTATCTAATTCCTGAGTGATTTGTGTGGAAGCTACAAGTCAATGTAGTAGTTACCACTTTAGCACAAGACCCAGAAAATAGCAGCAATCTTCTGTGCCGGGCGGCTTCCCCTCTGCATAGTAAACATGAAGGGAGGTGCTTGCTTTGCACTGAATGTCTTCTATTCTTTCAAATGAATACAAGGTGCTGTCTGATTGGATGAGGTGGAGAGATGGGAAGTGATGTCACTCACGCTCTCCTCCTTGTCCAATCACAGAATGTTTAAAGCTCAGCTTTAACTTGCAGAGAAAGTGGTGTCACTGTCCTGGCTGTGCTTTCTGGCAGAGGTGTATTATTCAGAAGGGGCTGGACAGAATTACAAATCCTTTGTAAAAAAAAAATGCTTTACATGTGTATTTTAGCAGTGCATTAGGCTGTTTGTCTGTAGCTGTGATTTATAACTAATGTAATAATTTAAACGTCAGTAAAAATAAATCAGCATATGTACTCTGTAATAAAAGAGGAAAAGAGAGAAAAATCTAGAGATATTTCTGCCGTGTTTTTGTAATAGTGTAAAGCAATTATTTTCAACTGTTTTGTGATATGATACAACCTTTATTGCTTTCACACTAGTATTAAACTGAGGTTCATTTAAAAGGCAGTACCTTTGTAACTTGTCACACATACCACAAGATGGGAACCACAGATGTAGAGCATAGGGTGAGTGTCATGACAATTGAATGCTATGGCATGAAAAATGGACTTCAAAATTCATAATTTGGTAGACCCAATACTCACTGTACATTGTTGTACCTCTGTAGAGCTGAACAAACTGCAAGTCCAACATCATAGTTTATTGGCAAAATGTAGGGACAGAATATTGGAAAGTTTGATGGGGGAATGGGTTGAACAAAAATACAGTGGCATGTTAATGTCTTGTTTATATTTCACCATCTGTTGTTGTAAACTGAAAGACGGTTTCTATCAGCTACATTCATGGGGATATTTTCACAAAAAGAAGCTGAATGCTTTCCTATGACTGTATCTGACCTCATTCTCCCCACTAGAGATGAGCGAATTATTCAAAAATTCGATTCGGCTGATTCGCCGAATTTGCGGGAGAAATTTGATTCGATGCGAATTTATTCGCCGCGAATTTAACTTATTTAAAGGGTTTCTAGGCTTCAGAGAGCCTTTATATTAGTGCAGAACACTGTACCTTTAATTTAAATGCCCTTGGAGTCTGCTGGGGAAGAGAAATAATACTGTCAGTCAGTATGACATGCAGATGAGTGCCGTCGATCTTAGAATCACCGCACACTTCACTCATTTGGGCAGTCACGGGGCACGACGAAGAAGAAGAAGAAGAAGAATGAAAAGAAGAAGAAGAAGAATGAAAAGAAGAATGAAAAGAAGAAGAAGAAGAATGAAAAGAAGAAGAATGAAAAGAAGAATGAGAAGAATGAAAAGAAGAATGAAAAGAAGAATGAAAAGAAGAAGAATGAAAAGAAGAATGAGAAGAATGAAAAGAAGAATGAAAAGAAGAAGAAAAATGAAAAGAAGAATGAGAAGAAGAATGAAAAGAAGAATGAGAAGAATGAAAAGAAGAATGAGAAGAATGAAAAGAAGAATGAGAAGAATGAAAAGAAGAATGAAAAGAAGAAGAAGAAGAATGAAAAGAAGAAGAAGAAGAATGAAAAGAAGAAGAAGAATGAAAAGAAGAAGAAGAAGAATGAAAAGAAGAATGAAAAGAAGAATGAAAAGAAGAAGAAGAATGAAAAGAAGAAGAAGAATGAAAAGAAGAAGAAGAAGAATGAAAAGAAGAATGAACTATATTACTATATCAGTCTCTAATGGATGCTGGAGAGTTAAACCCCCTAACACCTGCTGTGCCCATTATGAGGGGTTCCCACCATCCCTGTGCTGAGGTTCTGGGTGTGCACACCTGCTGTGCCCATTATGAGGGGTTCCCACCATCCCTGTGCTGAGGTTCCAGGTCTGCACACCTGCTGCGCCCATTATGAGAAGTTCCCACCATCCCTGTGCTGAGTTCCTGGGTCTGTACACCTGCTCTGCCCATTAGGAGGAGTTCCCACCATCCCTGTGCTAAATTCCTGGGTCTGTACACCTGCTGTTCCCATTATGAGGGGTTTCTACCATCCCTGTGCTGAGGTCCCAGGTCTGCACACCTGCTGCGCCAATTACTAGGGGTTCCCACCATCCCTGTGCTGAGGTTCTGGGTATGCACACCTGCTGTGCCCATTATGAGGGGTTCCCACCATCCCTGTGCTGAGGTTCCAGGTCTGCACACCTGCTGCGCCCATTATGAGAAGTTCCCACCATCCCTGTGCTGAGTTCCTGGGTCTGTACACCTGCTCTGCCCATTAGGAGGAGTTCCCACCATCCCTGTGCTAAATTCCTGGGTCTGTACACCTGCTGTTCCCATTATGAGGGGTTTCTACCATCCCTGTGCTGAGGTCCCAGGTCTGCACACCTGCTGCGCCAATTACTAGGGGTTCCCACCATCCCTGTGCTGAGGTTCTGGGTATGCACACCTGCTGTGCCCATTATGAGGGGTTCCCACCATCCCTGTGCTGAGGTTCCAGGTCTGCACACCTGCTGCGCCCATTATGAGAAGTTCCCACCATCCCTGTGCTGAGTTCCTGGGTCTGTACACCTGCTCTGCCCATTAGGAGGAGTTCCCACCATCCCTGTGCTAAATTCCTGGGTCTGTACACCTGCTGTTCCCATTATGAGGGGTTTCTACCATCCCTGTGCTGAGGTCCCAGATCTGCACACCTGCTGCGCCCATTACTAGGGGTTCCCACCATCCCTGTGCTGAGGTTCTGGGTATGCACACCTGCTGTGCCCATTATGAGGGGTTCCCACCATCCCTGTGCTGAATTCCTGGGTCTGTATGTACACCTGCTGTGTCCATTGTGAGGGATTCCCACCATTCCTGCAATGAGTACCTGAGTCTGTACACCTGCCAAAAGAAAGTTTCAGGATTTTGAAGGAGCAAAATACAGTAATACTGGAACAAAAATGAGCTGCGTGGTGGAGTTGCCAGAAGAAGAAAAAAAGAAGAAGAAAAAGAATGAAAAGAAGAAGAATGAAAAGAAGAAGAAGAAGAATGAAAAGAAGAATGAAAAGAAGAAGAAGAAGAATGAAAAGAAGAATGAAAAGAAGAAGAAGAAGAATGAAAAGAAGAAGAAGAAGAATGAAAAGAAGAATGAAAATAAGAAGAAGAAGAATGAAAAGAAGAAGAAGAAGAATGAAAAGAAGAATGAAAAGAAGAAGAAGAAGAATGAAAAGAAGAAGAAGAAGAATGAAAAGAAGAATGAAAAGAAGAAGAAAGAAAAGAAGAAGAAGAAGAATGAAAAGAAGAAGAATGAAAAGAAGAAGAATGAAAAGAAGAATGAAAAGAAGAAGAAGAAGAATGAAAAGAAGAAGAAGAATGAAAAGAAGAATGAAAAGAAGAAGAAGAAGAATGAAAAGAAGAAGAAGAATGAAAAGAAGAAGAAGAAGAATGAAAAGAAGAAGAAGAAGAAGAAGAATGAAAAGAAGAAGAAGAAGAATGAAAAGAAGAAGAAGAAGAATGAAAAGAAGAATGAAAAGAAGAATGAAAAGAAGAAGAAGAATGAAAAGAAGAAGAAGAAGAATGAAAAGAAGAATGAAAAGGAGAAGAAGAAGAAGAATGAAAAGAAGAAGAAGAATGAAAAGAAGAAGTATTCCAGTACAGCAAAAAGTGTATCTGCAGAGAGCTCCGCTATTTCTGACAGTTCTCTGACAGTTCCTTCACATTTACAGCGGTTGAAACATTGTATCTGTTTATTTCCGAATAAAAACATCTGTATCCTAAATGGAAACAAATAGATACAATGTTTCAACCGCTGTAAATGAACTGTCAGAACTGTCAGAAATAGCGGAGCTCTCTGCAGTGACACTTTTGCCGGCTGATCGGGAAAAATTCGATTCGTGCACCCGAAGTTGGCTAAAATTCGGATTCGATGCGAATCGAATTTTTCCCGATATTCGAAACGAATTCCACTTCGCCTGGTTCGATTCGCTCATCTCTACTCCCCACCAATTCTGTTCTAACATTTTCCCAACAGTCGGTAAAGCAGGTGAATGCCAAATTAGGATGCCTAAAGTGGGACCTAGCTTCCCATCTTAAAAGAAATGAGTGGACCCCAAAATCAATCACTTTACAAACAACTGAATTTATCATTGCAAATTGGCAACCTACAGATGGTAGGCAATTACAAGGGGAAATCTGACCAGCAAATGCAATTTTACATGTAGCAAATCTGAACTTTGGCAGTAAAAGCTGAATAACCACCACCAGCAGGTCTTATCATATGATATTATTATACAGTATTTATATAGGGCCAAAGGGTTTGCTCAGCGCTGTACAAAGGCAGAGGGACAAGACATGAGACAAGACAGAGACAGTGCGATACATGAGGGGTTCGAGGGCCCTGCTCTTTCGAGCTTACAATCTAGGAGAGAGGGGAAAGTTGTACAGGAGGAAGTGGCTGTGGGGGATGAGGTAGTGGGAGGAGTGGAGGTCAGATGTTAGGTGAGGGAGGGGTAGGCCTCCCTGAAGAGGTGGGTCTTCAGGGTGCGCCTGAAGGTGGTGAGGGTGGGTGACAGTCTGATGGATTGGGGTAGGGAATTCCAGAGGATGGGGGAGGTCCTGGAGAAGTCTTGCAGTCGGGCGTGGGAGGAGGAAATCAGGGAGCTAGAGAGTAGGAGGTCCTGAGAGGAGCGAAGGGCATGGGTAGGGTAGTATTTTGGTAACAGGTCGGTTAAGTAGGTTGGGGCAGCATTGTGGATGGCTTTGTAGGTCAGGGTTAGTAGTTTGAATTTGATGCGTTGGGCAATCGGGAGCCAGTGAAGTGATTGGCAGAGGGGGGTTGCGGATGTGGAGCGGTTAGTGAGGTGGATGAGTCTCGCCGCCGAGTTCATGATCGACTGGAGCGGGGTTAGCGTTCGTTTGGGTAGGCCGTTGAGGAGGGAGTTGCAGTAGTCCAGGCGTGAGATGACGAGGGAGTGCACGAGTAGTTTGGTAGTATTTGGGGTGAGGAATGTACGTATTCTGGAGATGTTGCGGAGGTGGAGCCTGCATGATCTTGAGAGCACTTGGATGTGGGGTAGGAAGGAGAGGTGGGAGTCCAGGGTGACACCCAGGACCTTGGCAAGTGGGGTGGGAGTGATGGTGGCGTGGTTAGTAGTGATGGAGAGGATGGGGGGGGCGCGGGGGGGGAATACCAGGAGCTCAGTTTTGGACAGGTTAAGTTTGAGGAAATGGAGCGACATCCAGTCTGATATGTTGTTTAGGAGGTGGGCGATGCGGGTGGAGAGTGAGGGGGTGAGGTGGGGGGTGGAGAGGTGACTTCATTGTGACTTCAGTTGTTGGTGAAATCCTGCATTCAAGAGCGGAGGGGCAATGCTCCTAATTTTACACTGTTATGTTTGTAAGGATGTCAGAATTGTATAGAAATGACTGGAAAACAGCTAGCCAAGTCTTGTCAGAAGATTTCTGGGAACTTGAAAGATTGGATTGGATAACACCTAGAAATGAATTTATTAAAATAAAAACTTTTAGCAGTGTGAATAAGACAAAATTAATGTTCTTGGGCTATAGTCTCTGCAGATTAAATGTGTGGGTGTGGAAAATGCAGCATTATGTCCACTATATCTACTGGAGCCGAGTAGCATGCATTTTTCCTATGACAGTCAGTACCATCCAGCAGTTATAATGAGTAATTTCCCCATTCACAGTTTCTCAATCAGAGACTATAGCCGGAGAACATTCTATTTTGCCCCATTTGCACAGAACAAATTTCCATACAGTTTTGATGGACAAGCAGATGTGCACACTTTTTTATATAAATATACCCCAAGTAATGCTCTGGTAAATAAAAAAACATGAATCTTAGGGTTCTCTCTGATCCCATCCCATCTAAATATTTATGCAAGAAATAAATATCAGATCCTTGTCAATGACAAGTATAAATTAAATTCTTTTTAAGAACTCTGTGTCCTATCTTTAAACAAGAGCTGGCCTCTAGACTCTCATATTACCTATGCAAAGTTCCAGCTCTACACAAAGTCCTATTTTCTTCCCCCATTTCCTGTCTATTTTCATTACGTCCTGATCTGTAGTTAGCACACATCTCTCTGATACAAAGGTAGGAGTTGTTCTCCTTCCACAGACCATCAGAAACTCCATGTCATCTTCACACAACACAACAACCAGCTCTGAATATTTTGTTTTAATGACGTTCTTCCTGGTGCATATTTTTCCTGTGAACATATGTTTGTAAGAAATTAGATTAAAAACAATGGTTTTAGAATGTTCTTTTTTAGTTACACTTATATGAAGTTTTTTACATTTCAATTCAAACATCTTAAAGTGCAAGATAACAATAATAATGTTTTATCACAGCATAAGGATACCATTTTGACCAGCTGGTTATTGGTTCAGGAATAGGCAATACTCCAGGTTGTTATTATTAAAAATAACTACAGAATATAAAAGAAACAAGATACAACTAGTTGCTTGAATGGTCTAGGTCCTCTCTGGTAGACTGATGACGGTCTCGGGAAGGAGAGGAAAGAAGAAAAGAAGGGGGAGGGGTGGACATTGGGGAGCAAGAGGTGGGTAAAGGGATCATACCAAGTCTAAAGACCCAGAAAGCTTGTCAATTCCAGTAGAGGTAAAATGTGTAAACCATGGATACCAGATAGCAGTTATTTTGGCAGATAACCTGGCCCCTGCTTTCTCATGCACTATAATCTGCATGATTCTGAATTTAGTTTCAGCTATAGAAAGGTTGGAGGTTTTCTATGCTTTACCAATCACCTGCTTAGCTGAAGTAAGGACATGAAGGTTCCTTTTAAAATGACTTTGGCTAGAACACAATTTACAGTAGAACATTGATGACAAGGAATAAAAACATCTGGACTCCTGAAGAAGCAAAGAACAGTGCAGCAATCAATCATTTATTTATTACAGGTACTTACTGTATATAGCACTATCAATTTATGCAGCGCTTTACATATATATTGTGCATTCACATCAGTCCCTAACCCTCAAGGGGCGTACAGATTTCAGGTTTCTATAGCCATATACACTGATCAGCCATGACTGTCACGAGCCTGCGGTAGTGAGCCCTTGTAGATCGCCAACTCGGGGTTCCCCAGTGCGCAGAGTCTATGCCCCAGCCTGCTTCTTTGGCAGGGCCCCTGATGGTG
Source organism: Staurois parvus (assembly GCF_062004578.1). Taxonomy (NCBI): domain Eukaryota; kingdom Metazoa; phylum Chordata; class Amphibia; order Anura; family Ranidae; genus Staurois; species Staurois parvus. Next base: position 10,724,262 of record NW_028317932.1, on the reverse strand, counting down.
CGGATGGACTTGCAGCAAGCTGGAACCAGGTCGTGGACCCCATGTACGCCCAGCTGAGGATGCTGAGACCGCTTTCGTGAGCAGAGCAGTATAGCAGGAGACAATAGGAAATCCAGTAGACAAGCCAATGTCAGGACGGGCGGGAAAACAAGCAGTCGGTGGACGAAGCCGGGATCGGTACACAGGTAGTCAGGTGTAGTATACAGGAGTAGCAACAAACAGAAGCTCAGAGAACTAAGAAGTTGCTCAGGCAAAGTGGGCTAGACTGAACATGTCTTATGTAGACAAGCAAACTAGGAGGCGGGACAGGAAGTAATGGAAGGGAAGGAAATAAAACCCAGAGAATAGCAGGCGATGCCCATAGGTGAGCACAGACAAACCACACGTGAAAGGAATTAGGGTAGGAAAAGCACTGCAGCAAGGAAGCAAGAATACACAAACAAGAAACTGCAGGCTAACTTGTGACAATAACATTGTGATGATCTACCTAATACTGAGTAGATCCCCCTTTTGCCACCAAAACAGTGCTGACCCTTCAAGGCATGGACGCCACTAGACCTTTGAAGGTATGTTATTGGACAACATGCTGTCAGTATCAGATCTTTAAGTTGTGAGGTGGAGCCGTCATGGATTTGACCAGCACATACCACAGATGCTTAATTGGATTGGGGGCTGGAGAATTTGGAGGCCACATCAACACCTCAAACTTGTTGGTGTATTCCTCAAACCATTCTTGAACCATTTTTTGCAGTTTGGCAGTATGCATTATCTAGCTGAAAGAGGCCTCTGCCATTAGGGAAATACTGTTTCCATGAAGGGATGTGCCTGGTCAGCAACAATGTTTATGTAGGTGGCACATCTCAAGTAACATCCACATGAATGGCAGGATTTAAGGTTTCCCAGCAGGACATCACCCACAGCATGACACCACCAGCTTGCCTTCTTCACATAGTGCATCCTGGTGTCCTCTCACTTGCCAAAGCACATGTACCTGGCCACCCACATTATGTAAAAGAAACCATGATTCATCAGACTAGGCCACCTTCTTCCATTCCTTGGTCCAGTTCTGATGTATCCATTACTGGCCATTTTGACCATGTGCCAGGGTCAGCATGGAAACCCTGACCAGTCTGTGACTATACAGCCCCATCCACAATAAACTGTGATGCCCTTTTATTTTCTGCTATCAATACATCAGCTTCATAGACAACATGTTTACTTGTTGCCTAATAAATCTCACCCACTTTCAGGTGCCATTGTAACAAAATAATCAGTGTTATTCACTTAACCTGTCACTGGTCATAAAGTTATGGCTGATTGGTGTAAATTATTTCTGATTCCTTGGAATGAGCTATACATTTTCAACTTTTTTGTTCTACCTTACTGAATGGATTTTTCCCCCAGTGTACCAAAATGTTTTTCCCAGCACATTGTTGAGATTTCTGTACATTTTAACTTAAATGTATTGTACTTGACAATCAGATTAAAATATGTGTTGGGGGGGGATAATTATGACAAGATCTGTAAATATTATTGTGGCACAATTCAAAATAATAGAGAGTAATGATCCATCAAGCTAAAAGAATGGCATAGGTCTTTGGTGGTAAATAATTTAGTTGACCCTTGTGTAAATTCTTTTCTATTATACTGTATGCATTGCAATTGATTGTATTGCAAATATTTTCACTTGGTTTCATGTAATGGTAGATATTTGTCAAGTGTCAGCTGTACTGTAGTGTAGGTAGGAAAGTACAAGGCTGGCATGGGAAAAAAAACAAGGGTTTGATGATATAATTGCAAAATGAAAATATTTTTAGACATTCCAGTAGAAATCAATAATGGTAATAATGAGGCTCAGCTTTACAAAGTTACAAGTTTGTTATTTTTCTTTTTGTATTTTTTTTAAAGGGTCCCTGTCATGTCCATAACAGTTCCCTTCTAGTATTTTCAATGCATTGCAGAGGCAGATTTGTACTGTCAAACCTTTTTTCACTAGGAAAAGTGCTAAATACTGTATATAGACAGGTAAATGTAAGGGAGCTGTTTTATCTGCCAAAGGGTTTGCATTTCTTTCTGTCCTATAAGATTTAACACAACAATACAGCACCACTTTCTCTGCTACAGTTTAGACTGTAGAAGGCATACCATGGTGTCCCCCCCCCTTCACCCCCAGCCTGCTAGGAGAAGTCAGGAGCAGCAGAATTCAGGTACATACACTTAATGATTTAAAGCGATTCTAAAGGTTAATTATTTTTTTGGGGGAAAAATAACAAACATGTCTATACTTACCTGCTGTGTGCAGTGGTTTTGCGCAGAGCAGCCTGGATCCTCCTCTTCTTGGGTCCTCCGCAGGCTCTCCTGGCCCCTCCCTCCTGTTCAGTGCCCCCACAGCAAGCAGTTTACTATGGGAGCACCTGCTGCTCTGTGTGTCCATTCATACATGGAGCCTTGGCTTGGCCCCCCATCCCCCCTCTCTCCTCATTGGCTGACTGGCTGTGATTGACAGCCATTGGCTCCCGCTTGGTGTCTCAGCCACTGAGGAGGCAGAGACCGAGGTTGTCATTAACATCGCTGGATCGCGATGAGGCTTAGGTAAGTATTGAGGGAGCTGGGGGCACTGCTGGCTGCACACAGAAGGTTTTTTTTACCTTCATGCATAGAATGCATGAAGGTAAAAAACCTTGAGCCTTTACAACCACTTTATTAATGAATGCAGTTATATGTGCTTTGTATATATATATATATATATATATATATATATATATATATAGTCAGGTCCATAAATATTGGGTCATCGACACAATTCTAACATTTTTGGCTCTATACACCAACACAATGGATTTGAAATGAAACGAACAAGATGTGCTTTAACTGCAGACTGTCAGCTTTAATTTGAGGGTATTTACATCTAAATCAGGTGAACGGTGTAGGAATTACAACAGTTTGCATATGTGTCTCCCACTTGTTAAGGGACCAAAAGTAATGGGACAATTGGCTTCTCAGCTGTTCCATGGCCAGGTGTGTGTTATACCCTCATTATCCCAATTACAGTGAGCAGATAAAAGGTCCAGAGTTAATTTCAAGTGTGCTATTTGCGTTTGGAATCTGTTGCTGTCAACTCTCAAGATGAGAGCCAAAGACCTGTCACTATCAGTGAAGCCAGCCATCATTAGGCTGAAAAAACAAAACAAACCCATCAGAGAGATAGCAAAAACATTAAGCGTGGCCAAAACAACTGTTTGGAATATTCATAAAAAGAAGGAACGCACCGGTGAGATCAGCAACACCAAAAGACCCGGAAGACCACGGAAAACAACTGTGGTGGATGACCGAAGAATTCTTTCCCTGGTGAAGAAAACACCCTTCACAACAGTTGGCCAGATCAAGAACACTCTCCAGGAGGTAGGTGTATGTGTGTCAAAGTCAACAATCAAGAGAAGACTTCACAGAGGGTTCACCACAAGATGGAAACCATTGGTGAGCCTCAAAAACAGGAAGGCCAGATTGGAGTTCGCCAAACGACATCTAAAAAAGCCTTCACAGTTCTGGAACAACATCCTATGGACAGATGAGACCAAGATCAACTTGTACCAGAGTGATGGGAAGAGAAGAGTATGGAGAAGGAAAGGAACTGCTCATGATCCTAAGCATACCACCTCATCAGTGAAGCATGGTGGTGGTAGTGTCATGGCGTGGGCATGTATGGCTGCCAATGGAACTGGTTCGCTTGTATTTATTGATGATGTGACTGCTGACAAAAGCAGCAGGATGAATTCTGAAGTGTTTCGGGAATATTATCTGCTCATATTCAGCCAAATGCTTCACAACTCATTGGACGTCGCTTCACAGTGCAGATGGACAATGACCCAAAGCATACTGCAAAAGCAACCAAAGAGTTTTTTAAGGGAAAGAAGTAGAATGTTATGCAATGGCCAAGTCAATCACCTGACCTGAATCCGATTGAGCATGCATTTCACTTGCTGAAGACAAAACTGAAGAAAAAATGCCCCAAGAACAAGCAAGAACTGAAGACAGTTGCAGTAGAGGCCTGGCAGAGCATCACCAGGGATGAAACCCAGCGTCTGGTGATGTCTATGCGTTCCAGACTTCAGGCTGTAATTGACTGCAAAGGATTTGCAACCAAGTATTAAAAAGTGAAAGTTTGATTTATGATTATTATTCTGTCCCATTACTTTTGGTCCCTTAGCAAGTGGGAGGCACATATGCAAACTGTTGTAATTCCTACACCGTTCACCTGATTTGGATGTAAATACCCTCAAATTAAAGCTGACAGTCTGCAGTTAAAGCACATCTTGATCCTTTCATTTCAAATCCATTGTAGTGGTGTATAGAGCCAAAAATGTTAGAATTGTGTCAATGTCCCAATATTTATGGACCTGACTGTATATATATATATCATATAGATTTACGTATCATCTGCTTGGAGTTCAACTTTAACTCGGGTAACTCCACACACATTTATGCATATATATATATATATATATATATATATATATATATATATATAAAATATATAAGATTAAAATAATATAGCATATGCAATTGCTACACAAGCCATATTGTAATGTAATATTACTAAATATTACATTTTCTCACTTGTGTGACTAGCTAACTGATTTTTCCAAAAGTGTGCACTAAGATAGGAGTCATTTTATAGGCATCATCTACAACTAAAATTTAGTATTGGTGAGATATTCTAAAGGAATAAATTAAAGGGTGCAGATACTGCACCTTTTAGAGCGCGAACAGTGCACAAGTTGAATATATATGACCACTCAGAATTAGTCTCCAAAGGACATCTATTTCTTCAGAGCAGAAACAGAAATCTGTAACAAACTTTTTTAAAACTCCTTGCAATGAACATGTTTAGTTTTTTCTTAACAAAAGTGAAGGTAAGGTGGCCATAGATGGATCAAAATTTGATCCCGATTTCAATCCATATGTCCATAGTAGATGAACAAACAGAAACTCAAAGAACAATAATAAATGGGACATTTTAAGTGCCACAATTTACAACACATATATACGTATTACATAAAATCACTTTGATGACATATGGTTGAATTTATATCTCAGAAATTGTTAAAACCAATGACAATTGGATAAACATGATACATTTGTACCCCAACACAAACCCATGTAATGTGTTATATCAAAGTTTCACCTTGCATAATTCCTGTGCATAAACGATCATCATCGGTGGTTTCCACATGTTTCGCTCTTGCACTTCATCAGAAAACCACTTGAAAATGAAATGCAAACCACTTCAATCACTTCACCAGAGAGCCCAAGGGTCCAACTGAAGTGGAACCCCCTCCGACTTCAGAGACCCCACCCAGAGGGAAGCACAGAGTGGACCACAGGAGGAGATAATCAGGAAGCGTGCAACTTAACAATAAAGGGGTACAATCAAGATCTCACAAGGGCAATCAGAGGTATCTATCAAAAACCAAAAGCCATGCAACTTTACTAGCATTAGTAATGCCCATGTATAAGCGTCCCGTCTCCAACTGAAATGAAAGAAATTTCCCCCCCCCCTTATCTGTTTTGAAACTAAGCAGGTAGTTAAACAAAAGTCGATCTACCATTCGACTTCTGTTCAACCTCTCTATCGGATAAAAGCCCTTGATCAGTGGCTGCAGCACTGATCTGTGTGTTATGATAGTCAGGGAGCCTCCCCACTGTCAGAATGCATTAGCGCAGCTGGAGGCTTCCGCCATCCTCCTTGATTGAGTAGATGGGAGAACCAGTTCAGTTTTTTTTTTCGCTCAGCCTACTGACTGAATGAAAAAAATTTAACAATGCATGGCCAGCTTTACTGTCAGAGCTCACTTGGCAGCAGTGGAAGACCATTGTTTTTTCACTTTTACTGTCTGCTTAAACCTCTACATAATCTGTTGGCACTGGAGATGGTTGATTGTAAAGTAAATTCTTGTGCATATAGTAACATTAATGCAGATACAGCCTAGCTGAGTGAACTGCTGCAGGTAACGTCACTCTTCTTGGCAGGGAAATACCCTTTATTGACAACCCAGTATTGTATTTTTCCATTACTATATAGAGGGTGCAAGTTCAAACTCAAGTTTTAATGAATTTCCTTCAGGTTGCTGTTTTGCAAAATGGGTGGAACAGAGATTTTCAACTACATTGGAAAAAATGTTCATTTGTTAATTTCTTCAGATGGGAATAGCTGCATCAGTAGTACAATTCAGTGATGAGATAAGCAGATGCTGACCATTGGATACTGCAGAGATCATGGTAGGAATGTCATAGCAGGGAGCCCAGCACAGGTGCAGCATCTTGTAGACGGTGTCTGGATTGTTGCACCTGACCGGCCCACATCCTGACATGTGGTATTCTTTATGTTCAAGCGTTCACATGTTTTTCCAATGAAAAGCTCTATCTTAGTCTTTCGTCCCTATTCACTGTATACATATCTGCTGAAATTAGCATCCCCTGCAGCAGCCCATGCTCAATTAGCTACAATGAAAACCTGCTGTTTCCAGAGACATTTTCCCCTTGATGAATTTAAATAAACACATTTGTTAGGTCTCTAGCACACGGTATTAAGAACACGCGACTCCTGCTTTTTTGTATGGCAATCTGCTTATAGATGAATATGTCTTCATAGTGCCGCTGTGATATTCTTCATTTTATTTGTTAACGATTTCATTTTTATAACAGATGCATGTCAATATTGCCACCTCTTCTTCCTAATCAGTCTTGTGCCACCAAATCTATTTGATGATTGTAACACTTTCCATTGCCTTTCTTTTTTACTAGCCTATTTTCCTTTAGTATTCATGGCTCCCCTAAAATGTCCTTTCTTCCTAGTCAAACTGTCCAATGACTGTTCTGGTATAGTATACAACAGTGGTCTGCAAACTGCGGCCCAGGGGCCGGATGTAACCCTTTGCTTGCCTATATCTGGCCCTTGGGGTACTATTCCTCCTACTGACACCAAGAATAGGGGTATAGTTTGTGCCACTGATACCAACAATTGAGCATTATTCCTCTCACTGACACCAATGATGGGGCACTATTTCTCCCACTGACATCACCAATAGAAGCATAATTCCTTTCACTGACACCAACAAGGGGACACTATTCCTCCTACTGATACCAATGATGGGGCACCTTCCCTCCCACTGACACCAATGATGGGCACTATTCCTCCTTTTGGCATTGCTTACTCCCTCTGACACCAGGACATTTTCTACTCAAACTGGAATTAATCCGGCCCCCTTAAAGTTTGAAGGACAGTAAACTGGGCCCTTGTTTAGAAAGTGTGGGGACCCCTGGTATAAAAAGGTCATCAGCCAGCCCATAATTTGAGGGGGGTACATAGCAGCCAAATGAAACGTTGCAGTAGTATTAAACCTTCAGCACTTTTTATCATAACACATTAAGCACAAAAAAATAAACATCCCCTGGTAAACTATTTGTTAAAACTCTTATCCCAGCAGTTGCAGTTTATAACTTTTAATGCTGCCGGCTCTTGTTTTCTTAGTGTTGCTTCCCTGAACTTCTGGTTATCGTAGACAGCGCAGTCTACAGTCAGGCTGTTCTCCATGAGAAGGGAAAAGGAAAGAGGAGCAGGGTTTGCCTTGGCATCCAAGGCTATGGGGTTATATGTTTCTGTTGCTGCACACAGTGTAGGGAGGCACATTCCTAGTCTCTGCATGCAAGGGTGGATCCATAGGAAAGAGAAAGCCAGCCTAAACAGGAAACCTGGGGCAGAAGTCATGGTGCCAGCTTAGTCTGCAACATAGGCAAAAGCCTAAAAAATAAGGAAGCTGAATGATCAGTAAGTGGTTAGAGCGACTGCAGAAAATGCTTAAAAACTGGGGGTTTAATATTATATTAACGCTTGCTAGATAGCAGTGAGTCCAAACATCCATATCTGTGACATATGTTCACATGTATCTGGCAGAATGATCGTCCTTTTTAGTGATCAAGCCTGTGGACAAGTTGGCACGCTTTCTAGGAAGCTGTGAGAATAACTGATAAAAAATAGAAATGCATAAGAATATAGCATCATACTGCCCAAATTAAATGTCTTAATTTACCTGAAGGGCCCATTTTTGATTCATCAAGCTGCAATAGCATATAATGCTCCCTAAAAACTCATGCATTTTAAAAAAAGAGCAGTGGAAACGGGCCCTTAAAAATGCATTTATACTTCTGCAACAATTAAAGTCCCATTTCTATTTTTTGCATTTTTATAATACACTTCAATTTTGCTTCCAATATGTATGTTGGCCTATTATAAACTGTGTGAATGCATCCTCAGAAAACTGTAGAGAAAAAGCTGAAAGCTGCATTTTACTAATTGGCAGGCCACAGATACACATACATGGAAACTGTACCTTCAAATAGTGGAATCTTTGCCTGTTTCAGTGCAGTTCGGATTGATTGATATTTTTTATTCAACCATAGGCAAATAGCAGCACTGCCAGTAGGTCCTAATAGTTGAGGTTTGCTTCCAATATGGCAGACATATACTGGTCAAACTCTTCTTCTTTGCATGTGAAAATAAAAGTGCTGATTACCATAAGTGGAGTCTTGCTGGCGAGGCTAAAAGCTGAAGCTAGTAGTAGTTATTTATTTTCAACTGACTTGTTCTGTGGTGTTGAAGACATTGTTACCACATCTTCAAGTCTCTTCTTTAGTTCTGAGTGTCAGGAACATACCTCAACACTCATAGCTACACGGTTCACTCAGCCACTTTCATCCAATCACCATGATCCCATTAAATGTGGCAAGACAGCTGTTGGTTGTTAAAAACATGGTGTAGGTGCAAAAGTTAGTAAAAGCCCCATGTTCTATTACCATGGTGTCAAGAAGCCTGGAACCTTGTAAGCTGTTTAAGTTTCATGGTGGAAGGTGTGAATTGTTTTTAAACCACCTGGGTAAAGATTTGAAATTAACATATGATGTGGGTGACAGACCCTGTTAAAGGTCTATACCCCTGTTTAGATTGGGCTGTTCTAGTTTGATGATAACATCTTTCATGGCATGCAAACCAGTTATCTCTGTCCAAAATGTGCACCACACTGTCCTCAATACCATATACTTTCTCCCTAAAGAGTCCCTGTCACCCCTTCCCCCCGTGCATTGTATGCACACATTCACAGTATTCCCCTGCTCCTACTTATTCTGTTGCAGTCACTGAAAAATAACCTATGATGGCTGATGTTAGAGCTTAGAGAGACGTCACCCCGCAATGTGTGAAATTGCTCAGGTTTAGCCATTAGATTTTAGATTTGAGCACAGCATTATGAGAAGATGTCACATGATCCCCAATACCCAGGAACACCCAGTATTTTGTAGTGAGTCATGAGTCATGAAAGAAAGATCAGCAGGAAGGTGCTGTGAAAGGGTGGGCTAGATGAGCAAGCCAATGGGGCCTCTTTAAGGTGTAGGAAGAGTGTAGGAAGACTGCTAGAGTCCTTACCTCCGCTACTATATTGGGCCCTCGTAAAGCAAACTTACAGAATGATCATTGGTAACTAAATCAACAATTATTTTCCTAGTTAAAAATGTTCTTCCACATGACTGCCATGAAGTCGACATGTCTTGTTTTTTTTATAATTTTGCAGAAAAGAATGTTATTTTTCTGTAATTGCACTGGAGTGATGTACGGTAATGTGAGATACACACAGTTCTTAGTGGAATTTTTTTAACTGGAAAACGAAGCCTGGCACACAGCTATCAGTCAAAAAGCTCACTCCTCATCTATTGCCTCTAGAAGTGATTGGCAGGGTGATGTTTATTGTATATAAATGGGAAGTAATCACCTATTTTGCTGCTGAGGTTTATAAACATTGAAGTTCTAGGAAAGACCATTAACTGGTTTTATATATATATATATATATATATATATATATATATATATATATATATTTATCATTTTATGCCTTTTTATTTTGGAACTAATTATTCATGTTTCTCTTGTGTTACTTATAGATTTAAATCACAGAATATTCATGTATTTCTTTCAGTTCCAGATTGCATGTTTACATTTCAATAATTTATGTTATGCAAGGTTACCTTCTCAGCAGGCCGACAAATTTAGAGACGTGAATATATAAAGAAAAACTTCTACTGCTGATGTGATTGAAATGCAAAGAGTGAAGAGTGCGTGGTAAAAATAGGAAGGCAATCAGTGCCACCGGGCATGAAACACATTGACATAGAAGTTAAGAGACTCTCCGGTGAATACTGAACAGCTTCCTCTCTGAGTAGAGGGAACATACCTCATATTAGTCGATGACTGGCAGGGAAATCTCCTATAAATGTACATTGAGGAGAAATTAAGAAAAACTATGGTGTGGATTTACTAAAGGCAAATAGACTGAGAACTTTACAAGTGCAGTTGCACTAATTTTTCTTAGTAAATGTAACGTGGTGAAGCGTCATTTTGTAAGGAATACCCATTCAAGTACAAGAAAAATAAAAAAACAGCATTTTTGCTTGCACATGGTTGGATGATGGAGATCAGCAGAGCTTCACCACATTCACTAATATCTGGGGGGAAAGAGTGTAATTGCGCCTGCAGAGTGCACAGTCTGTTTGCTTTTAGTAAGTCCACCCCTGTATGTCTAGATTTCTTTTCCACAGTACCCTAACCACATTGCAACATTTTCCAAATAATAAAATCAAAATAACATATTGTCCTATGTAGTTTATAGATGTGGTGCATTATTTAGGAGCCTATTTATAGACATGCCTGGATGTTGCCGAATAATAATACCTGAATTTGTGGATTGACTAGTTGTGGCTTTGTTCAGAACAACATGGTGGAAATTGTTCTGATCACTTTTGGTAGGTTTTAGGAGAATCCTGTGGCCTGGTGGTTGTGCTCCGCATGCAATTATTGGTCCTGTAAGGGTGAGCTATTATGCTCTGTCTGGGAATCCTCTTTCAGGCCTGTCCTTGTGAGCTCATGTGACCATCTGTTATCTATTAAATGAATGGCTATTGTTTTTATTAAAGCTAAAATAATTGTACAGTACATAATACAGGTCTGGGTTATAGGCTGCTACCTTCAGGTAATTGGACCCTGGCAAAAACTTTGCCACTCTGTGAGTCCTCAGTTTGCTAGTGTCCTTCAGTGATAAACTCCATCCCCCTATGGAAACACTTTAGAAGCTTAACCCGTTTTCTATACTGTATTTTATATTATCTATTGTTTTTTTTAGCTTTAGCTTTTTGACTTTAGCTCTTGGGTGCGTGAAGGTACTAGGGGCCTCAGTGGCTACCCTTTATTGTCATATACTGTATAAAACAGAATAAATAATAGACTATCTATTACTTCATATAGTGATGTGTTATTTTCTGCATAATTCTCATTTCAGCTTCAGAACCCAATTTGAAAGTTCGCTCTCGATTAAAACAGAAGGTAGCAGAGAGGAGAAGTAGCCCTTTACTAAGAAGAAAAGATGGCAATGTTACAAGTTCCTATAAAATGAGAATATTTGAAGTGGCAGGTAAGAGATGTTTAATGATGTATATATATATATATATATATATATATATATATATATATATACATATATATATATATATAAAGAGTTTTGCTTGTTGCCGTTTTTGGCAATATTTGCATAAGTTTTTGTATATTTTCACTAAGGTTGAAGTAGTCCAGGGGCAATGATTTTTGCAGATAACTCCCAAAATACAAAGTGCTCTAAACCATGGATTGGTTTTTAATGCCAGTGAATCAGTGCTGTTAGTTTTCAGGACAGAACTGCTGCTCTTGATATGCTATTTTGGGCTCCAAGGTAAGTACAACAACTAAAGGTAAGTACACTTCTGCATGGGCTAGTTTATTGTTAAATTAAATTAGCATTGGGGAAGGTTGAGAGTTAAGTCTTAGGATCAGGTTGAATGTGAAAGATTAAGTTTTTAGGGGTTAGGTTGAGGGCTCAACATTAAGGCTCCACTAGCATTTTTAAGCTCCTAGAAGCTGTTATTAGCATTTTTTTCTTGCTGCTTGAAGCTAAATAGTATTCTCTTATGTGTCCATGCACACTATAGGCTATTAGCATATTTTGGGCTTCAGCATCTAGGAGCATAAATTGTTTTTGTAGAGTTTTATGTAGTGTTTTTCTAGCATAAAAAAATGCTAAACACCCCTAAGCACTGGTCTATCTATCTATCCATTCAGTCGTATCCGACCCTTGGTGATTGCATGGACCGTCACTCGTAAGCGACTTTTTCCATGAATTATCTTAGCAATTATTTTACAGGGTATGTTGCCAGGTCTTTCTAAACACTGGTAAACGCTACTAAAATGATCCTAGCATTTTCTAGCATTTTTTTTTTTCTTCCTCTACATGTAATGTAAAAACGCTAATAAAATGCTATTGTTCCTAAATGCTCCTAAATGGGCCTAAATACTAAAACACTACTAAAAAAACACTATTGCCAGCAATTTTTATTCAGCGTATTTTCCAGCATTTTTGAGCTTAAAAAACCATTAGTGTGCATGGAGCCTTAAGCCGAGCTATAGCGGCTAGTACTCCACTCCCCTCCAGCAATGCAATGTCTATGAGCCCCGTGGCCAACGTAGACATCGTCATCTTGGCTGGGCTGGATGTAACTTATCCTGGCTCCGAGGCATGCCGATAATGTACACTGAGTTACACATGTACATTCCAAAGAAGTTGGCAAGCAGGCAAATAATAATATTTAATTATAAAAGAGACATTATAAGGCTGATTTAGGATTTGAGAATGTTCACACAATAAATTGTGTGACTATTCACTTCAATAATTCAGTTTTTGCAGACGAAATAAGGACTTGAATAATTATATAGTTGTGTGAACATTCTCAACGCTTTCAGTAAATAAGTCAGCAGTATGTTTCTTCTGAAATAAAATGCCTGCCTGCTTGCAATTTTTTATTTATTTATTTATTTATTTTTTGGGGGTTAATTCTCCACCTTAAAGTGTTACTAAACCCAGGACCCTGCATTCACAGTATCTGGTCTCCCTCAGTACAAAGAACATGGAAATGCAATTATTTTAGTAAGTATAAACATCTAAATACCTTTTCTCATCAGCAGTTAGAGCAGTCTTGTGACTTCTATCAGTGTCCAGCAGAGCACTGGTTAAAGCTTGTAGGAGGTGTTTTCTCTAGGAGGCCGCAGAACCCCTGACCCCTGTCTGGGCAGTGCTGATTGGCCCTGTTCTGATCACATGCAAACTCCCAAGAAAAAAAAAGGCTTCTCTAGCAATACACACCAAACTGAGCATGTGCAGTGTCGCCACGCAAAATGTCAGGAGATAAGAGGGAGACATTGGAAGAAGGGGAGGATCAAAGAAATAAGGATCAAACAGCGTTTTACACAATGCAGAGGATTAACCCCTTAGGTTCCACAGTGAGTATAACAAGCATGCTTTACTGCATATACAGACTGATTTTACTGTTGTGAGTTTAGTAAAATTTTACCTGTTAGGAGAGAGGATGAAAGTTAATGGCTCATTTCAAAACGTAGGTTACGTTTTACACCCTGGTTAAACAGGCTCACTTGGTAGATGGGGTATTGTTGACATTTTTCATACACCTCCCAGATCCCAGCAATGTTTAATGTAGCAAGTGGAATGGTCCAGTACTAGTTGTCAGGCTTCATGTGACAGGTTGCCAGTCAATTTTGTATTGGGAAAAACCTAGTTTTGAGGCTTAACTCAGTGTGATGCAATTGCACATGTATCATTTTCACTTTTTTTACCACAATTCTTGCAAATTTGACTGAAATGTTCATAAAATGATCTGAAATCAAAACACGCGAATATGGCTCCATAGTCCACAAATATTCAATGAAAATCAAATAAACCTATGCAATAAAGGATAACTATGCCTAAGAACAGAAATGTAATACATTGTAGCTTACAGTCTTTAGAAGTGGTGTCCGCATTAGTTTTCATTTTTTTCAGACTATAAATACATTCAGCAAATACAAAAAAGCACTTGTTGATCTTTCCAGAAAGGCAGTGTCATTGTCACGTCCTGTGAGCTGCACAGAAGAATATCTTCCTTTCTAGATATCTTCTGTAAACTTGCCCTGCCCTCCTATAATGGAAACAAAGAAATACGGACATGTTTGTTCTCCATATCAGGAGAGCAGCCTAGGGGAACAACCATAGCTCCCTCCATAGATATAGTGGAGGAGTGATGTAGCCACCCAGGGACAGGAAGTGTGTTATCTGCAGGATTTCCAGGTGAAAATAAAGCAAAAGAAGCTTAAAAAAGAAAACAAATGCAGCCACTATACCAAGGACTAAGAAGCTATAATTTATTACATGTTGTGGTTTTTGGTTTAGATACATATTTTTTTAGATGTTTATGCTGATGAATAATTTTCTGCTTGTTATGTGTTTTTTATATCAGATGTTGATATAAAGTCAGTGGAGAATATACTAGCACACAGAAGGACAGAACAGTGGCTGACTTACATTCTAGATTAATAGCATGTTATTATGACCTCTGTAAATCTACATTGTTTATCTTGGTGACACAAGTAAACTCCTCATGTCCTCATGTCATGATATCCGTGACATTTTCCTACTCTGCAAATACACTGTCATGCTTCATTTTGGCTGTTTGGCTGTTGAATGTGTTTAAATAGTTTGAAGTGTTGTTAACCCTAATTGGGATGCACAGAAAATTTTAATGCTGAACTCCAGGGTACCTTAAAAAGCACAACTTGTAGGAATCATACAGTAATAGAAAATGTGCAGAAATAGACAATTTACAATGTCAGTATGGATACATGATACCGTTTGGCAGCCATGACAGTAAGAATGAAGAAATGCCCTCAGAGCCCTGGATAGCAGAAATTCAACCAGGGGTTCTACGCCTTCCCCGCTCCACCCAAAATGAACAAAAAAAAAACTTGGATATACACCTAATATGAATGTGTACCCTTAAGAGAGTTTTATTTGTTTTCATTATTATTAATATACTATTATACAGGCCAGTAGTTTGTGTAGCACTGTACAATATGGAAGGAGACAGTACAGTTACAATACGATTTAATGCAGGAGGAATCAGAAGGCTTTGCTTCTTTAAGCTTACAATCTAATAACTATTAAAATCTAACATTGGTTATGTAATCTTTACCAAAGAGGAGGATCGTTGTCAGACACAGTGGGATTGATTTACTAAAGAAGTAGAGCATGTTGGGCAGCACAGTAGCTAAGTGGTTAGCACTTCTGCCTGGCAGTACTAGGGTCATCAGTTCAAATCCCAACCACAGCGCCACCTGCCTGGAGTTTGCATGTTCTCCCTGTGCCTGCATGGGTTTCCTCTGGATAATCCAGTTTCCTCCCACACTCCAAAGACATGCTGGTAGGTTAATTGGCTCCTGTCTAAATTGGCCCTAGTATGTATGAATGTGAGTTAGGGACCTTACACTGTACACCCCTTGACAGTTAGGGACTGATATGAATGTACAATATATATATGTAAAGCGCTGTGTAAATTGATGGTACTATATCAGTACCTGAAATAAATAAATGTTCTGTTTGCATAGAATACCCAATTACATGCAGGGAAAATTTAAAAAAAAAAGGATTTTTTCTTGAACATGATTGAATGATGGAATTCAGCAAGCCTTCACCTCATTCACTAAGGCTTCATTCACACTTGAGCGTTTTGTAGCTAGTAGCAGCTGAAAAACTCTCAACAAGCAAAAACCTATATTTTCTTTAGCACTTGTTCACATCTGAGTGTTCTCTCGCTTGTAGAAAAATGCTCGTCACCCAAAAAAAGGCACATGAGCTACTTTTCAGGCAGAATTGAGCATTTTTATCCCAATAGACTTCAAATGAAACATCTGAAAAGTGCAACATGAGTGTTTTCAAGTGTTTTTCTGTGCTTTTTGTTGCATGTTTTCAGCTCAAACAGTAGCTTTCTGCCCCTTTTTCAGCTGTCCATGGACCACATAAAAATGCCTAGTTGAAAAATGCCTGAAAAAATGTCTGACAAAAGCTGCAAAAACATGCAATTCTGCTTCAAAAAACACTTAAAAATAAAAGCTTTAAAAAACGCTTGAAACCGTGATGCTTAAGTGAAAATGTAGACCAAACTAAAGAAAATTCCCTTGCAAATATATCTATTTGCCTTTAGTAAATCAACCACAGTGTCTGACTGTTTGGGTGTGCCTGAAAGTCTGCGCCCTAAGATCTTTTAGTAGAGACCAAGGCATTGGTCGTCTGGCCAGGAATTTGCATCTGTCTTTTTTTTAAGTTATCACTAGGGGCTCATTTATACTTGTGCTTGGAGGGCAGTAAAAATATGTTGGACTGACCATTCGGAAACTTGGGCCCTGCCCGAGGGCCCGGGTCAGTAGGGGGCCCCATGAGATGCCCCTGGTACCTTTTTCATAGGCTTTTTTGAGTCTGGGCAAGGACACAGGGGCCCCATGAGTTGTCAGTCCGCCCCTGTCCTCAACCTCAATGATTTGTTTTGGATTCCGGCAGGAATTTAACCCCCGTAGCATTCAGCAGGCACTACCGCCCCTGCAGAATGTTACCCATGCAAGTGAATGGTGAATGGAGCTGAGTTACAATTGGCCCACAAATGTGTCCATTGAATGTGGTACAGTGGAGAAGGGACAACATTTTGCCTTCTCTCCACCTGTCAAACGCATCAGGGCAATCCGACCACAGTTTGCTTTTCAGAGATGCAACAGCCCTCGCCGCATGTATAAATGAGCCCCAAGGGTAATGATAGTAATAAAAAAACCTCTCTGAGTATTATTATTAGTGTGAACACAAACGACTATATAGCTTGTACAGCTTTGGGGATAAGTCAGTTCAATATATAACAAGCAGCATTTTTGAGGAAGAGTCAGCATTGTGTAACCACCTTGATATGGGATAAGCAGTCCATCAGAGGGTTTGGCAGATCATTAATAAAGTGTTCGTAAGTTAAACAAGAGATGTACATCCAGATTACTGAAACTCTAGATTGATGGATGTCTTCTATGTAGAATGACACTACTACCATAAAACAACAAGGTGCCACAAACCTCCCAGTAGTAATGTAAGCCCAACCAAGCATGAAACTACCAGTTCCCATGTTTTTCCTTTCTTTCACTGTCTGGTCACCATATGGGAAGAACAGCAGCGTGCACTAGGCTGGCCACTGATATTGCAGACAGATTTGAATGAATATGAGAAATATATTGTACAAGAATTAAAATTAATATATTATCAGTGTATCTTTAAAGGTAATAGTAATAGGAAAAATAGGTGGTGCCCAGATAGTTATGTATGTCATCCCTAAAAATTAACCCTAAAAGTTAACGTCCTTTATTTGGTCCCTATTTGCTTTGTTAAATATACTATTGAAAGCATGTTGCTGTATCTTTTTGTAAAAAAAAAAAAAAAAGATGCATTGACCTTCCTAGAAATCTTGTCAGCTGATATCAGTTGTTGCAGTCTTATCAGCTACATCGCTACTAATTGTCTCTACGGACTGCAGAAGTCCTCCCTTCTATGTTGTAGAAAAGAGAGGTCTGTAGTCTGGTCCTGGGCTGACAACACTGCTTCTCCATAGCTATAGTACAGTGAATGAGCATTGTACCTCTAGGAGAGGAAGTGTGTACTGGCGGGATCACCAGGTGAAAATAATGCAAAATCAATTTAAAAACAAAATCTAATGCTGCCACCACATACGACGCACTGCAGGTAGACAACCCTTATGTGCAAGGGGCCTAATTATGCATATTGTGGAGTCCTGTAATGTTCAAATAGCATAGCTTCCTTCACGGAAAACTTTACAAGGGTATAACGTGCTTGTAAAAAACATGTTTGTAAAAATTTACATTAGTAGTAATGAGGAAGAGCAGGGCCTTTTACATTAGTTGAAGCAATAGAAATTGAAAACTCCTTGAATATAGGGAATACAATATAGTGTAAACCTGATCTTTCATTTCACAATGCACTGTATATGTTATACTTTATTATGTGTGCCTCATTTGTATGCTCTTTTCATTAATTTTGACTGTTTTATTTGGGTTACAGAGTCTTCAGTTAGTAGCAGCTCTCCAGTATCTGGACCCAGCTCTCCAAATAATGGCCCAGTTAACATGGGTGTAGAGAATGAAAATTCAGCATCACCATCCAGCTCACATGCCGAGGTATGTGGACACACTTATTGTTTACATGCTGTTGTTTCTTAGGCTGCCAATTATGGTGAATTAGATCAAGAGATCAAACTAATACTCTAATGCAGGGGTCTCCTGAAGTTGTAAACAAAGGGCCAGTTTACTGTCCTTAAGACTTTAGGGGACCAGACTGTGGGAGTAGAAAATGCCCCTCATTGGTTTTAGTGGAAGTAATAGTGCCCTATTGTTGGTATCAGTGGTATCAGTGGGAATAATATTGCACCATTGTTGATATCAGTGGGAGGAAAAGCATCCCATCATTGGTATCTGTGAGAGGATAGTGCCCCACCACTAATGTCAGTGGGAGGAATGGTGCCCCGCCACTAGTGTCAGTGGGAGGAATGGTGACCCATCATTACTGTCAGTTATAGGTTAAATAGTGTCCCAAGGGCTGGATAGAGGCAAGCAAAGGGCCACATCTGGCTCCAGGGCTGCAATTTGGAGACCACTGCTCTAATGCAAAAAAATGTAACAGCAAGCATTGTCTACAGCAGCAATGGGCAAACTACGGCCCGCGGGCCGTATACGGCCCGGCGGACCTTTTAATCCGGCCCGCGGAGCTAGGCTCCCGCAAGGCCAGTGGTCGGCAAGCCGCGGCTCTTTACAAATTTAGATGCGGCTCTCCTGTGTGCCGGGCGCCCGCTCCCCTCCCTCCTCTCCTCCTCTCCCCTCCCTCCTCTCCTCCTCTCCCCTCCCCTCCTCTCCTCTCGGATGGCCGCCCCCCCTCTCGGATGGCCGCCCCCCTCCCTCCTCTCGGACGTCAGGACTCTGCAGCTGTCAGGATGTAGGCGGGGCAGCGTGACGAACTCCTCTCACAGTCCTCCCTGAAGACCAGAACGGCGCGGGAATACGAGAGGAACGCGCGGACCAAAGGTAAGTGAATTGACACAGGGGGGGGACTTACTATATGGGGGATGAATTACTATATGGGGGACTTACTATATGGGGAATGAATTACTATATGGGGAATGAATTACTATATGGGGGACTTACTATATGGGGAATTAATTACTATATGGAGGACTTACTATATGGGGAATGAATTACTATATGGGGAATGAATTACTATATGGGGGACTTACTATATGGGGAATGAATTACTATATGGGGGACTTACTATATGGGGAATGAATTACTATATGGAGGACTTACTATATGGGGGATGAATTACTATATGGAGGACTTACTATATGGGGGATGAATTACTATATGGGGGACTTACTATATGGGGAATGAATTACTATATGGGGGACTTACTATATGGGGGATGAATTACTATATGGAGGACTTACTATATGGGGAATGAATTACTATATGGAGGACTTACTATATGGGGAATGAATTACTATATGGGGGACTTACTATATGGGGAATGAATTACTATATGGAGGACTTACTATATGGGGAATGAATTACTATATGGGGGACTTACTATATGGGGGATGAATTACTATATGGGGGATGAATTAATATGGGGGATGAATTACTATGTGGGGGATGAATTACTATATGGGGGATGAATTACTATGGGGGATGAATTACTATATGGGGGATGAATTACTATGGGGGATGAATTACTATAGGGGGGATGAATTACTATGGGGGACGAATTACTATATGGGGGACGAATTACTATATGGGGGACGAATTACTATATGGGGGACGAATTACTATATGGGGGATGAATTACTATGGGGGATGAATTACTATATGGGGGATGAATTACTATGGGGGATTAATTACTATATGGGGGATTAATTACTATATGGGGGATTAATTACAATGGGGGATTAATTACTATGCTTACTATGGGGGAATATTACTATACTTACTATGGATGACACATACACATCATTCATCTACTCTTGGTCCGGCCCCCGGGTCCAATATATGAACCCATTGCGGCCCTCAAGTCAAAAAGTTTGCCCACCCCTGGTCTACAGTATATCATTGTACATAGAAAATCATCTTTTCCAGGATAGAGTATGTACTAAATGAGGTTTAACTTGAAACAGATAATTAATTTATGATAATTAGAATCAATTCCCTCACCCACATCTTTAATCTCTCCCTCTCCTCCGGCACTTTCCCCTCCCCTCTGAAACATGCACACATCACCCTCATACTTAAAAAGCCCTCCCTGGACCCCAATGACCCGAACAACCTCAGACCCATCTCCCTGCTCCCATTTACATCTAAACTCCTTGAGCGCCTAGTCTACACCCGCCTAAGCTCTCACCTCAAGGACAACAACCTCCTTGATCCCCTACAGTCCGGCTTCCGTCCCCTACACTCCACCAAAACTGCCTTACTCAAACTCTCCAACGACCTGCTAACCGCCAAAGCTAATGGCCACTATTCAGTGCTCCTACTCCTTGACCTCTCTGCGGCCTTCGACACAGTCGACCACCCCCTCCTCCTCAAAAAACTACACTCCCTCGGCCTCAGAGATTCTGCTCTCTCCTGGCTCTCATCCTACCTGTCACAACGCTCTTTCAGCATTACCTATAATGCTACCACCTCCCCCTCACTCCCCCTCTCTGTTGGGGTCCCTGAAGGCTCTGTCCTCGGGCCCCTTCTTTTCTCCATCTACACCTCCTCCCTTGGCCAACTCATACACTCTCACGGCTTCAACTACCACATCTATGCCGACGACACACAAATCTATCTCTCAACCCCCCACCTCACCCCCTCGGTCTCCGCCCGAATCACACACCTACTGAGCGACATATCAGACTGGATGTCGCTCCACTTCCTTAAACTGAACCTCTCCAAAACCGAGTTTCTTGTCTTCCCCCCAGCCCGGACCCCACCCCCCATTGACTTCTCCGTCACATCCAACAACGCCACCATCAAACCCGCCCCGCAGGCCAGAGTACTTGGTGTCATTCTGGACTCCAACCTATCCTTCCAGCCCCAAATCCAATCTTTAACAAACTCGTGCAGACTCCACCTCCACAACATCGCCAAAATACGCACGTTCCTAACCCCAGAAACCACTAAACAGCTCATCCACTCCCTCATCATATCACGACTCGACTACTGCAACTCCCTCCTCACTGGCCTGCCTCGCCGCTGGCTATCCCCGCTTCAGTCAATCCTGAATACGGCTGCCAGACTCATTCACCTTTTCAACCGCTCCATCTCCACCACCCCCCTCTGCCAATCCCTCCACTGGCTTCCGATTGCGCAACGGATCAAATTCAAAATCCTAACACTGATGTACAAAGCTGTCCACCATACTGCCCCTTACTACATCACTGACCTAATATCCAAGTACCGCCCAGCACGCACACTCCGCTCCTCACAAGTCCTCCTTCTCTCTAGTTCCCTTGTCTCCTCCTCCCATGCCCACCTCCAGGACTTCTCCAGGGTGTCACCCATCCTCTGGAACTCCCTGCCCCAACCCATCAGATTATCACCTACTCTCCTCTCCTTTAGGCGCACCCTGAAAACCCATCTCTTCAGGGAAGCCTATCCCACCCTCTGCTAACCTGCCGACCTCCTCCACTCTTCCTACCACTCCATCCCCCACAGCTATCTCCTCCTGTACCACTATCCCCTCCCTCCTAGATTGTAAGCTCGAAAGAGCAGGGCCCTCGATCACCCTCATGTTTTGCATTGTATTGGTATTGTTCTGTCACATGTTCTGTCCCCCTTTGTAATGTACAGCGCTGAGCGAACCATTGGCGCTTTATAAATACTGTATAATAATAATAATAATCAAGGTTCAATAACCTCTCGAGTCTTTAAAGCTCCCAGACCCCCTGCAGCAGCTTTCCCTCATCACTGGCATGGCAATAACAGACTGATTACAGACAGCTCATGGGAGGCAATGCTGAAAAGACCTTTGGATGTACAGTTTCAAATGGCCATCTTTCTTCCCATATACAAGGAAGATATGTCCAGCCAAATTTTTTAAAGTGTGGCATCCATGGCTTACAGCATCCTTTGGTAATTAAGACTGATTTAGTGTGTGTGTATATACTGTATGATATATATATATATATATATATATATATATATTTATATACAGTATGTTTATATTATATTGGTGGATTCTCCAGCTACAAAATAATAATGTTCTTTAGCAAGGAATATACATTCCACATTAACAAGCATGCTACTAAAATTAGTGTGTGCTGTAAATTGCCTCCAGGATTGTCCCTGTTTCTTCTTGCTGGAGGCTGCCATTTTGTTGAACCCCAGAGCCCCTGAGCAGCAGTAAATCTTTAGGCTGTCAGCGGACCGGCCGCTACATTTTTGGCACGGTGCCAAAAAATAGAGAGCAATTGAGCAAGTGCAAAGAAGGGTGTGGCAGTGAATTACTTGATTTTTAAACAGTATAGACACTTACTTTCTATGTTTTACATAGCTATACCTGCAAAAAGGGCCAACCTGAAGTGATCTAGTAGGACTTAAATTTCTGACCAAAGTTCCACTTAAAGTTAAAACATCATTATTCCAGGTGAAAAAGTCAGATGTGGAAAAGTTAGAAAGTATCAGTGCTGGTGACAGCTAGGCAACTTTTGCAGGAGGTCAGCAGTGACAACCTCAATATTCAGTACAGGCTTCCTTTAACACATTGAAGGTGCAAAATATTTCCACTGTGAAAAAAATGTTACTTTCAATAAGCACACATTTATTGTTTGCTTTAGTAACACCACCTTTGGCTGCTGTTATAGCTGTGAGCCTTTTGGCGTAAGTACGTGCTAGCTTTGCAAAGCTGGATCCCTCAGTTTTTTCCCTTTTCCTGGTTGAATGGGCAACGTTGGTATAAAAGCAATTTTATATAATACCACACATTCTCAATTGGATTAAATTCTGGGCTGTGACTGAGCCATTCTAAAACATTCACATTCTTTGTTCTAAGCTTTTCAGCTAATGTCGGTTGTGTATTTAGGGTCTTTGTCCTAAACTGTATGAAGTAAATAAATTAAAATGAATCTATGCATAGTTCAGACAGGAGGGTTGATTTACTAAAACTAGAGAGTGAAAAATCTGGTGCAGCTCTGCATGGTAGCCAATCAACTTCTATCTTCAGCTTGTTCAATCAAGAATTGACAAAAAAAAACTGGAAGCTGATTGGTTTCTATGTAGAGCTGCACCAGATTTTGCACTTTCCAGTTTTCTAGTTTGGAATAAACGCATTCCCGGTAATGAAACTGTTATAGTATGCTTGTCTTGGTTACACTGCGTCTCTGTGGCAAAATTGCATTAAAGCCCAACTCTACTTTTCGTGCCCTTCATCCACTTTCCCTTCTTGGAACCCCATCCCCATTGGGTGACATTCAACCCAGAAAAGTAGTCGGCAGGGAGAGTGCCAAAGAGGAGGTGAGTACTGCAACCAAAACTGCTTTGTTTGTCATAAGCTGTTGAGGGACTCTAAAAAAGTGGAGTTGGGGTTTAAGTTCTATGCATGTGTCTCCAATAACTGTGATGTGAAAAAGGATGCTAACCTCACATGGAATTTTGTATGAGGATGGCCTCAGCCGTCGCTCCGGCCATGCCCACTGACGCATTTCATCATCATTCAGATCCAGCTTGGAGCAGCATCATCACACTACACATATCCATTTACTATCTTTAATAACTGTTTTATTTAACTTTACTTAACAAAGAAAGTGATTAAACCAATTGAGATAGGAGAAAATTGCATTTCACACAAATTGATTGTATTTTTGTTTTGTTTTTTTGTTTTGTCACAACATAATAAAGTTTTTTTTTCTCTTCCAATATAATTAACATTTTTTTAGCACTATTGCTGCTCTCACTAAGCAATGAAACGTGCTTGTACAGCAAAATGTATAGGTCATCAGCAGGACATCCACTGAGAGACTCAGACACATCTACTTCCAGGCTTCCCCTTCATAATAAATTAATTGTTGGTGAACTGTGATCCTGGGGGCAGGTGTTTGACCCCTGCCTACTGATTAGTAGCCCCCTGTGGACGCCAAAAGAGAAAATAATGTTACACTGATAGCTTACATGTGGCTTTATCTTGTAACTCTTTGTGTAAGAAGCCAGAGATGTCAAATTGAGCTGGAAGAATAAAGACTTCATTACTACACAATTAGACAATTAGGAAGTGAGCATTCAGTAATGAAAGATTTGATGCTTCAGGTACCCATTAGACCTTGCTCTACTGCAGATCTGTCTATCACCAAGGAAATCCAATAACACAAGCTCGTCTAATTAAGCAGTAAAAAAAAAGAAAACTTTTTATTTGGTTAAGTTTCAGGTTTGCTGCATGTTACAGATTGTGAATTTGGAGCTTTTCATTACAGCAGTAGAAAAAAATTATAATTTTTTCCAAATGAGAATTCAAATATTTTTACAGCTCATATTGGGAGATTCTAGATCATTTTCATTTTACCCAACATAAGCCCTGTGTTTTGGATCCATGAAAGGGCATCACTTGATGACAGGATAGAAAGTGAGATTATTATTATTATACAGTATTTATATAGCGCCAAAAAGTTTGCTCAGCGCTTTACATTGTAGTGGGGGACAGTGCATGAGACAATACAGTAACAATACAATACACGAGGGGTTCGAGGGCCCTGCTCGATTAGGTGGAATTACCCAACAAATTACACTAGTGGTGGACAACCTGCTGCAATTATTGACCTTACATGTTACCCGTGGCTCCTCTAAAGGGCCAAAGATCACATTTTTTAAAACAAAAAAAGTAGTGACGACCTCTGACAAGTTAACAGCACAAATACTTCTAAATTCTGCCTGAGTCTTAGTCTGTCACCTATTTTTTCTCATCATTACTGCATACTGTAAATGGTGAGGAAAAAAAATTGTCACTGTACAAGAATGGTATACAGTATTTGTCTTGGTTTTGCAGCCTGGGCTTTAAAAGAAAACACAAGGGCTACAGCAAAAGTTTTTACTTTTTATCAGAAAGCTCCAAAAAATAATTTTGTCTGATGGGCCTGCTGTCAGTTTGCCTTTGTGTGGATCTCAAAGAGCAGGGCTTTTTTTCAGTGGGAATGCGGGGGAACGTAGTTCCGGAGCCTCCAGCACTTACTGTATTAAAATGGAAAGGGGTGCTGGGGTGTGCTGCAGGGTCTACTGTGGCTGGCTGCTGGGGTATCTATTGTTTCTGGGGAGGTCTATTGTTGCTAGCGGGGATCTATTGTTGCTGGAGGGGGGTGTCTATTGTTACTGGCTGAAGGGGATCTATTTTACTGCTTTTATTGCTATCCTTAACAAATTCCATACAAATTACCGGAACATGATACTTGGTTCTGAATTCTCTGTAAGGGGTGGTACTGGGAGGTGGGTAGAGGTGGGACCAAAGGACGGTGCTCAGAGATGGGTAGGGGGTGGAGACATGGAGAGATTAAGAAAGAAGGAGTACCTGCACCTATTCTCTGAGAAAAAAAGCCCTGTCAAAGAGATATATTCCCCCATTAGATTTAATAGCATATTTGATAGAAATGTGACCATAGGTTGTAAATCAGCACACTGTAGTAATGTAGAAGACGAGCTATGTGTGCAATAAAGGAGAGAGGCTTTAGGACTAAGACTAATAATGATATGTAATGTGCAGTGTCCTATAGCAAACAATCAAAAAAATGTCTTTAATGAATTTAAATTCAAAAAGATGGTCAGCTGCATGTGTGCATGGTTGAATTAAATATAGAGTGTAGCATTTTATTTATAGGTTCTGTACAAATACGATTTAGAAATACAAGTGCTATTGACAGTAACCAATACGCAATTTTTTTTCATGAGAATGAATGTAGCTATAGAAAGGTATCATATGTGTAGGTAATGGTTTCTACTACATTAGGATTTGTAAATGATTCCTGATTATATATGTATGCTTGGAGCGCCTGCAAGGTTATACCAGTGGAGATCAGAAAGGGAGCGCTAGTCGCTATAACACAAGCATATCTTGCCCTCTGATTAGGTTATCAATTCCCACCAGTTGTGCTTTACCTAGACATATGTGGGCCAGAGATATCTGGCACATTACTTTTGTACCCATAGAGTTGAAAAAATCTGCCAGATCAAAATAAGCCTTATCTCTTATCTACTTTACCCTACAGAAGTTATTATTTTTGGATTTCTCAAACAAGTATTCATTGGAGTTAATGTACTGAAGGCAAATAGATGGTGCACTTTGCAAGTGTAGTTGCACTTCTGCAATTTTTTCCAGAGCTTAGTAAATGAGGGGAACCTCTGTTGACTTCCACATCCAATCATGTGCAAGAAAAAATGCTGTTTTTGTTTTTAATTTTCCTTGCATGTGATTGGGTATTCGTTGCAAAGTGAAGCTTCACCTCACTTCACTAAACTCTGAAGCAACTGCACTTGCAAAGTGCACAGTCTATTTGCCTTTAGTAAATCAATCCTGTTGCCTCTCAGCTCCTCATACAGGAGTATGCAGTTCCTTATTGGGATTTACATATATTTTGCTTGCATCATCGCATCTTCCTTTTTTATACAGGAGAGTCACAATCAATACACATTGTTCCTACACAAGCATAAAGGGAGCATCTGCTCAATAAATATTTACTTTTCATTTAAAATAAATATATAAAATTTACATTTATTAAAATCCCCAAATTTCCCCTCTGTAACCAACATATTATTTGCATTTTGCTAAGCATTGCAAACCTTGTTAACAAGCCTATATGTAAATACAGTCATTCTGCCTCCATCTCCTAACGCACAGTACGTTTTGTTCTTTACTCATACAGTACATGGCCATTCTTTTGTGTCATCATGTTATAGTTTAGCAGATCTGAGCAGGAGAGTGCCTAGTTCCCATGATGCAATAGGAGCTTTTTCATGGTTGCTGGATGTGGGTTGTGCTGTCAGTTACTTTGATGTTATTGGACAACGTGCAATTTTCCCATCGCATATGTTTATGTTCCTGGAAAAGGCTGTAGAGTAAGTGGGTGCAGCGGCAGATATTATCTGGAGACTGGTGACACCATAGATCAAAATATATTTCACTAGCACACCATGGATCATCAAATTCAAGGTCCAAAAAAAAGGTCACATCACAACGGTAAAGTGCAATGCTTCGGGGCCACACATGCCTGACAAAGGGGGTCCTGCATGACCCTGAAAAGTTGCACCTTACCACTGGGTTGTGACCTTTTCAAATAAATGTTTGGACACTGATTTAGATGATCCATGGTGTATTGGTGATATATACTCTGATCCTTGATGTTTTGGGAGGTTTAGGCCTATACACAACATTTTGGAGAAGTCAGATCCTGGGTTGCACTTTAAATTACATTCCATGGCAAGGAATAGGCTATTGGTTGGTCTTTGGTTATATCTTTCTGCACTTCTGTCATGAGTAATAGTATTTTCTGCCTTTATGTTTGCAGTAATTCCCTTTAACAGACTTTTACTGCTTTTTTACGGATCAGCTGCAAAGTGCTTTGGCACATTGAAGCAGTGTTGCTCTACTCTTTTGCAGTAAGGGACAGAGGTAATGATTTAGAAAATGTTGGTTTGTATGACAATCACTTTCAAATGACAGTAATCAGCAAAGTACCAATGTGTTACCTCTAGGAAGGGTAATAACAGATGAAAGCAAATTTCCAGTGTCCATGAGTATGCGCCTTCATATATGCATTCTCCTGTAATATGCCTGTACTCACTCTTGTGTATCGCAGTATATAGAACTGTATTCTATTGCAGCGCAGCCATTTTATCAGGACACATATTTACTATGTATCGACTTTCAGGGGTTAAATTTACAGATATATATATATATATAGTAAGAAACTCATTTTATTCTAAATGTACGAACTGCATCGAAGGCATTTTCCCATATGACCATTCCATAAAAATAATGTCCCCATTAGGACATCTGAATGTATTTTCACTTCTTTCACCTTCTGGTTATAACGATTTGCCACCTAAGACTAATAAAAAGGTTAATGGCTGCCATCCATCCTAGTAAGAAGATTGTTTAATGACATGCAGCAATGGATGACCAGTTCCTTGATTTACTATAAATACAGTAACGTAACACCTTTTACTACTGTGCAGCCTTTTCTTGTTTATCATACTGCCCCTGGGTACACACAAATGTCAAAGAGAAAATTACTCATCCCATCTCCTCTGCCCAAGAGCTCCTATAAGCTGCATCTAAAAACAAAACCAGCCCAAGAAAGGTTACATTTTTAAATAACATCCTGTATTTTTGTGTTACTGTGCTCCACGCTGACAGGCGAGCATTAGGAAAATTTATTTTCTCAAGTTAATTGATATTCCAGATTGATCCATTACAAAACCAGCAGCCCTTCCAACCTCTACATGCTTGACAAGTTATTATATTTACTTAGTCAATCCTATGTGTGCTGGATCCTTCTTGGTGGTGGTCTATTATCACAGACCCATATGCTTTTTGTTTGGGAAGAAAGCAGTCACTGTTGTCGTACTGTTACACAGGGTATTCTTTTTCAGGGATGTGACTCCCCTGGGGATAATATCATGGCATAGCTTCTAATTCTAATGGAGCCTATGTGGCTCTTATTATGCAATGCTGTTGAATTAGTAAAAGAGGTATAAACAGACTGTGTAATTTAAGGAAGAATGTGTGAGACCACATGTGGAAGCCATGGACTTTGGGCAACTGCACGGAAATGCTTTCTTCTGTAGCAAAACAAAATGGATTTAAATGAATCAACAGATAGAACATGGAAGTAGCCTCTTTTGGGCAACAAACACGCATAGGGCAGCCCATTGAAGTGACTGGGTTACCCTATGCACTATATGCAGAATTGCTCAAAAATTGCACAACAAAAATATGAGCAGGAATGTATATTCTCGCTACGCGATACCTGAACAGGGCCTTAGTGAATGTCACATTTCCTGTTTTATAAATATGGCCTGTATAGTTTTATACCAAAGACATGCTGGTAGGTTAATTGGCCCCTGTCTAAATTGTCCCTAGTATGTGTACATATAAATGTGAGTTAGGGACTCCTTGGGAGTTAAGGACTGATGTGAATATACAATATATATGTAAAGAGCTATGAAATTTGATGGTGCTATGTAAGGACCTGTAATAATAATCAGTAAAGTGACCAGCAGTTGCAAAAAATTTTTTATTTTTATTTTTCAAAAAGATTTAAAAAAGAAGTATGGGGTTTCTTTTTTAAAAATCATACTTACCTAGGTGGATGCAACATCGGTCCTATGCTGCATCTTTCCCCCGCCGGCTCTAAGGGTGAGAACTCAGTGATTACATGACCGCTGATCACTCAGTTCTCCCTGCCACTCTGAGCAGAGAGCAGTGACTGTGGGCTGTGGAGGGGGAGGGAGTGGCTGGATCAGGCTCTTAACGGATTGCTGAGAGCCTGAGTCATGATCCGCTCCAGACCCTGGGGTGGATACCAACTTTGAAGTCAGGATCTTTCCCCAGCCTGGCTTGGTTGAGTGACATCACCAGACAGCTGAAAACAGGCCACAGGAGTGCACAATGAACTGCACTCCTGTAACCCACAGGAGCAGTACAACCAAAAGTGGTTTGGCTGTACTTCTCCTTTAAGTCATGTGAAAAATGGGTAACTTGAGCATTATAAATAATGAACTGATTATAAAACAATGTAATTTTTATATTTATTTTTCCATTGTCATATATCAGTGTAATACCTGGAGCTTTGTTTTTTCTCTTACAGCATTTGGTTTCCCAACAACATATTGTTCATCATGAAAAGTCAATGAATCTGCTAAGTCTATATACATCTCCATCATTACCCAACATTACCCTAGGACTTCCAGCAGTAGCTCCCCAACTCAGTGTGAGTACCTTTAATATGCAAACAGAACAGCAATAATACAGTATGTGTGCAAAATCTCTTGGGAGAACGCATTCCTGCAACAGTTAAAAAGTTGTGCTGTGCTTTGTGTGTCATCTACTTGTGTGCTGCTCCCTGCCTATTAGTAGGGCATTCTGTGGGGTATGGCACAGTTTAAGGGGACTGTACTGCAGAAATTGGGACTCATGCCTACCACAGAGTGATGGATCACAGAGATGCAGTTCTGATGCAAAGGGACTGCCATGGTGGATGTGCACAACCCTGATTGAAATGGTAATATTTCATTAAGCTTTCACTCACCCATGTTACAGTACAGTTCCAATCCCCCTTTTCCCAAGGTGTCAGGACAATCTGTTACACTGATCACAACACCTTGGAACGTACTGTACCAGCAAAAGATAGAAACCTTCATTTATGCTGACAAGATGTAGGAACAAAAGTTTACATATGTGCGTCAATGATTCTGACAGTGAATTATCCTACATATGGGAACTTTTAAATCATGCGTAAAATCTATCTTCTAAAGAAAGGCGGACTAGACAGTTGCAATAGCTGGAAAACTCATAGGAATGGCTAAGCACATTTTTAGAGTGTTCTCAGAGGAACAGCATTTGAACTATGAGGAGGTTATACAGATTCTATTAGCATATTATGATATCTCTTTAGAGTTTTACATACTGAATTACCATGATAGTTGTCCAGAATTTACAAAGAAATTGTTATAGAGTGGTTGATTATACTCTGGGGTAGACTTCCTACAGTCTTTCTAAATTGACAGGTAATGGAACACTACATTTCTGCAGTAGGTATTGAATTGCTTCCCAACAAAACTGTTAGCAGATACATTTGTGAAAAGCAGAGAAATTTGTGAAAAATTTGTGGGGTCCAGATCAAAAACATAGAATGCTGTTGCTCATTCCCAGGTAATGGAACACTACATTTCTGCAGTAGGTATTTAATTGCTTCCCAACAAAACTGCTAGCAGATAAATTTGGCGGGTCCAGATCAAAAACATAGAATGCTGTTGCTCATTCCATGGTAAGGGAACACTACATTTCTGCAGTAGGTATTGAATTGCTTCCCAACAAAACTGCTAGCAGATAAATTTGTGGGGTCCAGATCAAAAACATAGAATGCTGTTGCTCATTCCCAAGCATAGAGAAAGCACAATATCCTACAAAAACAATTTTAGAAATTTATATCGTAATGATTCACCCAGGTGTTGAAGTTTGACATTTTGCTACACATCTCCAGAAGGCAGTCTGTTCCTGTAGCATTGTTTAGACAAGTCCATTTGACCCTCAATAGGCAACACAAAGGGAGTCTGATAGACTTGTGCAAGTATTGTCTGATAAACTTGTGCAAGAATTTGTGATTAACTAAAATAATTGATGTAAGCAATGAATAAAGAACCAAGTACAGTATATTGCCATTTGACAAGCTAAGTACAAATATTGACAATGATTCTGTTTGATTGATATAAGCTATAACTACACTTTTGTTCTAATTTTCTTTGCTCCATTTTTAATGTAGAACTTTGACTTCTAATTTAAAGAAAATGTGCTGCAGCATTTAAGGCTAAACCCCAGGAAAAAAAAATATTTTTACATATTTGCCTTGTAAAATGAAATTACCTCTCATGTGGGGATGCCTCTGCTTTATGGAAAACTACACGTTACATTCATCCTTTCATTAGTTTAAGCAGTAAACTTCTAGTGCTGAACCGTACAGTTGCAGCTCTCACACAGTGTATAAAGTACATTGAGTCTCTTGCACTCGTCCTCAGCCATATACATAGGCGTTCTGTGAATGGAGGAGGGGAGATTGTGTTGTTCACCATCCCCTTTACTCCCCTTGCTCAATTACAGAATGCCTTGTATTCTATGAAAAGGATACAACATGTTTTGT
The DNA here is from genome assembly GCF_062004578.1 of Staurois parvus. Lineage (NCBI taxonomy): Eukaryota > Metazoa > Chordata > Amphibia > Anura > Ranidae > Staurois > Staurois parvus. The sequence goes on along the minus strand of NW_028317932.1, from coordinate 10,692,345 downwards.
GAATGGATGAGGTGAGATGAGGTTTGAGCCACCCACTATCCTTCACTTTATACATCATACAAGAAGCACAACTGTACATTTTGCACTGCAACTAACAGACACACATTATTAGAGTTGATTAATTTTTACAAAGCAAATGTTCTGATTTTTTTTTCCCCTCTGGAATTCAGCTTTAATTGTATGTGCATCTGCACTTACATTCTACAGATATTTTTGTTAAGCTGATATGCATTGCAGGTTTCTTAATAGATATTTGATTTTTTTCTAGTAGTCAGTTTTGCACAATTGATAGCTGTCCTGATTGTCTCATGTTACTCTAGTGACTTGAAAGCCACTTGGAATGTAGTTATGTAATTTGCGTTGCCTGTCTTGCCTCCATCTTCACTTCATGGTCACTGCTAAGTCTTTAACTATACAGTAAAAAGTTGAACGCATAGCTGCTGTTTTCTATGGGGGAATCCATATTTTCTTTGGTTCTATATTATAAAATAGCTTGTTAAAGAAGCACAGATCTAACTCATTCAGCTTCCAGCTGAGCTCCCTGGTTGCCAGAATTGATGCTCCTGGCTCTTCTTACATCAACTTGGCTCCAACCTGATGCTTTCCCTCAAGACGTCTGGTACTGATAATGCTTAACAGAAAATCACTGAGAGGTCTTGACAGATTGCTATATCTCAGATATGGTAACTTCAAAGAACTGTCACCATCACCACCAGTGCCCTAGATGAGCAGGATTGATACTTTTCTATATGAAAGCCAGTGGGGACTGCAAAAATGAATCTCAAACAGCTTAGTATTTATTTCCTTGGTTTGCAAAGGTTCAATTTCCTTTGTTCTAACCAGAAAAGGGGAACATTTTATTTGCTCTGACTTATTCATACCTGAGACATGAACCTTTGCAGTCAGTGAAGATTTAAGGGCCAAATCAGGCAGTAAGAAGCGCAGTTCTGAACCTCCAATACATTTGCTTGTTATTCAGAAAGGCTGGTCTGGACCGGTAGTCATGAGGGTACATCATTTTTGTTGATCCTGATTCCATTAAAAGATTATAATAAAAGTGGGTTAATACCATGGTTTGCAGTGCAGGGATCTTACACAGTAAGGGGGCAGCAAGCGAAGTCTGTATTAACAAGCCGGGGCTACAGCCAGTTGAGAAGCCAAGAACAGTCCATGCATATCACATCTGTGTGCATTTATGTTCACATTAGCATAACCATGTTGGGTATTGGCAGCTATGCCATTTCTTCCACAGTTCATCCTCTAACAGATATATTTCTTATACTATAATCTTGATGAATCCATAGACATTACATAGAAATGTTGTACATTTAAGCACTTGTTCAGCAAGTGTCTTCTGGCTGTGAATGAGGGCTTGGGTAGTCTTCAACCATCACTAAGTATGCTTACAAGCAAAAGTTCCACAAAAAGTATCTTAAACTGGCAAGCATCCAAAAATGTCTGCTGGGGTCAGTATAGCTTTTACTGTTGTCAAAAAGGTTTTTAGTTTAGTCTGTCCATAAACACTAGCAGGACAACTGACTTGGAGGCATGATCCAACTGTTGAGAGAAAACATTCAGCCACTGAGTGCAGGAGAGCCATGTGTAGACACCTGAAATATCACTAATTTCCTCAAGAAATTGGTGTCTTCAGGCAGCCACAGATGTAAGATCATCTGATCCAGACATCTTCTTTAATAAAGTTTTCATGATGAAGTGTTTTTGGGGTTAGAGGTAAGGTTCAATAAAAGATGTCACCAGTATCTGAGTTCTCTCATTTCTTATGACCTGATTGGTACTCTGTTGGTTTGCACATTCTGCATATTCTTAATGTGCACAACAAGCATCTGCTGTGTGTCAAATTGTGACATTTTGAATACATTTAATACATTTAGCAACATAATACTGTACATAACATGTTCCTTCTGCTTATTTATCACACTTCTGACCATTTCTGTGATTTTTGAGGCCAGGAATCTTTCAATCACATTACTTTCTTTTAGCCAATAATCTTTCAATCTCATTTTCTCCATTAGCCAAAAACCTTTCAGTTTTCTCTTACTGGCTAAATATAGACCTTTTGTATCACCTTTGTAGCCTTATCGCAGCGCTGTGCATCAAGCCACAGCACCCAAACATCTGACCTGTATAAAAGTCTGGTCAATGTTTGTTATTTTAAAGAGAAATTCTTTAAGGGATAAAAGTCAGTCTTGTGTTTTCTTTTTAGATATATGAGCAACAAAAACCTGTGAAATAAAGCTTTTATGATTAGTACAAACATATATGGATTTCTTAATATAAAAGTGTTACTAAACTCAGGACTCTGCATTCATCTGGTCTCGCACAATACACGGAACATGGAAATGCAATTATTTTATTAATTATAAACTGCTAAATACCTTTTCTCATCAATAGTTAGAGCAGTCTTGTGACTTCTATCAGTGTCCAGCTGAGCACTAGTTAAAGCTTGTAGGAGGAGTTTTCATTCTCCTCTCGTTGCCCAATCAGAATGCATAACCCCTGACCGTCTGTCTGGACTGTGCTGATTGGCCCTGTGCTGATCACATGCAGCCTTCCAAGAGAAAGAAAAACCTCTCCATCAGTACACACCAAACTGAGCATGTGCAGAGCGTGCCTGAGGTTGTGTTCTATCAGGATATGAAATGGGGAATGTGGAAGAAGGGGAGGATCAGAGAAGGCAGGATCAAACTTCCTTTTTACACAATGCAGAGGATTAACCCCTTAAGTTCCACAGTGAGTATCACAAGCATGCCTTACTGCATATACAGACTGATTTTACTGTTGTGGGTTTAGTAACACTTTAAAGTGCAATCAAAATGATGCACTGTAATTTCTAACAGTTAATAAGAAATCAGCTATATTGGTCTACCTACAGCACTAGAATTTATAGAGAGCTGAGTTCTGATTGTGGTTCCAAGGCAAGAAGCCTTGTGCCTTGTACTGTAAATGGTTAATAAAGACACACACTTTTGACAAGTCCTTTTTCAAAATATAACAATGCCCACTGACTCACCAAGAGGAAAAACCCACCAACTGGCCAACACAGCTGATCCAATCTCTCACTTGCCACAAATGACAAATCACAGGCCCCACCAGTGAATGTAAACAAAGATACAGATGACCTTACTGACCAAATATCGACACAACCATATGATCAATGACATTACAGGGAATCCCTCTATTAGAGTCTGGTATGTATTTTTAGGGGAATCACAATGCAATTTTTTGTGAAAAGGTCACATTGACATTCAAACCACCTCTACTGACCACCTTTATGACAAAATCTTATCCCTATCCTGCCCCAATCTAGCCACTTCTGTCTACAACAGCTCACTGTCATACTCCCTAGAGAAGCTCACCTCTCTCACTACACACACAATCAGGCCCCAACCTCTACAACCTTGGCACGACACCAGAAGTCTAAAAAAAGTACCCGCACTCTTGAGTGCTTGTGGCGTAAGACTAAGTCTCAGAAAGACTTCTGCCATCCAAAAATACTATTCCTGCCTCCTCACTGCCAAGCAGACCTATTTCATCACTCTCATTAACACCTTCTCATCCAGTCTCCGTCAACTCTACCTTCAACTCTCTTCCTCGTCCTCCATTGCTTCCACTAATTCACTCACTGCCCAGCAGATCATCAATCACTTAAATAAAAGATTGATACAATTCATGAGGAGATCTCATATGTGCAGATACCTCCCCCACTTAACACTACATGCCCAGGTACAATCACTACTTCCCTCATTCAAACCCACTACTATTGACAAGGTTGCTGAACTGTTTTCTAACACCCATCTAATCTCCTGCCCTCTTGACCCTGTTCCGTCGCAAATTATACGGTCACCCTCTGGTTCAATCATATACTCTCAAACTCACAATTTCAATCTGGCCCTCTCTTCCGGCATTTCCTGCAACTTTCTAAAACACACACCAGTCACCACCATACTTAGAAAGCCCTCACAAGACCCCACCAATATTAACAACCTCATGTCCTTACTCTCCTTTTCCTCCAAACTCCTTGAGCAACTGGTCTACAACCAACTGAGCAACCATCTCACTGAAGACAACCTTCTTTATCCCCTTCAGTCTGAAATTCAGTCTGGAATCAAAAAACTCTACTCCTTTGGTCTCTCATTAACACTCTTCACTGGTTTTCCTTATACCTATCCCATGGCACCTTCAGTGTAACTTACAATTCTTCTTCCTCTTCACTTCCTTTCTCCACTGGGGTTCCCCAAGGTTCTGTTCTTGGACCGCTCCTATTCTCGGTCTACACTTCCTTCCTGGGTCAGTTGATTGCCTCCAATGGCATTCAATGGTGTTTCTATGATGATAACATCCAAATCTATCTCTCTTCCCCTCAGCTCACTCCATCAGTCTCCTTATGTATCACTAATCTACTAACAGACATATCAGCCTGGATGTCCGAGCTCATAATATTTCCTCCCCCACGTGCCCCTTCCCCTGATTTGTCCATCAAAATCAATGGCTCAACTATCAACCAGGGGCGGACTGTCCATTTGGAAACTCGGGCACTTCCCGAGGGACCGGGGTCAGTAGGGGGCCCCATGAGATGTCCCTGGTACCTTTTTCATAGGCTTTTTCGAGTTTGGGCAAAGACACAGGGGCCTCATGATCCCCTATTGCCCGGGGGCCCCATGAGTTGTCAGTCCGCCCCTGCTATCAACCCGTCCCCTCATGCCAAGGTTCTAGGTGTAATCCTAGACTCTGAACTATCCTTTCGGTCCCAAATCCAATCACTGTCCAAAGCTTGCCACCTGAACCTCTACAATATCTCCAAGATACACCCCTTCCTAACCAATGACACCGAAAAGCTTCTAACTCATTCTCTGGTCATCTCCCGCTTTGACTACTGCAACTACCTCCTCACTGGCATACCTTTACATAGGCTATCCCTTCTTCAGTCCATCATGAATGCTGGTGCCAGACTCATCCACCTCACCAAGTGCTCAGTGTCTGCTACCTCTCTCTGTCTATCCCTCCACTGGCTGCCGCTCACCCAACAAATAAAATTCAAGATACTAAGAACAACTTACAAAGTCATTCAAAACTCATCACCTAGCTACATCACTAATCTTGTCTCAAAATACCAATCAAATTGTTCTCTTCGTTCCTCCCAAGACCTCCAGGACTTCTCCAGAGCCTCTCCTGCCTTTGGAACTCCCTACCCCAATCTGTTTGACTATCTCCTACTCTGTCCACTGTTAGACAATCACTGAAAATGTATCTCTTCAGAGAGGCCTATCCTGCCTCCACCTAACAACTGTACATGTATTTTCTTCATCAGCCCATCCCCCCACAGTAATTACTTTTTGTATCTCTTGCCCCTCCCTCTGTAAGCTGTAATGAGCAGGGCCCTCTGATTCCTCCTGTAATAAATTGTATTGTAATTTGTATTGTCTGTCCTTATGTTGTAAAGTGCGGTGTATATTGTTGGTGCTATATAAATCCTGTATAATAATAATATCACAGAAACAGACCCTCATCTAAGAAAATAGTCTGGTATTAATGAAGAGAATTACAGGCTACTTTGTTTACAAACAGACGTAAGTGGCCAAAGCTGTCATTTACTGGCGCTTTAAAAAGCCAGTAACATTTTACAAAAAATAAATTGTCAGTAATGCTACAGTATATTGATATATTGTACAGGTGTTCCAATTCACAGGCAGGTGCAAGGCATCCTCCAGGCATGTTATTTAACCACTTGCCCTCCTATTTACCCCCCTTCCTGACCAAGCCATTTTTTGCGATATGGCACTGCGTTACTTTAACTGACAATTGTGCGGTCATGCATGCTGCAACCAAATTAAATTTATGTCTTTTTTTCCCTACAAATAGAGCTTTCTTTCAGTGGTATTTGATTGCCTGTGCATTTTTTATTTTTTTGCGCTATAAGCAAAAAGAGACTGAAAATTTTGAGAAAAAAACAATATCTTTGACTTTTTGCAATTAAACATGTCCAAGAAAAAAAATTTAAAAAATCTAATTTTGTCATAAATTTAGGGTAAAATGTATTCTGCTACATGTCTTTGCTAAAAAAAGGTGAAAGTTATAGCTTTTGCAAATGGTGGTATATACCGTACACTTGAAATTTTTCTCTTTTACTAGTAATGGCGGCAATCAGCGACTTATAGCAGGACTGCGGTGGGCATTCTGACACTGGGGGGGAACTGACTTGGTGTCACTGACATCCCCAATAACACAATACAATGATCAGTGCTAATAAAAAGCACTGACACTGTACTAACGGCACTGGGCAGGAAGGGGTTAACATCTGGAGCGATCAAAGGGTTAACTGTGTGTGTGTTTTACTATGGGGCTGTCTGTGCTTTCCACTGTAAGCACACTGCTTTGCATAGAAGAACCATGGAAATGCAAAAGCACATACATATACATGATTTTGTGCACCCCTGCTACCAGGGGCGGACTGACAACTCATGGGGCCCCTGGGCAATAGAGGATCATTGGGCCCCTGTGTCCTTGCCCAAACTCAAAAAGCCTATTTAAAAGGTACCAGGGGCATCTCATGGGGCCCCCTACTGACCCCGGGCCCTCGGGCAGTGCCCGAGTTTTCAAATGGTCAGTCCGCCCCTGCCTGCCACCCTGTTGCAGTATTTCTGGTATAGGGTGGTGGTAAAGCGGTTAAAGGACTTTTGCATTTTTACAGCTGCCCTTTAAGTACTATTAAAATCACTGCTTCCTGCTGAACAGAACAAAAATAATATTTGCCTTGGTACATGTTCCTCAGGGTAGTCCGAAGTCCCACATGCTATTTGTTTCACCATCCCTTGCCTATTAGCTTAGAATTGGCCTTTACTGTTTTTTAACATTTTACTCCTATTGCCTTTAATAGGGTGCAGATTCTGTACTCGTACTAATGGTGGCTTACTCACATCAGATGTTACATGGGAGAAGCCCTTTTCTCTACAACTATGTTTATGTTGTAAAGAGAAATCCAAAAAACTCAGTGAAACTTCTTCGAGGACATTAAACTCGGGTCCCACGTACAACAAGGCAAGCTATTTTTATCACTGAGGCAAGTCATCTTCAAAATCTGATTCTAGTTCAATGTATATCTAAGGCCCTGTTCACATGTAGTGGGGTGGCTGGCGTTTTACCGCACTGGAAGAACACAGATCACCACTAGGACACAAAAAACAATTGCTTTCTATGTGTCCTATTCACACTGCAGCACACTCAGAAGGTGCAGTGCAGCGAGCTGTGATAAAATGCATACATGCTGCATTGTATCTGAGCTCTCAGGACGGGATTGCATGTCACTGTACAGCAGCACAATGTACCATGCTTCTGTACAGTGACAAGAATGATGTATCACTTTTGTGGACTTCAACTAAAGTTTGTACAAAAAAAAAAAAAAGAAAAAAAAGGGAGACGTGTGATGTGCTGAAACTGGCATCCAGGACCATGGATAAGGGGGTACTACCAGTCCTCCTATATGGGGCCCAGACCAGCAGGGGGGCCCAGGCAGGGAGAATCAGATCTACGCAGGGAGGTTGATCGGAACAGCGGAGGGGCGATTATTGAAACAGTCCCCTGCAGCAGCTGAAATCTTACGTCTTCTCCTCTCCCTCCCGTTGGCTTTCAGCTGCTGCAGAGAGAGCCATACAAGCGATTTCAGTAATTGCCCCACATCACCCTCCTTGTGCAGCATATGTTTCCCCCTGCTGCCCAGACCCCCCTGTGTGCCCCTACCCCCAAAGTGCTGTCAACATCTCTCCTTTCCACCGGCAGCTGCAGGCACTAGGACAAAAGGATCCGTCAGGATGGAGATTAGGGAAAGGTTCCAGTAAATATGTCCCATTTACCAGCCCTCTCCTTTCATGGATGAACACAGTGAGTGATCAGTACTGATCACTCGCTGCGTTCATATAGTAAGCTTTGTTTTTTTTTTGCGGGGGAGGCCCTGTCAGGTTGACTGTATGCGGTCCCGTGGTTTCTAACAGCAGCCCTGCTGGCATCACACAATCCTCTACCTTGAAATCACAGCAGCCAGAATGCACAGATACCGCACACTAAACAGCTGCTTTTTAGTGTGCGCCAGTTGTCTGGGGCAGTCTGTATGTGCCCTCCCAGCATATTATACTGTACTAATTTGCCTCTATTTACTAACAAGACTAAAGGTGGGAATACACGATTAGAAAATCGACTGATCGCTCATTCGACGACGGAGAGGCGTTCGTTCATTGGTCGAAATCGTGGCCCACATTAACCAATCTAAAAAAATTGTTCGTCGGGCAATACGTAGTGTTGAAGTGGAAGTGATGCAGTGTGCGTGTGACCTTGTAGCCACGCCCTTCCAGCCAGAACGAGCGATATATACAACAATTACCAGCAATGAGTATAATATAGTTTATTACATTATCTATATACATAAATAGTGATACATAAAAATATAATCTGCAGAATTCTGGTTTCAATATCTCATTAGGCGAATCTACTTTTAACATTTGGATTTTTCGTTCGTGTTTAGAAGATTCCTTGGACATAAACATCCGGGTCATCTTCTGTTTTGCTCATGCGTGATAGCGCTTGATAGATTTTTTTCGGGCGGCCGCATAGAAAATTGGTTGTTCATATGCGAAACGACAACATTTTTCACTGTTGTTCAACCGCATTTTTTTCGTTTACAATATCGTTATCGGTTAAAACATCCTGCTCATCAATGAAAAGAAAATAGTTTGATTAGTGGTTCCGCGGAATTTTTCATACAATTTTCTTATCGTGTGTACAGGGCATTAAGCTGTTCATACATGTATTGAAATTTGTCTGGTTCAGCGAGGACTGACCGAATTCCGAATCATGCTATACAAAAGATGATATACCAATCAGCTTTTGTACAACCGCCTTGTGGCGCTGTCATATGATAGCTCAGCTGGGAGAATTAGAAAAAAATGACACATCTATGGGCTGCCTGCGGGTTGAGAAAAAAAATAACACTTACTGCCGGTTCACACTGAAGCGGTGCAGAATTCTCAGGTTTCTGTGAGATTTCCACACTGCATCAAAATTGCACCCGATTCATGCGAACCGCTCGGGTGTTTATGGTAAGTTAACGACACTCTGAAATCAGTTAAAAAAACACAGTGCGATTTGCAGAATTGGATTTGCAGAACTTTTTTTGTCTGCACCAGAATCGAACTGCATGGGAGTTCACACACATGTGATTCTGGTGCAGAAAAAAAGGGTCCTGAATGACTTTGGAGAGAATGCGGTGCAATTTGAGCCATAGAAAATGTCTGGCTCAAATTGCACAAATTGCATGTAATTTGCACAGGAATGCAGTGCGATTCCAGTGCGAGTCGCATGCAATGTGCAGTGTGAACCAGCACTCAAGGAGAAAGTAAAGGAAACACATTTATAAATGACTCATAAATCATTGCACTGAATATAGAAACCCCCCAGTGCCATGATTACATTTATTTGCAGGCTACTTTTTAATGCCGATGACCTGGCTTTTCTAGAACAATATATTTTACATCAAGGGAGTTTTTGGAAGGCTTCAGGTACAAAGAAGAAAAGGGCACATGTGATCAATGAATCAGATACAAAGCATTATGGGAAAAAGTACAAAGAGCCTGGACAGGCCGAGGTGGGAGTGAAAATCACAGATTTGTGAAGAAAGGCAGCAGCACAGAAAATATATCACAAGCTCAGCCACACATCCAGCACTTAACCTTTCAGATGTCAGTGATGATAAGTGTGAGGAAAAAACACAGATGTGTAATTATGAAGCTTCAAAATGCTGATTGAAATTCCTTCCTTGCCAAGCCAGAGCAACATGTGCTGTAGAGGAAGAATCACAAGCAATTCATTTTTTGGGTGAAGATACTGCTTGTCCCATTCTGCTTTAGCATTAATGCTTGCTAAAGAATATTCCAGAATATGCCTGTGTGATACTCACATTTTATAATTATACTATATAATTATATTATTTTAAAATTATCATTCTATATTTACAATTTGTACTTATATATAAAAATAATCTATATATATATTTCAGTTTATTAAGGACTGACACCAATATTTTATAATTAGGTTTTAAAGGGATTTCTCCGTTCATACCCATGCAGTTTGCTTTTTGATGTCAAAGCTTAAAATTGCATACACCCATGATATCGCAAAAAACTATGGTACCCAAAAATCTCCATAATTGATGGTTTAAAAGCGTTTACAGCTCATCAGCTTTGAGTTAACCAGGAACTCTTGTGCTAGAATTATTACTCTCACTCTGATGTTCCCAGTGATATGTCACATGTGGTGTGACCACGGTAACTATACACATGCGCACTGTGGTCATGTGTTTACGGGTGTATGCAGGGTAATGGGGGATATGGCGATTTTTTAAAAATTACATATTATTATAACTTAATTGGGTTTTTTTTACTTTTATGTTTCTCCTGCCCTTCACAACATCTAACCAAGCACAGATCTGCTCCTTTAGATGTTCCCTTACCTGTACCTGCCAGGAAATGGAGGATCGGAAACTAGAAATGGCCAAATCATCATTGCTTCCATTTATTTTCAGTACAAGGGAGATTGAGGCAAGGATATGATATCTCTATCCTAAAGATGGAAGTTGTGGTCCCGGGCTCCCAGTAAGAGAAGAAGAGTCTGGAAACCACAAGGTGGGAAATCGATGGTGGGTTGGGTTTGTGAAAGTGCTCCTCGAGCTGTCATCAGCTATGTAAGAGGAGTGGGGATACTAGTGAAGTCAATGCCCAAAATGTCCATGTCCATATTTGTGCAGTGCTATTACCCAAATGTGGCCATATGGCCATATTTAGGCAATCATATAACCCCTCTTATCCCCACCCCTTTGCTCATGTGGTAGGGGATTTCTGCCCATGTAAGTGAATAGGCTGGGTGACATCAGTGGTTGGTAAGGATGCAGTGGGTGCAAGGACCTGCTGCTTCCTTAGCAATGATTGACAGCCAAAAGCCACATCCACACTGAGTGCCTTAAATGTTTGGTGTTTAGACAAAAGTTGAAATAGCCAGTGAGATAGCCAAATCTTTTTTTCAGACTGAGCACTGAGCTCATACCTAGTGCAGACTGGTTCATGTCAAATGTATTTTTGCACCTTGTGATAAATTTCCTCAGGTCTGGTTCACACCTATGTGTGTTGCAATATTTGGAAGGAAAAAAAGTCGCTGACCTTTTACAAAAAATTCAGTGGCTGAAAATGTGTAGATGTAAACATGTCCCATAGGAAACCATGCATAGGTGTGAACCAGGCTTCAATGTGGACACAGGTTTTAAAATCTAACAGATGCGGACATCATTTAAAATCTGACAGAAGTGCTTCCCCTTCCTCTCCTTATTCAAAACTAACTTTGAAGTTGGGCTTTCATTTTTGACTGTCCTTGCATTTACCTGCAATGAAACATGTGTTAATAATACTACAATATGCAGAGATGGAAAGAAGCCGTAAAAAGATATTCTGATGTGGAATCATTAAATACTAACTGCACCCAATGATGGAAATTCAGTGCGCAATGTAAAGGATGCTGTTTATGCAACCTATTCAGAAAGAATAATGGAAGCTAAACTATTACCGCTTTTTAAATTACAATTCAATATTTAGTCTAGTAATGTGTGTAGTAATATTCGATAATCAGTGCAAAATTTCCCAAGACATCTGCAAGCTGCCGTCTTTTTTGGTCTTCTTTGATGCTTTTTATCTTAGAAGAATGACAGTGTGTAATAATAGAAGCATTTATGGATCATGCTGCATTAGCATTTTTGGGCAATTTTCTGTAGAAATATCCCATATAAACCTTTTCATGTGGGATGTGGTGAGAAATCACTAAAACAACTTTGTGCAATATTGTTCACACTGAATGGAAACTGCTGATGGACTGTTATGTTCCCAGTGTAGCACTGATTGCCGTATTTTTGGAGAAGACATTTTTGTTTTATTGCTGGACTATTTATTTTTGATGATAGACAAAAGTTTCCAGACTTACCCAATTTTAGGCAAATGTGTTCTTTGATAAAAGTAAGACTCATCTGTCTGTATGGAGATGCAGTTTATCTTCCAGAATATAGGAATAAACCACTAAAACATAGATAGAAGATGATATAATGTTCCTTTTCGACTGCTACAAAGCGCAGGAGTCACACTATAATGTTGTAAAAACAACTCACATTTTTACAAGAGATTTTAGCACATTCTGCTGAGCCTATAGTGTATGTGATCCCTAAAAAACTGCTTTTTCTTTATTATAAAATGAACCAAGCCCTATTGTGTTAAACGCGCTAGAGGCAGGAACTGTCAAAGTCATGCTTGTCGATTTCCTAGAAAAATAAATGAAGATACAAATAAATGCAGATACTCTTTCTTTCTTTTCAGGTACTTATATAGCGCCCTCAATTTGCGCAGCGCTTTACATATATATTGTACTGTATTCAGTCTGTGAGCATAGATGGCTCTTTTGGTGCTCTTTTGGTGCCAGCACCTGGAGTTAGAGTGGTGTGGGGAAGGGAGGCTTGGAGTGAATAATATCTGTGCTTAAGCAACCATACTGTTGGAGGTGTATTGTTATCTTTGTGATAAGTGCAAAAAATGCCCATTGATCCTGAAAATCTTGTGAGCTGATATTTCCTGTCCATGCTGCACTCTTATCAGTTAGCTTCTAGTTCACCTCCAGTGGACTACTGGACAATTTCTTCCTATGATATGGAGATGAGAAAAGAGAGAGGTGCTCTCTAGTCCTACCACACCTCCAATCCTAATGCCCTGTACACACGATAAGAAAATCGTACGAAAAATTTAGCGAAACCACTGATCGACCGATTTTCTCTTCGTTGATGAGCAGGATGTTTTAACTGATAACGATATTGTGAACGAAAAAATCCGGTTGAACAACAGTGAAAACTTTTGTCATTTTGCATACGAACAACCGATTTTCTATGCGGTGGTATGATGGTCGTACGAAAAAAAATCTATCAAGCGCTATCACGTATGAGCAGAAACAGAAGATGACCAGGATGTTTATGTCCAAGGAATCTTCGTAAACACCTATGAAAAATCCAAATGTTAAAAGTAGATTGGCCTAATGAGATAATGAAACCAGAATTCTACATATTATATTTTTATGTATCACTATTTATGCATATAGTTAATGTAATAAACGATATTATACTCATTGCTGTTAATTGTGTATATCGCTCGTGTTGCAAACGTGTGCACCAGAGAGTGACGCAGTCCGCCATTTTGCTAAGAATCTCCATTTTCTCCCCTCATTCTCCCTCCCCCCTCACTCTGAAGAGGCACAGTGACAATGTGTGTGTGTTAAAAAATGTCACAGGAGGGTCATAGGAGCTATAAAGGCCCCCCCAGGGAGCCGGGGCCTAGCTGTTCTAGAGCCTGTGCCATTTCACACCTCAGAAGAGATAAGGCAAGCTTTCCCAAGAGTTGAAAGAGATCCCCACCTAATAAACCTAACTCAGCATAGGTGACAGAATCAGATAACACTTCTCAAAATCCATTTTTCCCTATGTCTTATATCTTGGAATATGAGAGACTTACATAAAAACCGGACATATCATCAGATGGAAGATGAGCAGGCAAAAAATAGATCTTGTGAACCGTTCAGTGTACACTTTCATAATTCATATCTAATCAATCCTCGGACTTGTCTGCATAATAATCTACCCGCGGGTGGAATGTCACTTGTGCAGATGGAAAGTTATAGGCCAAAATATGAGTTAAGGGAGATTTTGGCTCTAGTTTAGTTTGACACCCAGACCTCCACGCCTACACGGGGTATTGGTCCCTGATGTCAGCGACACCCCCTGCTGGGAACTACAAAATAGACTGTCAGGCCTAAGAGTAGAAAGTTGAAGACGTCTCCCATTTTAACATCAATACCACCTGGGGGAGACCCGTGCCCCTTCTGCTCAGAAACTTGATCTGCTTACATCCAAGGCTTAATGGCAAGTACCTTAACCCTTTAACCTCTCTCTGTTATCTCTTTGCTGTGCTGTTATTCTCTGTATGTTTATATATATATATCTTAGTTACATCTTTTTTCTGTAAATATTTTTTTATTGCACCCATTTGACCTTTTAGTAAAAAATCTTTCTTTCTGAAAGTGTTGAACTGTTTCTATAGCTCTGTATTGCAATTTACAAATCCCTGCTTCTAAAGAGAACGCTACTGTTTGTTTAACCCTCTGTATGACTGGCCTGTGTTATGACCATGTTATGCAGGCGATTATTTCAATCATTATAGTGTTTTAGCTGAGATCGCCAAGTTTCCTCTTTCTCTGACAAAAAGGAGGTGGTGGCAGTGTGAAGGGTTAATTGCGTAATAAACCTGACCCAGTAACGATCGCTCAGGCTGCTGGAACATCGATCTGTGGTCCATTAGCTGGAAAATCGTTGTGCACGGTGCAGCTGGGTGTGGCATTGTTACGCACGTGACATTGCGGTTTTAGATTGGCTAGTCCTTCGGTCACGAGTTTGGTGAGAAGGGGGTCTGACGCCGCGTTTGTCACATATTGGACGTCACGATAGTGGGATCGTCGCATGTTGGTGGCAGCGATCTTGCGATCGAGACAGCTCGTTCTGGCCAAAAGGGCGTGGCTAGAAGGTCACACACACACTGCATCACTTCCACTTGTATGGAAGACGTTAACACTATGAATTGCCCGAGGAATTATTTTTTTAGATTGGTTAATGTGGGCCACGATTTCGACGAATGAACGAACGCCTTTCGGTCGTCGGATGACCGATCGGTCAATTTTCTAATCGTGTATTCCCACCTTAAGGTGAAAATGCTGCTCTTACATAGAGTACATACTGTACATACAATACAGTGAGTGATTCTTGTCACCTTAGGACAGGAGGTATGTTGCCTGCAGGATCACCAACGAAAATAAAAAAAAGAAAACTAATTCAGCCAGCACAACTACGGACTCATTATCTGCATCATATTACAGTTAGTTCTTGGGTTTAGATACATATACTTTGACTGTGTTTTTAAAGTGTAATTAAAGGTATTTTTTTATATTAAAACTATAATTATGTTATCCTTGCCTGCTCTGTGCAATGGTATTGCACAGATTGGCCCTGAACCTCCTCTCTTGGTGTCCCCAGCTGATGATTTTGGCTCCTCCTCTTCTGTGTCTTCCCCCATAGCAATGCTATGCTATGGGGGCAGATGTTCGGGCTTGCTACTGAACCAGGATCTTTCTGTCCATAGACATGCACAGCACAGCCCCAACCTCCTTCTCCCTGGATTTGATTGACAGCAGCAGGAGCCAATGGTTGCCGCTGCTGCTTCTGTGCCTGTAAGGAGAGAGAGCAGCAATGCAGCTCTCAGGCACAGCACTGGATGGAAAGAAGAGCCAGGTAAGTATTTGGGGGCGGGGGCTGGGGGGAGCTGATACTTGAAGGTGTTTTACCTTAATGCATGGGGTCAGTCTGTTGCTTTGCCCTCCATGGGTCAACTACAGTGGTTTGCTTTAAAGAGCATTTGGCATCATCAGGAACAAGGCTGCATGTAAAGTGATAAGAACACGATTTGAAGCACAGGAATGAAAGCTCATATTGGCTCATGGGTAAAAGCTATTTTTATTATTGATTCAGACTTTCCTAGCTATGCCATTCTACAGATGTGAAGTAACCACCCTTCAGGTCATTATTTTTGTAATAGAAGTGTATATCTGTTGGGACCTCCTAAACAATTTTTTTTGACAGAAAGGTGTAGTTTTCCTGAAATTGTTTTGGTGTTGTATAATGTAGCACTTTAAAATAACAAGATTTCTCTTTGTAACATGCAAAATGAAATGCATTAAAAGTGGTTACAGTAATATTAGGTTAAATTTCGCACAGTTCCTTCTCGTATCAATGTTAAAGATTAGGAGACTCTCTTTATGTGTCTATAATCTGATTTATTATCACTCAGATATGAGTCATCTAATAAAGGGAGTTAAAGTTAGAGAATATCTGTTTATTGTCACCGCCTCACCCCTGATGACAGCTATTAATGGGTGATGAGAACCAGGTCTGATTACTCCCCAAACAAAGACATGCATTTTCTTTTATATTCTATATCAGAGAGAGGAAAACTACTAATATTTTGATTGCTAGGCAAGTACTGAAGGACAATTAAAGAGGTGGAGATTTTATGCAGCCGCAGGACAAGCTTTCAGCACATAATGTAGTACTTACCTTTCTATTCCCATCATGCACTTCTCACAGCATGACCGTTGTATCTCTGTGCCCATCCCAGTGTACCTAAAGGCCAAAGCAGGAGCAGGCATGGAAGAACAGTTAATTACCTGCTGTCATGAAGGAACTGAATATCATCAACTTTATGAACAGCAGATATTTTTGTCTTTTCTCAGTTCATCCCACAAGCAAAGTGGGAAATGGAGATTCATATAGAAGTGATTGATCTCCATGTAAAACATTTTAAACTGTGCCTGTCATTACAAAGTGAATATAAAGTGAGCATGGCTGTTATTGTTTTGCTAAATCACACAAAATGTATTTGTTCAATACAATAATTGCAATCTGTGATCTATTAATTAACCAGCAACCCCAGTATGGTCATAGTGGTTACATTTGTAAAACAACAATATAAACTATATTTCCCAGAAATTCAACATAATATTTGAAGATTGTATTCCATTTTCTGGTAAATAAATGCATTATATACTAGTTTGCTTCAGAATTTTTATTCATCTACCATGAACCTTTTTTGTAGACTATTATTTCAGTAATGTGGGCTGCCAAAATTGTCCTAGCTGTGACTTCCCCCTACTATATCTCTTTCATTAGAAGCTATTCAATTAGAGCAATTTTTGTAATCTAGGAATCATGGAAAACTCATGAAAATTGGCTTTGACTTACTCTTATTTTCACACAGGTGTGTTATTGTTAGTTTGTTATAAGTATGTTTTTTTTTTATTTGCTTCCTTTATGGCACTAAAAGTTGAAAAAGTGATAAATGCCTTATTGATTGATCTTCCATCGGTATCTTCTTTGCTGCTCAAATATGTAGGGAAGATCCTAAGCTTTGATGTGTATTACTTAAATCATGTGGCCATTGATGGTATGGAGCTCCAAACTGTGCAATAATATGCATGTAATGGGATTAAAAACCTTATTTCTGATTTGTGTGTTACAGGCCTCGTCTTCATTAAAAGAGAAACAAAAGTATGAGCCTCAGGCACCCAGGCAGGGGGTGTCACTGCCTGGATCATACGGAGGGGCCCTGCCTGTTTCTTCAGCTCATGCATCCCTGGAGGGCAAGACCAACAGCAGCCACCAGGCCTTACTGCAGCACTTACTGCTAAAAGAACAGTTGCGACAACAAAAGATTTTAGCTACAGGTAATAGGATTCACCAAATGGTTCTAAAAGTTTTAAAGATGTTTCTACTTTATACAAATAATGTACCCTTCTGCACAATGCAACCTGCAGACCTTCATAACACAACTTACCTTGTAAGATAGAAGCTGTCAAGGCATTCTGTGATTTTATGTTCCTTTATATAAAGCTACCTCAAAAGTTACATGAGTACAGCCATGGCTGGCACTTATCTGCAAATTTCAGTTAAGTTGATGCTCTGATTTCAGTACTTTCCAAGTCACTGACCTGAAAGAAGTATGCAAATTAGGATAATCAGGATAATCATAGAAAAAGTATATATCTGCACCCTTATTCTGTGTCAATAACTTAAAGCCTGAGTTTATCTAAAATGAAAAAATAAATAATCAGCACAAGGGACATTACTTACCTCCAGTGAGATGTGTCCCTTGTGCTGCTATGCCCTGCTTTCATCAAAATCTTCCTCCTCTCCCAACCCACACTGCTTTATCTTCCAAAGTAGCAGCGGGTAATATACCTTCATAGAATCTGTGTATTCTGAAAGCAGCAGGAACATTTGTTTGAGTGGATGGAGGAATCTAACTGTGTATGGGCAGCTTAAAGCAGAGTTCTAGTTAAATACCTGTCCCTCGGTCCAGCGATGCCCTCACCACAGCTGGCCGTCTTCTCTCCCCAGCGCTGGCATCTTCAGTGTGGACACCCGGCTGTAACAGCTTTCAGCTTCACAGTCGGGTGCCCATTGCGCATGCACAAGTAGCACTACACTTTGTGAATGCTCCTGTAGTCTTCTGTGACCTGTTACCAGAAGCCTATGGGGAGGGAGGGGGGAGGACAACCTCCGCTTCTGATCACCTTAGGCGATCTCAACGGAAGTGGGAGCGGATACCTGTGAAATTCAGGTACCCGCTCCTCAAAGGTGTCAATTTATTAATGGAGAGTGGGGACAAGCCTTGAAGCAAATCTTCCCCTTTTGGGTGAAGCTCCACTTTAACTGGCTTTTGACCAGCTTGACTATAGGGTGTGTTCTTTGTAAGTTCCCCCAAAGGCAAGGATGTATAAAACTTGAGGCTATACACTCTGTAAAGCACTGCCTAAAATTGGAACAATTTAAATGTGGGGAAAAAAAATTCCTTCAGTTTTCTTTGTAACCTGTGTTGTAAAATCAAGGAAAAAATCCCAAACATTGTGAGACTCGTTTTGGTAAACCACATTCGATGATTCTGCTCTAAGCAGTCTTCCTCTGTTCTCACAAATTGTTACCAAATACAGTAAACTGTTTTTAAAACTTTTAAGCTGTTCTTGAAAGATAGGCTCCTTATCTCAAGTATTTTAATCCTAGTGAGTAATTATGTACTTTCTTAGTTTTATCATTACCTCTCCAAAACCGATTGAGCAAAATGCCTTGAATGAATAGGGCTGTGATTGTGTGAGGGAGATGTGGCATCATGGAGTTCCTGCCATCTTCCATGTTAAACGTGTTCTTCATATTATGTTGGGTTTATAGTCAGGGTCACATGTTTATAGCAAATCTGTTCAGAAACCACTTTAAATCTCACATTGTTCTGTCATATTAAAAGATGTCCATTTACACCATGCTAGCCTGTAAATGTGTTTTGACACCTTCTAATGTCTGGTAATGTGTGATGAGCTTAAAAGAAATCTGTCAGGATACAAATATGGAACTTGCCATAGATATCTTGTTTTTAATCCTTGCTTCATTGCTTAGTCAGTCACTAAACTTTTAAACCTGTTAGAAGTATAACTAAAAGTTAATTAGCACTTCTGTAGAATATAAAACCTTTCAATATATAATAGAATAGAATATTATCTTTTCTTTTGTTGTATAATACTGTTCAAGAGTGGATTTCAGGTACATACTGTTTAAAGTGGTAATAAACCCAAAAATAAAAATATAATATATTGCAGTTTACCAATCCTTAAGTGTGGGGGCTGCATTCGTTTTCTATTTTTCTTTATTTTCACCTGGTGATCCGGCCAGTAACAAACTTTACATTCCACTCTGAATGGAGGAGTAGTGGAGACACCTTTGGACATCAGCATTGCCAATCTGGGGAGATCGTGATGATAGAGTATCAGATTTAGTTGGACTTGACCAGGGGCGGACTGACAACTCATGGGGCCCCCGGCAATAGGGGATCATGGGGCCCCTGTGTCCTTGCCCATACTCAAAAAAGCCTTTGAAAAAGGTACCAGGGGCATCTCATGGGGCCCCTATTAACCCCGGGCCCTCGGACAGTGCCCGAGTTTCCAAATGGTCAGTCCGCCCCTGGACTTGACTAACAAATGAAAGCTTAACTCCAGCTAACACTTTTCAAGCAGTTACATCAAACAGTTTTTTTCCTTTTGGGATATACGTTTTACATAAATGAACATAACCTTTCCATTGTAAGCATCCTGTCAGCGTTAAATGTCAAGTAAAATATGAAAAAGAAAACAAAACCTTGTCCTTCTCCTCCCATCTTAAAAAATGTCTTGTCATCCAAATTTGATCTATTTTATTCACATCAGTACTTTTGCCAACATCTGATGATATAACTGGCACCAAAATAGGCCTCTAGCCAGTCTATACCATTCCCTGTCAGCTTTCTTGTGTTCAGCGGATGCGTTTACAAATAGGGATGAGCTTACGCATGTTCAACAACGATTCTGAACCCGCTTGAGCTATCCTGCCAGGAAGCTGTCAAAGCTAACAGCCAATCATAGGCAGTGGAGGCATTCCCCACCCCACAGCTGCACGTATACGTGATGCCTCTTGTATCTGTGTGGTTGGCGGGCAGGGGATACCTCTGTGGCCTATGATAGGCTGTTGGTTTTGACAGCTTCCTGGTGGGATAGCTCAGGCGGGTTTAGACTCACCTGAGCTCATCCCTTACAAGGAGCATTATTGTTTCATATGATGTATTGTACACTGAAGCTTCCATATCCAGATTCAGAGGGCCCAGATGGAAGTTTGCACAGGAGCACTTTCAAGAAATGTCAATGGTCCCGCCTAGACCTGGGGCTTCCACTTTATGCTGTAAAACAGAATAGATGGGGTACATTTTGTTGAACATGCTGGATCTTTATGTGCCTTTATGTATGAAATCATCCTTTAGATAGACAACTGTGGTCATTACTCCTGCTTTTGGACTCTGGGTGTTGTCTTGGAACAAAATAGTTGTGCACTCTCCTCCCAAGAATCCACTTGACAGAACAAACCAAAAGCTGTTTTGACTATCATTAAAAATGCCCCTGTGCACTTCAGTGGGGACACCTATTTGGGCACCTGCTGCATCCATATGCAAATTCTACGCTCAAGCACTATGGTATGTTCTTTACATCACTGTGTCTCTCTATAGGTTGTGAGGGGCATGCAAGAGGGCTTGACCTTGACAGCAATTTGGTATGAATATAGCATTCAAATGTTCTTGGGATACACAACCAGGAGCTGTTGTGTATAGAGCATAGATGTATTCCTTTGCCTATTGAGATGTGTTTATTTCCTAATATTGTCTCTCTTCAATAAATGTTTTTTTTTTTTCATTTTAGGTGGTGCTGCAATTCTTCATCCGTCTCCACTTACAGCAAAAGAGCGGGTTTCTCCCGCAGGCAGGGTGGCCCACAAATTGCCTCGGCACCGGCCCCTGCACAGAACACAGTCGGCTCCGCTGCCTCATAGCACTTTGGCCCAGCTTGTCATTCAGCAGCAGCACCAGCAGTTTCTGGAGAAGCAGAAACAATATCAGCAACAAATCCAAATGAACAAAGTGAGCCCACTTTAACACACATACGTTTACGTGCATGCTAACTAGGAACCCCTCTTAATGCAGTGCACTTTTTACTTGTTCCTGTGGCTCTTAATGGACTAATATATCTAACAACATGTACCTATGTACAAAATAACAACTAATATTCACCAGTGCTAATGCAGACATTTCCATCTCTGTACAAAAACCTTGTGATATTTGATACTGTATTTAAGAGAGTCTGGACAAAATCAACTCAATTCATTAACTAACATTATGTACTAAAATATTGCTTTTAGTAGTAAACTGCACAAATACATATACACATACAGGGGATGGACAAAATTATGGAAACACCAGGTAAAAGAACAAAATCATTACCTAATATGATGTTGGACTGCCTTTGTCATCCAACACGTCATGAATTAACATATATAGGTCTTGGATGGTAGATAATGGAAACTGATACCACTCTTCACGCAAAAATCATTCCAGTTCTCACAAAGATGACGAAGGAGGAAAATAAGTCTTAACCTTGTTCTCCAAAATTGGCCATAGTGGCTCTATGATATTGAGGTTGACTGCGGTGCTCAGGGAAGGTGCGAGACTTCATCTGCAGGCTTGTCAAACCAAGATTTGACAACTCCAGCTGTGTGAATTGGAGCATTATCATCTTGGTAAATGGCGCTGTCTTCTGGAAACAATGTTTGCACCATGAGGTGCACATGGTCGGCCAACATTTGTACATAGTCGCTGGCAGTGACTCTACCTTTCAAGGTGAAGATGGGACACCATGATTGCACCATGCTTTACCGTTGGCACAAGACAGTCCTGATCGTAAGCTTGGGACGATGTTCGCTACATGTACACATGACCGGCGGTTGGGAACAGTGTGAAGCTCGATTAATTGAACCATATTATAGTTTTCTATTGATCAATAGTTCATGATTTATGGGTGTTGCATCACTTTCTCCCCTTCTGAGCATTAATATTGGTCACTACTGACTTTGCAAATGCAGCTCATGAATGTTTTGAGGTTCTCTCTGCACAGTTTTTGTGGACACGGGCTTTGGAAGACTGAGATTGAGCTCTGTAGTCACTTTTGCAGCAGTTGTTTTCTTATTCTAAGTCGCAATTCTACGCAATGTCCTTTTGTCTCTTTCGGTCAGTCAACCAAGTTGACTGCGCGTATGCTTATCAGACAACGTTTTCCCAGAAACCGCATATGCCATCATAACCACTGACACTGTACATCGTGCCAAGGCAAATAAATTGGCAACTTCAGTCACAGAGGCACCTGCTAAGCAGCCCCCAACAATTTGCTCTCTTTGAAACTCCATAAGCTCTGACATGACTTTGTATTACTAGCAGCGCACGTAGTAAATGACGAAAGTAATGCTTCTCACCTGTTAGCTAGGTGTCTCATCACACAGCTGAAGCAAAATAATGTTACATCACTTCTGCTTTTAATGAAATACATGTCGTCACTTTCACACCTGTAAATCATGTAGTGTTTCCGTATTTTTGTCCAACACCTGTACATCAGTACTAAATGAACCCGTGTTTGCCCTTAGTAAGCTTAGTGCTCAGTTCATACTAACATTAAATTAATTCAGTATGTAATTATTCAGGTATCTACTCAGTTATCAATGGCTGATAAAGCGTGATCAAATGGTAAATAAGCAGTACATTTTGCTCCCAATAATTAGTATAGACATTCTAACTATGTGATGCTTTGTTCTACATCATTTTTATATTTTGTATTTAGTATATGAGGGTTTTTGGTTTAGATATACAATTTTTACTTAAATGTCTGCTATTTATGTAGTCTTTTGAAACCTTTCTACTGCCGTACTAAGATTGGGATACCCCTTCTTGAGCGAAATGTGGAATTGCTGACTTCCTTCAAAAATTGAAGCTTGGCTGACATTCTAATCCAATTGCTTCAGTATTTCTGAGTCACTGACCCAGCATAGGCAAATTCAAATTAAAGGAGAGATTGGCAGTAGCAGCCACCATACTCTCTTGCTCATTCCCTTGCTGTGTAGTGAAGAACAGTTTCCAGGTCTGCCATAAAAAGATCAATTTCTCTTGATTAGCCTGTGGGCTGAACAAGAGAAAATAAATCAATTCTGTCAACTACACCTCTCCATAACAGGGATGCCAACTGTTGTATTCAGCAGCCACAGCATATGTGGCTGCCTACAGTAGATATAGTGGCAGTGCTGAGCAGTAACTGTGTCCAATAGGGTGCAGTCACTTTTTGGGTGATAATTTTCCACTTGGTCAATTTTTAAATTGACTTTTGTGGAGCCGGGTAATGCTTGCAGGGCCTCTTACTGATCCAGTAGGAATTAGCCAAAATTTGAGCCATCCTTCCCCAGCCCTATCCTCTACTTTAGATTGGATCTATTTCCTTTTACTAGCAATAGAGATAAGAAAGGTGATTTACTGTACTTAAGGAGCTGAGAATCTTCAAACAAGGAGATGTGTGAATATACACTTCAGTTATCCAATCATGATTGGGTATTCAAAGTAAGCAGGAATGTGCTTATCATGTGATGGACAACTGAAGTGAATATTCATGTGATTTAGCGTGAAGACTCCTTTAGTAAATCAGCCCAATTAGGTAGAAATCTTTAAAACTTCTCCCTGTCTGATGCAATGATGAGAACCAACTTAAACGCATTGAAAGATCATTCTACTTTTGTATGGAGAAATGGAAATAATCCCTCGCTGAACAGATATTTTCCAACATCCAGTACATTTACAGCACAAAATGCCATTCCCTTGATATATAAAATGTATAGATACTTTACATATGTTTTTTTCATACTGCCATTACGTACATATATCCATTTTACCTGCACTTGCTGGTCACAATTTTAGATTATTTTTAAAGCTTTGTATTATATATTATTATTTATTATTTTCTCTGTAGATAATCCTTTAAGTGTGTGTTCTTGTAAACAAAAACAAAAAAAAACAAGCATGACATTTTTTACCTTAAATTAATAATTACATAGTTCATTATGTTGAAATATTTCAGCTGAATAAATGAATGCAGCCTGTCCATAGTATATGATTGTTATTGATGCTTCTGTCCCTGGATTTGATGGTCTTATAGCTCAACTAAAAATATGTGACATATGCTGGCCACTAGAGGGAGCATGAAAATTCAATATTTAGATCATTAGAGAGCTCAAAACTGCTCGTAATTTTCCTAAATCCTGAATGGGCAGTATTTAAACAAATGCTGCTAACCAATAATTAATATCATTTCATTTACTTCACTATGTTATTTCACATTAATTGCCACAGAAAATTAAAAGAAATTCAGCTGTATGCAAATGTTCAGGTTTATGATGATATTAATATATAGTACATTGTTTTTTAAGTTATGAAAGCTATCAACATTTTTGGTGTAGCAACACTGGCGTCAAAGATTCTGCCACATGAAGTTTTGTAACCAATAAATTCTACATGAGTGAGTTTTTGTTTCCTCTATGTATATTAAAGTAACAATAACAATAATTATCTGAACCAATTAGAGTAGATCTGTTTTATATTCTTTAAACCTATCCAGTTCTCCTAATAACTACTGTAAAGCTCAACTCTAGCTAAAACTTGTCTGTGAAGGTTCTCATATTTCCAGATCATGTTGTGTAGTAGTATCACATTCAACTAGATTTGTTCTGTTATGTTGAAGACATTTCGTAGCTCATCCAAGCCACTTCTTCAATTCCAATGAGAGTAAAGCCTAGCGCGCACGATTGAAAGTACACAACTTTCGTCTGAAATTGTTTGAAGGGACAAGCACAGAAATTTTCCTTGCATGATACCAGATTGTACGATATTCATTTGATCAGTACAGTTTTCATCCAAAAATACAATACAAATACATTACATCACTTCCAAATTTTTATTCTGTCATACAAGAATTTTCGTAACTTTAGTAACCTCTTCTCTTTCGATATAAGACTAGCATGAAAAAAAAAAGGACGATTATTAGTCTGATATTCTCATCGTGTGTACTTTAGGAACATAATCCAGCATTTATATCTACACAGATAACACAGACACCTTAATCTATTCACCATAGTATGATAGCAGATGCTGGTTGTCCAAGAACAGCATGAGAAGTGTAAAGGTTTTGGATGGTTAAGATTTCAAAGTGACATTTGTTTTTGTACAAATTTCAACACTGTGCACAGCAATTCCCTTCCACCATTTTCTTACTGTCAGTGCAATTGGCATGGATGCACAATGAACCAGTGATGTAGAAAACTTGCATCCTCCCGAATATTTCTGCTCTCTGTTGGCTGGTGTTATATCTAATAGCGGGCCCTTCAGGGCCACAGCTCTTCACACTGATCAAATTACATCCTCCATCCGTCATAATAAAGTGATTCTAAAAGTAATTGTTGTTTTAAAATAACAATCATGTCATACTTGCCTGCCCTCTGCTGGCACTCCTGGCTCCTCCCCTTTGCTGTGGGCCCCCATAGCAAGTGCCTTGCTATGGGGGCACTCATGCATCCTAGCGCCTGAGCCGGCTCAGTCAATGGACACACAGAGCTGGTTTGGCCCCCTCTATCCCTCCTTACCTCATCACTGGCTGTGATTGACAGCAGCAGGAGCCAATGGCCTCTCTGTGACATGAGGAGAGAAAGAGAGCTGGGAGAGCCACTGCTCTTGTGCATGTCGCTGGATTGAGATTGGGCTCAGGCAAGTATAAGGGGGTTGCTTGCTGAAGTTTTTTTTACCTTAATGCACATAATGTTAAAAAACCTCTGACCTTTAGAACCACTTTAAACTGAAAGCTGTCTGTCACAGAGTGGGCAGTGCTGACGGAGTATAAAAATATGAGCACTGATGCACTGTGCCTAAGCTTGCAGTGCCCAAAAGAAGTGCACATTCCAAGTGTGACAACACTGCTCCTACATGGGAAGCTACTTGAGTAGCCTTGCCACCCTTACAGAAGAAGTTGAAAAAAATAATATTAGATGAATACTTTAAAAAAAACAGGTCTCCCGCAACAAGTGCATGGTTGATAAACATTTAGAGATTTTTAAAATTGCGATTTAGATCCATTTTGATGCACCCTTGAATATAAATTGGTTTTAACCTGATCTGGCCACTTTTGGCTAGATGGTATGATGATCCTCTTGTCTATGGCTCATTGTAGATTTCACTCGACACACCTGGCTCATTAATCGTAGGGAGAATAGATATTTTCAGCTGTCCACTATTGTTTCATCTGAAGTAGGCTGACCCCTCCATCAGATTATGCCAACACACTGGACCATACTCTCATGGCTAGATAACAGTGCTATGAATTTTAGGAAACTTGTCAAAAATGGAAGGAATTCTGGTCATTTTCATTTCTTGGAGATATACCTATTTATGTATGCACAGATCCAGACTTCCTCATTTTTATGTTCTACATATTTCTGTCCAGAAATCCTATCAGTAAGCCATTTTGATGGTCTGTTTTATTCTAGTTACACACACATACATTATATAGTCCGATGTACTCTATGCTAATGTACCACACATTTCCATTTTTTCTATATGATCCAAAAAACAAGTGTAACTACTATCAAATTTAGCTATTTCTATTGATCAACAAAAATCAAAGTTTTATAAAGCATTCAAAACCACCAAAAACACATGAAAATGTTTTGGTTTGTCCTGTCACTGTTTTTTTTTGTCAAGCTGTCCTAAAAAAATTAAAACTTATTGGGACATGCCTACATACGGATTTCCTAAAGATATGATCAGTACAAAGACAAACAACTGAAATGTGTGCATTTAAGCTAAACGTGTCCATACAAGGCTAAATTCTTTACCAATTTAATGGTACAATGGTCAGACAATATAGGGCTTCCTTTTGGGGTAGGGATGGGTGAACCAAGCAAAGTCCTGTTCATAGAAGGTTTGGTAAATCCAGCAGGAAGTCTGAAAGCTCTGAACATATTGATGAACCCTGTTGAGGTCTATGGCAGCTGAATCTTACTATATTTTTCTGGCCTTCTTCACAGCTAATTTGCAAGAACCCAAACTAAAAAAAGTGCATGGGTAGTTGGCCACTGCTAAAAATACCGTTCAGCAGGAAGAGGGTCTTTTAATGAAGGGCAACATTGAATATATTTTACACAATCATTCAAATAACTTTCTTGGGGGAGTTTCCTAAAGCTGCAAGTAAAATTAGGGAGCAATACAATGTATTCATGTAAAAATGACATTATATTCATTTTGAGGTAGTATGGGAGGTAGTCAGACACAATGAGGATGATTTACTAAAGGAGTTTAAAATCTTTTCTAAATTGAGTGAATCAGATTCCTGTTCACTGAAACTGAAAAGAAGGGATAATTGTGCTTCCAACAAAAGTGTGAAAAAATATTTCACTAATATCATCACAAATGTATCATGCATGAAAAAAGTCACATTCCCCTGATGACATCCACTGGTAGATGAAACGTATAGGATGGGGCCTAATTAGTGACATCATCATGCCCGTCAAGTGCTGAGGGTGAGGTGATACATGTTTATCTCTCATTTTATTGTGTAAGTACCTGTCATTTTAATAAAGTATGCAGTTACCATGTGGTATGCCTTTGTTCTTCCTCTGAGGATTTTGTGAAGTGGATCAAGGTTTGTCTCCTGATCTTTTGCTCCTGTGGGCTGGCCATCATTAATGTGGAGTGTGATCAGGGTGTCATTACATGCCTACTTAATGACCTACTACACTAGCGCTATTGCTCTCTTTATATTAGAGATCGTATGTTCTTGGTAAGAGGCTGTAAATCCTGTGGTGTGGGACACTGTTTGCTTTTTATGTCACACTGAGGATTATTTCTTGCAGACTTCTCATAATTTTATTTGTTCACTATATATTTGTATATGAGCATTTAAGTCACTTTTATATGCCTCATAGATTTATGATGATATTTGTCAATTATTGACATAGTCACACATTTGTTGGAAGCGCACTTAACCCTTCTTTTCAGTTAAATTCTATCTTGTATTCTGATAATTAGAGAGCAGCATTCTCATTTTTTGTTGAATCTTCACTAAGTGCAGAAATGTTTATTTAATTTTTCTTTCTTTTCACTTTGAATACCCAATCATGTGCAGAAGTAAACAGGAATTTTCTTTTTATAATTAGATAATTGATACAAGCTTGTATATTGTAACAGGTTAACATTTTAAAACCATGTCATTTTTTCCTTAGCCAACAGTCCTTTTTTTAACTATATGCATTGCAAAAAACTAACCTTGAAAATGTCATCATAAAGTTTGATGGTTTTGTCAGTTTTAATTTCAAATTAGCAGCTCCTTATCTTAAAGATTAGCTTTCTAATGACCTGACATTATATGTCAGATTTTCTACGGATATTCTTATGTTTTTATGCACAGAGGCCATTTGTCTGGGCTGCTACATAAAGGTTATGGATTTTCAAATAGTGGACAGCTGCAGTGACAGCTTTTGAAATGCCAACAGTATTCATTGGAAGTGACTCTAATATCTCCTGAAGAAAAGACTTTGGAAACTTACTTTTTTTTTTTCCTGGAAGTGTTCTTCATTTCTTAGTCTGAACTCATAGCGTGTCACTTAAAGAAAAATTTGACACTTGGCATATATATATATATATATATATTGCTAGTTGATATTTTACCTATGGGAGCTAGACTATGTAAAACACCTTGAAAATTGTGCTGGGAATGCAAATTGTGACATTCCATCTAAGTGTGGGTGGAAGGAGCTTGCCTAACTTTTTTTTTAAATATTAATGTTTGGAAATCTGACCTGTTCTGTTCTATTTGGAAGGCAGATTTCTGTCAGATTGAATTGGTTTATGTGCTGGGGACAGCTGTCTTCCTCTTAAAAGGAGCACTGATAGCTTTTCTTCTAAATTTTACTTTGCAACAGACCGCTTTAATTGACCTCAATAATATTATTATTTTTATTCAGAGTTTATATAGGGCCAACAGTTGGTGCTGCGCTTTATAAAATTAAAGGAGACAGTACATTTACAATACAATTCAATATAGGAAGAATCAAACGGCCAATATGTCATTATTTTATTATTAGCAGACATTATTGGTACACCCCAGTCAAAATTAAAGTGTATCTAAATCAATATTTTTATTGTATAGTTTTGAGTAGTTAAGAACTCTATCAGGTTTATCTGTTTTACACAAAGCTAAAAAAAAATGACTTTTTATATGATTTATGCAATCCTGTTTAGACCTTGCCTATAGTGCCCCAGCCAGCCTAGCTACTGCTAAGCTGTGGTTCCAGAAACCTCAGTCCTGGAGACATGAGAAAAAGCAGGCCAAGCATTTCCAAACAAGCACACACAAAGCTCAATACTATCTCTTAAAAGGTGGAAGTTGCACAGAATCATGTGGAAGCTGACCCATCTAGAAATACAGTTAGTTTCTTCTTGAATCTGGTTGCACAGGATTACATAAGGATCAAACTGAAGCCAACCAAAAGTGATATTGCCATTATGTGTACTGTTGGAGCAGGGGCGAACTGACAAATCATGGGGCCCCTGGGCAATAGGGGATCATGGGGCCCCTGTGTCCTTGCCCAAAATCAAAAAAGCCTATGAAAAAGGTACCAGGGGCATCTCATGGGGCCCCCTACTGACCCCAGGCCCTTGGGCAGTGCCCAAGTTTCCAAATGGTCAGTCCGCCCCTGTGTTGGAGTTTCCAAGAAATATAGGAAACCTATGGATGGTGTCTCTTTTCAACCTCTACCAAAATCAGTTTTGTGTAGAGCAAACTTTTAAGATAAGATCTAAGATTGTTCTAAGGTATTTGATATTAAAGTGGACACCACATGCAATCCAACAGGAAACATCCTTTGCACTTGAGATCTAAAAAAAAGTCAAAACTACTTGCAAAGAGAGATGTATGCTTTGAAAAGTTCAGGGAATGCAACTTAACATAAAAGGGGCACAAGTTGCAATTATATTACAATGTGGTTGTTGTCATGTAGACCATACGTGTATACATCATATTTCCATTTTTTTCATTTCTATAAATAAAGTAATCACAACACATTCAGCTAGTCAGTTATTATGTGTGAGTGTGTGCTATTTTCTTAGGCGCAATCAGTACAATGTATTCATTCGTCAGAACAAAAACATAGATCATTCCCAAACTATAGCTGGGCAGTGTCTCTTCTGAGCTGTAACATTAACTTCAAAGCCAGCTGTGTCAGAAATTAGCAGATAACCCTTGCCATGGCTGTTTCCTATTAAAAGATCTTAGTTTTCAGGACCTGAGACTTCTCCTTTAACTCCTTAATTAGGTTCAACTTCAAATACGTTACGTGCATAATCAACAAATATCCTAAATTACATTAAAATATGTGATACATAGGGTCTGGTGCACAAAAAAATGCTGCACTTGGGGTGCAGGTTCCCATGAGCATTAAGATGTTCACTCACCTGCTCTTTCTACACTCAGGTTCAAAATTATGATGCAATCACCATTTGCAGTGTGCTTTGAACACCCAAATTATGCTTTTTGGGACTCTAAATGCAGATAAGGTGCACTAAGTACAACATGTGTTCAGATTTTGTATTAAAATTTAAAAAAAACTGTCATGTTACAAGTGGCACAAATGCTCACTAAGATATGAAAGGTAGACGCACCAAAGGAGCAAATACCCACATATTGTGCTTTTGGAGCAAATAAGGCAGAGTAACGTTGGCTATACGTTAGTTAAAAAATTCTCAGTACATTTGATGACTCAAAATTACCTGCAAATTTTGTTTGCTTTTAACATTCAAAATTGGAAAGAGTGGATTTTCCCAAATGAAAATTAGATTCATTGTTAGAAATTCAAGCATTCAAGAAAAAATTTCCATGCTGCTCTTTGGAATTTCTTGTTACTGCAGACAAAAATTAATGTTGATTTAGCCTCACTAATGATTAGAAAATCAAATGAACTCAACCAGTGTTGGAAATCTTTTGGACACACTTGACATGGCTCTATCTTGCAATTCTTTTCAGGTGTGAACTATGGCTTTTTTTACTTTCAGTATCTTTCAGTAGCTTTTTAGTCACCTTTAGTGATTACAAAGCACACCTCATATGGTACTGTTATTATATACTAGCAAACAGATTTCACATAGTTTCAAAAACATTAGAGAGAATGCAATCTTTATTGAAAATATGCTACCACTTAGCTGTTGTACGTCGGGATGTTGGGTGTGTTCTGCTTAGAAAAACATCTTTGTTAAAAAATGAGCTTCATATACATGATCATAGTTGTGCTTATCTGCACTTAGTAAATAATATTAGGGTATGCTTTGCCTGTTGGACATGGTTTGCTTGTGCATCAAAGTAACAGACCCCAGTTTACTAAAGGAGTAGAGCATTTGCAGTTTCAAAGTAAAATGTCTTTTATGTCAATGAGGTGAAATAAAATAAAAATTCACTTTGCAAAGATTACTTAGTCATGTGCAAGGAAATGAAACAAATACAGGATTTTTTTTCTGACATTTGATTAGATGACTGAACTCAGCACAACTTCACTTCATTCAAGAAATGTGAATGTTCTCCCTGCAAAGTAAATCTTCATTTAGATTAATAGAAAGCTAGTTAGATAGTGTAGGGATGCAGCATTTTTGTCAAATTCCTTTTTGTATTTTTGTGAATTCTGTAGTGAACAGTGGGCAGTAGTCAGGAGAGATTGCTTAAAGTGTTACTAAGCCCACAACAGCAAAATCAGTCTGTATATGCAGTAAAGCATGCTTGTTATACTCACTGTGGAACATAAGGGGTTAATCCTCTGCATTGTGTAAAAAGGCTGTTTGATCCTTTCTTCTCTGCCCCTCCTCTTGTAGAAATGACTACTTGATACAAACTGAACCCATAGCCACATGCAGATGATCAGTTTGCTGGGTATTGCTAGAGAGGTATTTTTTCTTAGGAGAGTGCATGTGATCAGCACAGGGCCAATCAGCACTGTCCAGACAGAGGGTCAGGGGTTTCACATCCTCCTAGTGCAGAAAGAAAACTCCTCCTACAAGCTTTAACCAGTGCTCTGCTGAAGTCGCAATACTGCTCTAACTGTTGATGAGAAAAGGTATTTAGCAGTTTATATTTACAAAAATAATTGCATTTCCAAGTTCTGTGTACTGTGGGAGACCAGATATAGTGAATGCAGAGTCCTGGGTTTAGTATCACTTTAAGTATATACACTATCATAGCTGTGCTTATCTAAAATAAGTAAATATAGTTAGGGGAAGCTTTGCTTTCTAGACTGGGTTTGCATGCTGGGTATGATCTTCCCTCCTGAGCTTTTCCCATGTAAGGATGTCAGCCAAAGAGATCAGTCTTTCTTATGCCTTGGGCGTAGGCTCATGGAAGCATGCAAGGTACTCCTCTTCTGGGTGGAACCCCGTAAGTTGTTGACTGGTGAAGAAAAGTGAGTAAGGCCTATGGATACAAAGCTGCAACTGTTCTTTTGTTCTTACATATGGATATGTGGTAGGGTATAGTTGAGTGGAAAATCCCTGTACCTTTTTACATGTTGTCCTTCGTTATACCACTTAAACTTTAATTGCTAAGGAGCTAGAGCTCTGAAGAAGTTTAAATAGCACAGTCTATGATTTTGAAGGTAATTGTGAAAGAATTTTGGGAGTGATCCAGAAGATACTGAGGCCTAGTCTAGAGTATGATAGCCAGTGTACTTGGCAATATCCTGATCCGTACCTCACCTTCCTTTCTATATTATTGCCTTTTGCAATAAACATCTTTTCTATCTTCTATCTATTAAAACTAAATGGACTGGTGCCCATTATTTAGAGAAAAGAGCCACACCTGAGAGCTCATATTTCTGAAATTTAATTGGCAAGTAAGTGCATTTAGGATATGGTTAATGTAGATGTTTAACAGCTAAAGACGAATATTTATGTGTAATTATAGATAAATAAATAGATAGATGGACAGATAGATAGCTTAAGCCAGTTTTATGAGAATTTCCAATGCTATGTAGCTTATTGACTAAAGCAGTTCACAGAGCAGTGATGGTGTGCAGAGTTCAGTAATCTATAGCAATATTTTTCCACAAAATTTACACCCGCCCCCGGGGATATCCGACAAGTTCAAGGGTAGTCCTAATTGTCTGCTGAAACTCACTATAATGCTTTAAACATTTAGAAAACTCTAAATAGTGTTCAAAATGAGCGGGGTATGTGATAGTTAGTCATCTTTAAGGCATAAGGGAAGAATGTACATTTATTGCTCATACCCAGAAAGCATACATTTAAAAGGCAATAAATGCACCTTTAGGGGGAAGTACTATACATAAAAAAGCATACAAAGGGAGGTACTTCCCAAATATTTGTTGTACAAAAGGGGTAAACACGATGTGGAAGAAGGCTGCTGAAGTAGGGAATTAAATAAGTTCCAGCTTATTTCAATACCTCCAGACCTAGTGAGCGTTTAAACCTTGCAGTGCAAGGAGGTCCCACAGAAATATATTTTTTTTTCTGGTGCTCAGAGTTGGGATTTAAACAAAAAAGAAATTGATTTAATGCCTTCTGATAATTTAGATTATTTTGCTTAAGAGAAATGTGTAATAGGATTGTCAATTTTTTTTAGATGTATATGTAAAGGAAATCAACTGGGTGTACATATCACTATTTGTTAATGTCTTAGAAAGTGATTTTCGATTTTAGTTTGTATTTATATGTAGATTGGGGCAGCAATATCAGCTTATAATAAATGCAGGATCTTCTACCTGCTTTACAGTACTATGCTTGTTAGTGTTTGCGCACTACTGTTCCTTCTCACACACTGAGACCCAATGAAGTGGGTTTATTAAAGCTGTAGATCATTTTCAATTTGCAAAGTAAATGTCTGCTTAGCTTAGTGAATAAGTTGAATATTGAGTAAATCCTGTTTAGTCATCTAGTCATTTTATTATAATTGTTTTTCTCATTATCAAATGATTGAAATAAACATACCTTCACCTTACTTATTAACTGCTTAAGGACCGTCCTATAGCAGATATACTGCTACGTGATTTTGCATTTCCAGGTAGGGGGCATGTGCGAGCCACGTGCACACCCTACCCGCGCCGCCATTCGTGGTCGTGGATGTCAATCACCAGGTCACGGCCGGTAATTACCCGCCGGCACCCAGTGATTACTAACAATCACCCATGGGGAGGAAGACTGTTTTGTTTACAAACAGTGTTCCTCTCTGTCAGCTCGAGTACACTGCTCGGGTTGTCTGTGCACAGCACAGCCGTCCCAATCAGAGTGCTTACAGTGAAGCACACACCTCCCACCCCCTAGTAAAACACTCCCAGCACATAGTTAACCCTTTGATTGCCCCTCACATTAACCCCTTCCTGCCCAGTGCCATTAGTACAGTGTCAGTGCTTTTTTTTAGCACTGATCACTGTATTGGTGTCACTGGGGATATCAGTTACACCAGGTAAGTTCCCCCCAGTGTCAGAATGTCCACCGCAGTCCAGCTAAAAGTCGCTGATTGCCGCCATTACTAGTAGAAAAAAAATCCCAGTATCTATACCGCCATTTGTAAATGCTATAACTTTCACGTAAACCAATTAATTTACATGTATTGGGATTTTATTTAGCAAAGACATGTAGCAGAATACATTTTGGCCTAAATTTATGATGAAATTTGATTTTTAAAATTTTTTTACTGGACATGTTTAATAGCAAAAGTCCAAAATATTGTTTTTTTCTCAAAATTGTCAGTCTTCTTTTGCTTATAGTGCAAAAAATTTAAAAACGTACAGGCGATCAAATACCACCAAAAGAAAGCTAGATTTGTGGGAAAAAAATACATATATTTCATTTTGGTGCAGCGTTGCATTACCGTTCAATTGTCAGTTAAAGTAACGCAGCGCCGTAACACAAAAAAATGGCCTGGTCAGGAATAAGCAAAGTGATCCCAGCAAATCCTTGCTGGAACAGAAACTCTTAGTCTCACTCATTGAGCTGCTTAGGCAAATTAGCTTGGAAAATGATACTTTATTTTTGGGAGTGTGCTTTTTTCCTGGGGGGGGGGGCAGGGGTAATAAGAGTAACTTATTTTGTTTAATGGTATTTGCATTTCTTTGTGTGTGTGTGTAATTATTATTTGTGTATCAATTTTTTTAAATTCTACTGCTGGTATAGATCAGATCAGGGTAGTTCAATGAAGCTTCTGTAAACCTCAAAAACCATATAAATCCTATAGCACCCCTAAAGTGGAACATTAGTCAGAAAATTAAGTCCTGTTAGATCACTTTTTGCTGGCCCCTTTGCAGGTATCGCTATGTAAAACATTATAAATAAGTGCCTATACTGTTAAAAATCCAGTAATACACTGTCTCACTCTGCTCTGCACATGCTCAGTTGCTCTTTATTTCTTGGCACTGTGCCAAAAATCCAAGGCACTAGAGGCCAACCTGCTGACAGCCTAAAGACTTACTGCTGCTCAGGGGCTCTGGGCATCAGCAAATGACAGCCTCCAGCAAGAATAAACAGAAGCAATGCTGGAGCTGGAGGCAATTTACAGCACACACTATAGTGGGGTACACACTATGAGAAAATAGGAATAAAAGTTCCATACGAGGACCAATTGTTCGATTTACATATAGTGTATACACAAATTATGGCATCTCATTCAGACTTTCCAAATTAACATTTCCGAAGGGACAAACTCCAAAATTTTTCTCATACGTGAACAGAACTAATGATTTTTGTTTAATGTGTACTGTTTTTGTATGAGAAAAATCTGATACGAAAGACTGAGCACAAACAGAAACAATAAACAACAATAATCTACGCTACAACATTTCTACGTCAAACAAAAAAAACTCTTTGTTGTTCGAGAATTTGTGTACAATTGGAGCCATCCCTGGGTTCGACTTGCTGTAAAACATCACTGTGAACAGCTTCATTTTGGTATCATAATTATTAATGTGGAATGTATGTTACTTGCTGAAGAACGTTATTTTTTATAAAGTTATTATGGGTAACCAAAAGCCACCAAAAACATCCACCCTGTTCCAAATTATGCAAATGATATTTTTCTCATTTACCTAAATAATTGATGTAAATAACAGTCAGTATAATTCTCATGTTATCAACTATTAAGAGTACAATTCAAATTTTATTGAACAAACCTCCTAATGATAACAGTATTTTTGTTAAACATAAAAAACTTACAATGTACTGTTCCAAATTATTACGCACAGTACGTTTCAAAACACTTTATAGGTTGTAAAGAACTGAAAATTGTCATTTGTTGTGTTTGCAGCATATTTACTGAAATCAAAAGCTATTTCAATCAAACTTTTAACAACATTTTAACTCTTTAAACATTTTAACAGGTCACGTTACATTGTAACATAGGACCCCTTATTTGATAGCAGCTTCACAAGTCTTGCATCCATTGAACTTGTGAGTTTTTGGACAGTTTCTGCTTGAATTTGTTTGCAAGATGTCAGAATAGCCTCCCAGAGCTGCTGTTTGGATGTAAACTGCCTCCCACCCTCATAGATCTTTTGTTTGAGGATGCTCCAAAGGTTCTCAATAGGATTGAGGTCAGGGGAGGATGGAGGCCACACCATGACTCTCTCTCCTTTTATCCCCATAGCACCCATTGATGCAGAGGTATTCTTTGCAGCATGAGATGGTGCATTGTCATGCATGAAGATGATTTTATTACGGAAAGCATAGTGCTTCCTTCTGTACCAGGGAAGAAAGTGGTCAGTCATAAACTCCACATACTTTGCAGAGGTCATCTTTACACCTTCATGGACCCTAAAGGGGCCGACCAGCTCTGTTCCCATGATCCCGGCCCAAAACATGAATCCACCACGGCCTTGCTGATGTCGCAGCCTTGTTGGAACAGGGTGGCCGTCCACCAACCATCCACTACTCCATCCATCTGGACCATCCAGGGTTGCACGGCACTCATCAGTGAACAGGACTGTTTGAAAATTAGTCTTCATGTATTTTTCTGCCCAATGCAGCCGTTTCTGCTTGTGAGCATTGGTTATTGGTGGTCGAATAGAAGGTTTATGCACAGTTGCAAGACTCTGGAGGACTCTACACCTTGATGTACATGGGACTCCAGAGGCACGAGCAGCTTCAAATATCTGTTTGCTGCTATGTAATGGTATTTTAGCAGCTGCTCTCTTGATCCGATGCATGGATCTGGCAGAAATCTTCCTCAATGTGCCTTTATCTGCACGAACCCGTCTGTGCTCTGAATCAGCCACAAATCTCTTAATAGTGCGATGATCACGCTTACGTTTTCATACTTCATCCAAGGCATTGAACTATTTCACTCTTTTCGGCAGCAGAGAGATCCTTTTTCTTCCCCATATTGCTTGAAAATGGTGCTCTGCTTAATAATGTGGAACACCCTCCTTTAGTAGTTTTTCCTTAAATTGGGCTCACCGGCCAATCTAATTATCACAGGTGTCCGAGATTGTTTTCAGTTATCAAAAGAGCCCTGACACACAATGTCATCCATGAGTTAAACTGAAAAACAAAATATTTAATATTTGTGACACTTAAATAGAATTTGCATAATAATTTGGAACGCGGTGTAATTCTGCCTTCTCCATTGACCTCAATGCATTTTATGAAAATAGTGAAATTTGCAGAAGTTGCTCAGTTATTGCTTTAATTTTGGTAGGAATGAAGATTCTCAATTTGCCTCATCCTTAGCCTTTAGCGATAAAGAGTTGCTTCTGTGGAAGATGTTTAATTTGTAACTGTGCTTAGCTGACCAACTAGCAGATTTGAGATGCCAGTCAACATGACATAGTGGGGTTGCATAGACTGTCAGATTGTGGATTATAAATTATCTATTATTTCAAGTAAATTGGGTAAGTTAGTTGTTTTTGTTTAGTGACTTCCATATCTCTATTTTTAATAAATATCCAACATTTTTTTAATAATTGTATCAGAGTGTTATTTCTGTAAAATTTCTAGGTTAGATCCTTAACTACTTGCCGACCGCAGATAGCCGAATGACGGCTGCACTGCGGCCGGCCAGTTCTGGGTGGACGTCATATGACGTCCTCCCAGAACGCGCTCTCCTGCGTGCCCCAGGGGGTGCGCACCCGGCGATCTCCGTGATCGCTGTGTCCTACGGACACAGCTGATCACGTGATGTGGTAAAAGGCCAATCACAGCGGCCTTTTACCACGTGATCAGCGGTGTCCAATGACACGCTGATCAGAGGGAAATGCAAGTGCCGGTTCTCGGCTGCACTTTCCTCACGCTGTCAGATCGTGAGGAAAGTACTGCCGAGAACCGGCAGTTGTCAGAGCGGGGATCGGCACTGATCATCAGGGCACTGATGATCAGTGCCCTGATGATCGGTGCCCAGCAGTGCCACCCGCAAGCTCCGCCCACCTGTGCCCAGCAGTGCGCCCACTAGCTCCGCCCACCTGTGCCCAGCAGATCACCCACCTGTGCCCAGCAGTGCACCCACCTGTGCCACTCTGCAGTGCCACCTACCTGTGCCCAGAAGTGCCACCTACCTGTGCCCACCTGTGCCCACCCACCTGTGCCCACCCACCTGTGCCCACCAGTGCCACCCACCTGTGCCCACCCACCAGTGCTGCCCACCAGTGCCACCCACCAGTGCAGCCCAGCAGTGCTGCCAGTCAGTGCCACCAGTCAGTGCCCAGGGGTTGTGCCAGACAGTGCCGCCAGTCAGTGCCCAGCAGTGATGCCAGTCAGTGCCGTCTATCAGTACCCATCATCAGTGTCACCTATCAGTGCCGCCTATCAGTGCTGCATATTAGTGCCGCCTATCCGTGACACCTCATTAGTGCTGTCTATCAGTGCCCTTTAGTGCTGCCTATCAGTGCCCATCAGTGCCACCTATCAGTGTCCATCAGTGCTGCCTCATCAACGCACATCAGTGAAGGAGAAAAATTACCTGTTTGAAAAATTTTATAATAGAAACAAAGAAACTTTTTTTTTTTTTCAAATTTTTTGCAGTTTTTGTATTTATAGCGCAAAAAGTAAAGTGCCCAGTGGCGATTAAATACCACCAAAAGAAAGCTCTATTTGTGAGAAAAAAATGATCAAAATTTCATATGGGTACAATGTTGCATGACCGCGCAATTGTCAATCAAAGTGCGGCAGCGCTGAAAGCTGAAAATTGGCCTGGTAAATAAGGAAGTATAAGTGCCTGGTAGGCAAGTGGTTAAAGTGCTAAGTTAGTGCATACATTTTCTGATTTTATAAATTGGAGATATCAGCTTACTGAAAAGGGGACCAGTGGGGCAAGCCACTGAGGCAGTCACCCGACAGCTACAAGTTAAACAATCCAACTGTGGTAAGCCTGAAATATACTTAATTTTCCATTTCTGTAACCTACAGTACAGAGGAATTACTAGAAGATTTAACCCCCCCCCCCCCATGCCCAGGCCATTATTTGCTATACTGCACTGTGTTATTTTAACTGACAATTGCGCAGTTATACAACTCTACATAAATGAGATTTATGTCATTCCCCCCCCCACAAATAGAGCTTTCTTTTGGTGTTATTTGATCACCACTAAGTTTTTCCATTTTGTGCACTATAAATGAAAAAAGACCGACAATTTTGAAAAAAAAAAAAACAACAATATTTTTTACTTTCTTTTTAAATCATATCCAATAGACAAATTTAAAATTCTAATTTCTTCATATATTTAAGTCAATATATAGTTTGCTACATATTTGTGGTAAACAAAAAAGCCAAATAAGCATATATTGCTTGGTTTACTCAATGTTCTAGCATCTGCAATACCCTGGAATTTGGATTTATTTATTTTTTTACACTAGTAATGGCGGTGATCAGCGGCTCATAGTGGGACTACAATATTGCGGTGGACAATCTGACACTAACTGACACTTTGTGGAAACCAGTGACACTATTGATGCTAAAAATATACACTGTCACTGTATTAATGACACTGGCTGGGAAGGGGTTAAACATCTAGGGCAATCATAGGGTTCAATGTGTACCTAACAGTGCTTGGTGTATGTTCTGTGAGGTGTTATTCCTGGAGAATGTGCTGGATTTTATTCCCTGCTTAGCAGGGAAACAAAATCCACCACATTGTGTCTGACAGGACACAGCTCTGCCTTGTTTACATAGGTACAGCTGTGTGCTGTCTGTCTCCTAACCGAATAGCATGTGCCAGTGGACATCCATTGGCTTCTGCTGTGACTAATCACAGTAGAAGCGGTGCGCCGGGAACTTGCACACACACCCTAAACCAGGAAGTGCAAATTCACGTAAATTCATGCCCTGGTTAAAGGCCTCAAAGGCATTTTTGCAGCTGCACTCCAGGCAGATATAAAAGATACAGATTAATACAGCTCTGTATTTAATAATGCATTGTTACATTTATTTATTTTTTTAAAATGCAATCAGTGACATGATATTCATGAGGTTCTGCAATTCCCTATACAGCAGCACTGTATGCTGGCAGAGGAAGGAATCAACTAAGTGTGTGGCATAGAAAGGTGCTGACAAAGAGCTTGCTGATAGGAGGAGAGAGTAGATTGAGCAGAAAGATAACCTTGTCAATCGGTCCAATCAGCAGTCAGGGGTTGGAGAGAGGTTGTTTAACTTGAGCTTGTAAACCTCTGAAATGAAAAGTGAACAAATCATAACCTTGTATAGTGTGTATTTGCCTATATCCAGAACTCCAAGTGTGATTTCAGTCTGGTATCTCCTTTCTCTGTTATCTGCATGAGTCACTTCTGACAGGCTGACATCAAGCAGTCAGGGGTGATAGGGGAGGAGGGCTCAGCACACAGTCTGTGATTAACAGCCTCAGCTGTGCATATTTCCCTAGGTCCATGACACCACCCAGGTCTCAGATTACACTCAGCTCTCTGTTCTGAGCTGTGCAGTGTGTGACATCAAATCCCTGCCTCCTGCCTCTGTTTACAGTGTAAACTGTACAATTTGAATGGATGTAGAGAAGAGGAGAGTGCAGATAAACAGATACAACTTATGTAGGAGGATTTGTTGCATCTCAGGGAGATCACCAGAGACTAATCACTTCATTGGGTATATGTAAGGGTTTACAACCACTTTAACTGTAAATGGTATCATGTACCAGGGTTTGTTGTGTGCCAGAGCTTTATAAATCTCAGGACTAGATGGACATTCAGCAGTAAATATAGCTCCCATATACAGTTGTGACCAAAATTATTCAACCCCCAATGCTGTAAAGGGGTTTAGGGACTATAGTGTACATTTGGAATTGTATTCAGAATCAAATCCTACAAGGACGTTGTAACTACCCAAATGCAACTAAAATGACATCAATTGTTTATGTAATACAGTAGTAAATGGTTCTTATGTGGTTTCTTCATTGCCACAATTATTCAACCCCTTAAAGACTACCACTCTGAAGAACAGAGGTTCATACAGGTGCTTTCCATCAGGTATTGAAAACACCTGTGGATGTCACCGAGCAGCAATCAAGCATAATAAGCACCAATTAGGCAGCTTTAAAATGACTGTGATACTCAGCTCCTTCTAGACATTTACTGGTGTGGTTACAAACATGGTGAAGGCAAGAGAATGGTCCA
Source organism: Staurois parvus (assembly GCF_062004578.1). Classification (NCBI taxonomy): domain Eukaryota; kingdom Metazoa; phylum Chordata; class Amphibia; order Anura; family Ranidae; genus Staurois; species Staurois parvus. The sequence goes on along the minus strand of NW_028317932.1, from coordinate 10,650,577 downwards.
GGAAGACAAGAGAAGAGGTGATTTCTCTTCACAGGAAGGGCAATGGCTATAAGAAGATTGCAAAGATGTTAAACATACCAAGAGACACCTTAGGAAGCATCATTCGCAAATTCAAGGCAAAGGGCACTGTTGAAACGCTACCTGGTCGTGGCAGAAAGAAGATGCTGACTTCGACTGCTGTGCGCTACCTGAAGCGTAGAGTGGAGAGAAGTCCCCGTGTGACTGCTGAGGAACTGAGAAAAGATTTGTCAGATGTGGGTACAGAGGTTTCAGCCCAGACAATAAGACGCACACTGCGTAATGAAGGCCTCCGTGCCAGAACTCCCAGGCGTACCCCCTTGCTGTCTCCAAAGAATAAGAAGAGTCGACTGCAGTATGCCAAAAGCCATGTGGACAAACCACAAAAGTTGTGGGATAGTGTTCTGTGGACTGATGAAACAAAATTAGAACTGTTTGGGCCCATGGATCAACGCTATGTTTGGAGGAGGAAGAACAAGGCCTATGATGAAAAGAACACCTTGCCTACTGTGAAGCATGGTGGAGGGTCAATCATGCTTTGGGGCTGTTTTGCTTCTGCAGGTACAGGGAAGCTTCAGCGTGTGCAAGGTACCATGAATTCTCTTCAGTACCAGGAGATATTGGATGGAAACGTGATGCAGTCCGTCACACACCTGAGGCTTGGGAGACGTTGGACCTTTCAACAGGACAATGATCCCAAGCATACCTCCAAGTCCACTAGAGCATGGTTGCAGAGGAAAGGCTGGAACATTTTGGAGTGGCCATCGCAGTCACCAGACTTAAATCCGATTGAGAACCTCTGGTGGGACTTAAAGAAAGCAGTTGCAGTGCGCAAGCCTAAGAATGTGACTGAACTGGAGGCCTTTGCCCATGAAGAATGGGCGAAGATACCCGTAGATCGCTGCAAGACACTTGTGTCAAGCTATGCTTCACGTTTAAAAGCTGTTATAACTGTAAAAGGATGCTGTACTAAGTACTAAGATTGAATGTCACTTGGGGGTTGAATAAAACTGATAATGCTGTGAGCACAGAAAAGACATTTGTGGTTATTTCATTATAACTGTTATGTTATATTTGTCTGACCTACAAGTGCCTCTTTAATGTAAATGTAAGCAAGATGACTGAATGATCAAAAGCAATGTCAAACTGGCCAAAACACTCAATTTCAGTGGGGGTTGAATAATTTTGGTCACAACTGTATGTAAGAAGTTTAGCTTTATTTATTTATTTATTTATTTATATCAGGTACTTATATAGCACTGTCAATTTACGCAGACCTTTACATATATATTGTACATTCACATCAGTCCCTAACCCACAAGGGGTGTACAATCTAAGGTCCCTAACTCACATTCATACATACACATAATAGGGACAATTTAGACAGGAGCCAATTAATCTACCAGCATGTCTTTGGAGTTTTAAATATCCTTTTCTGTTTCCAGTGTAAAATTGTACCCCTTCTTTCATTACTCTCTGGACAGCTGCACCTTTGTTTTTGACCTCCTGTTTGTATTCATCATAATCATTTATTACGTTTTTATCTCTTAAAGATGCTTTCAAAATCAATTGAGCAACTCCGCCAGCCTGGAAGCCATCTAGAGGAATCTGAAGAAGAACAACATAGTGATTATCTGATGCAAGAAGGGAAGATGTCCTCCTCAGCTGCTATAAGAAGTCACAGCAGTACTGACATCAGAATAGACCACCTCCGATCTGTAAAGGTGAAAGAGGAGCCGCCAGACAGTGACGATGAAAGCCAAACACCACCTCAATCTATTCACAAAACGGCTTTTGTGCAACAGGTAATAGGCAAAGAATTAGCTCCAGGATTTGTTATTAAAGTTGTCCTTTGAAATTTAAGACTGAGTAAGAAAAAGAGAGCCCCCTCTACTATGTAAATAGCCATTTTTATTTTAATATGTTCATACAGATTCTTTTTTTTTTAAATGTTAGAAAAGGTGGTCATATACTAGAATTCCAAATGAATGTCCGTACAAATATTCATGCAGACATTTGTATGAAAATTCTCAGTACATTCAATGACTGGGCAAATGCTGTTGATTTTAATATTCAGTTTTGGAATAAATGGAATTTCCTGAACAAAAACCACATACACTGTTAGAAATTTGTTTGTTCGAGAAAAAAAATGTCATCCTATTCCTTCGAGTTTTCTCATCACTATGGTCTAAAAAAAAAGCTGATTTGACCGCAATAACAATTAGAAAATCAAATTAATGTTCTTAAAACCAAACATTTTTACCAAAATTCTCCTAATGTATGGCCAACTTAAGGCTACGTTTAGCTTTAATGCTAATGGAAATCACAGCTAAGTAGCAACTTAAAAAGGGAATTACAGGTATGACAGTTTTTTTCTGCACACCTACTATCCAGAAATCTTAATTTTTCAGAAAAAAAATATTATAAACTATAGGCATATATAAAAACCCCGCATCCAGCTTAGTGCTGGGAATGTGCTATGGGACAAAAGTGCACAGGCATGATTTTATTGTTGTGCTGCTGTTTCTCCATAGTCCATTCTGCAGGTTGGAGGTAGGCCCCTGATCATACTGTATAGAAAGGGAAGATGACTGGCTTGGCTGGACTATCTGGTAGGGGTACTTTGTTAAGAAGCCTGACAAATCCTTTGCTAGACATTTTTGTGAGAACCTTTTAATGAGTTTACAGACAAGATTAAATTGCCTCTTTTTGTTGGGTGCTATGCATTTATGAACTGTTGACAGCTCTGCTCAGGTCCATCTCTCCCAAGGACAGCATGCCGCATTTTCAGCTTGTTTCCTGGTCCATGCATGGGTGGGATGAAGAGTAACATTTAATTAATAGCAGTGAGACTTAGGCAGGCCATCGACGGAGAAAATTTGTTTCCTGCAACCATGGGACACCAGACAGTGTTAACAGGGGAATCCCTCCCAACAAGCCATTGTGTTCTCCTTGTGGGGAGGTGGGGGAAGCCACCCTTGCTGAGACAACATAGGGATTATTATTGATAGTGGCTGTAACAGCCGCTAACGATAGTCGCATGTAAAATCTGGCAGGCTGGTTGTACCCAGGTTGATCAATCGATCAACTTTGGTACATTTAGCCTGTCCATACATGTTTTGAGCCTTGTCTGGTTCCTGTTGAACCAATCAAAATTCAAACCATCTATGGCCAGCATTAGGCAGGCCATAAACAATGCGATTTTCTTTCCTGCAACCACGGGTTGCAGGAAAGAAAATCACTCCATACCCACATCAACAGTCAGTGTTGATGGGGGAACACCTCTCATGGAACTATTATGTTCTCCTAGAGGGGAAGAACGGGGCATGGGGGGGGGGGTGCCGTCCCTGCCAGGAGAACACAGTAATTATTGCTAGCAGCTATGGCAGCTGGCAATAATCGCATAGAAAATCCGACATGCTGGTTGAACCCAGGTCATACAACAGTCGAATTGGGGACATTCAGATGGTTTGAATCTTGGCCAGTCCCTGCTGAACCAGCTGAGATCTGAACCATCTATGGCCAGCTTTAGCAGAAGGAGAGGAATTAGCATGTAATTTTGGCACCACGGAGAGCTGATTCACACATGTGCAGTGCGAATTGAAGCTCAGGATTCACAGCTAATTGATACAGTAGTAGTTCAGCGGTTCATGTCAGGTTTACATCAGGTTCAGGACAGGATTAGCTCTCAGGATTATCCTGCTCAAACATATGCAGTTTAGAAACCATTCCCATAGAAATCAATAGCTTGTAATCCGCACCTGAACTGGACCACACTGCTCAGAAATCGTACATGACTCTTTTTCAAAACGCACTTAATGCGCACTGAATCAACACCAGACATATGTGAACAGGCACCATAGGAAGCAATGTTTTTTCACATGCCATGCGGATTGGATGCAGTTCAGACCACATCCAATCCGCATATATATGAACCAGCACTAAGTGTAAAGAACTCCAAGTTCCCTTATCTAGAGAACTCCAGATGACAAACATTTTGGATTACATCCCTTGGCTGTATACTGTATATGTTTTTGTATATTTATTGTAAACTTTAGATTTGCACAATACAAGTTAATCAGTGCTAACTTTACTAAGGTATGTATGGCATATCTTTTTTTCTTCTAACTATTTTGATCAACTATGTTTATAGAATTTTTAGCAAAATTTAAATTGAATCCAATAAGGTCATAGGGGTCTCCCGTCATTGTTAACTTTCTACCTATCTATTTTGGGGCAACTTTTTCATGCTTGTTTCAGTAGGAATTTTTGTTTTTCCTGGTAAAAAACACCATTATGGGAAATGACAATGCTAACTTATTTCACTCCTGGGTTTACATACATATTCTTTTTTAGTATTTGGTGAGGCACTAAACTGGAAGTAGAAGGTGCATATTGGGTGTCCCAAAACATGCTTGGTGTAGGTGAGTGACTCACCCAGTAGTGAAGAGAACCTAAGAACAGCTCTAAAATCAAGTCAGCTATGGCAGCTTCTATCTGCCCTGGCAGATTCCTTTAGACAAAAATATGAACAATTTTAGAATCTCTTGACTCCGTTTTGGCAGGCAGTTGATACAGAATGAATGATTATGAAGTTTGCAGTTTGCTGAATAACATTAACACACCTGCTTGAGGAAGATGTTGTACTAAGGGGACGAAAGCTTTTATGTCATGGCGTCAAAGGAATGCTTGGAAAATTCCCAATTGGAGATAGAGTCAGCAGTAAAAACCTGGCAGAGATTTAACTATTTCTCATCTATCCAAAAACAAAGAACAGGTTTTGTCTTTATTTATTTTTCTGCCTTTAATCAATTGGATGAATAAAATGAAGACAACTTTAAACGTTTGGAAGAATACTGAGGTTTTTTTTTAATATTAAATGCACAAAACAGAAATTCACAATTCATTATCATACAAACATATTTTAATATGACATATGGCATACATTATCCTTTCCAGTGTTATAAAATATGTAAGAATTGGCTTGCATATTTTCTCTGCCTATCTTCCAGTATTCTCAGTTGTTGGTAGAGCTAAGCTGTGGTGCACAGCCTATATGCTGTAAGATCTTAGTCCATATGTGTGCTAACCAAGGATGTTGTTTGCTGGTTTCTTTTTTTTAGTTATTACATATTGGCCATAATGTGCCAAAACTATTGCAAAGAGTACTGATGATTTATGTTGCACAGTGTTCCTTTATGCAGTAAGCATGAAGGGACCAGAACACTAGGCAATGTGGTAATTGGCTCATGGACAGTGGTAAAAACCTGGTCTTGGCCATTGCTTGGAGGCAGCCATAGCTCCTTGTGGGAGGAACTCTTCCATATACCCTACATGATGTGATATTATCAGGATAGTCAGCTTCAACATAATCTTCTAATGACTAGACTGTCACTATCACCTTCACCAACATTTAAGAGGGGTTATGTGGGAAAACATATGGCTGTTTGTGATAAGTCCAGCCGATTGCACCTTTGTAATACCTATTATTGTCATCAAAATTTGTTTTACAAAATTGTGTAAATAATATCATACAAAACAGTCTCTTTTATATGTGAAGGTGTCTTAAATATTATCCTGCCATTTTGTTTTTATGTTATGCAGTCATAACTATGCTTACTCAAGTTGCAAATCACATTTGCTATATGATTTCTAGGTAATGGAAATATACAGTTTGCCTAATTTCTAATTAGGTGTTACTTTTTATAGCTATAATTTATTTTCTGTAGAGAATCATGTTGTATGACATATTTACATTTTTTTTAAGTAATGTTTATGTTAATGGAAGCTGCTGTCTTGGAAATAGATCTGGAAGCCTAATAGATGTTCACTGAAGACAGATGTGTGAATAAGATCAGCAAACACCGAATGGGGGAATTAAACATGTGCTTATATGAAATAGCTGCTATTCACAGACATATTATACATAAGAATGCATTTATAGGAATGTATTTGAACTAAAAATATGTCAAATAGCTTTTTGCTCTTGGGAAAAAATCTACCGCCTAAAATACCCTACCATATTTGCGAAAAAATGATGGGTATGTTTAATAGGAACGATATAGCAGCAAATTGCTGTAAGCCACAAAAGCCAATGATAGACTCAAAGTCATTGAGCTGAGTGTGCCTAATTGCTGAAAGCTCATTTTTGATACGTAGCTATACAGTATTGCACATCTTGGCCCTTTGGACTTTATCAAATAAATCATCCATTGTAATGCAAGAGACAGTTATTTTTGTTTCTTACATATTATTATTCATTTAAAATTTATCACAATTGCAAAAATGTTCATAACATAATTTTTATCGAAACTGTTTCTGAAATAACTATAAAATACATTAATGTAAATTTAAATATTAGGAGACATTTCATCAGTATGTATGACCATTTTTGGTTTCCAAATTTTTTTTTTTCCTTTGGAGAAGTCAGATCTTGCCAACAGTTTGCTAACCACAAAAGACTGAAATATGTAGAGGAGTACAGAAACATTTTGCTCATTCTTAATTAAGATGTATATATTTTTTAACACACTTGAATTTCGGGTTTACTGTATGTACTGGGGATTTCACACCATACTGATATAGGTGATATTGAAGTGGATCATTACCATAAATAAATATTTTTATGTAATTAATTTTCACACTGCATTTTGAGCAAAGAAACAGGTAAAATAAATCACTGGTTGCACCAAATTAAATAATATATTGCCCACTGTGTATATTACATTCATTCTATTGTATTTATTTTCACCATTAGTGGTGATTCTGTGTTTTATGTTTTGTAAATAGATTATGTTTATGTTATTTTTACTTTATGTTATTTTGCTAATTTTAAAATAAAGTTGTACCTTGTTTTTTTAATGTCTTTTTGTTCTGCTGTTTGTTTATTCTTTTAATTTCACACTCCAAACATAGAATATTCTTTCATGTGCATTGGGTACCTGTAAATCTCAGGAATACAATAATATAATATCCTTTGCTTCTTAAAGGAGACTATTTAAAAAGCTTATAGTCCTAATTTTTGCTTAAGCTACTTTTTGATGTGACAATCTTGCTAACTTTGCAAAATTTTTATTGTTTTACAGGTTTTATCTTTAGTTCATCTTTGTATATAAGATTATCAGGGTTAATTTTATAAGGTAGTAGCTTCCCTTTGCGAAGAGTACATTCTTTATGCCTTGGGCTTCATTTACTAAAGGAATGTTGGGTGCTCACAATGCAATGTAAATGTTTGCTTAGCTTAGTAAATAAGGTGGGACTTTTTTCACAATAAATTTGCGAATTGCGAATTTAAATCATAAATAAATCATGTGCCAGAAAGATTAAATGAAAACAAAACAGGATTTTTCTTGTGTGTGTATGTGATTGGATGAAGAACATGTAAGCAGGGCCCCGATTCACCACCAGCAGTGTCCATGTTGGTCAAGGGCACCTTCCTCCTGCACTAGGAAGGGAATAGGACAATACACACTCTAAATGTGGAGGAAATCTGCCATCTTGGTTACTCACATTCTCCTGGCCCGAGATCCACCTCCAAAAATAAAGAAATGTCCATACATTCCGCATTTTTAACATTTTACTGCAGGAGGAACAGAATGTATAGTTCTTTGTGAAAATACTTCACCTCTGCCTCTTTACCCCTCATCAGTAAAAACTGCATAGTTCAAGTTAAACTTTAACATAGGACTGCCAATCAGGCTTCCAGTTCCCTCACTGTTGGTCCTGTTAGGGGGATTCTCCAATGGGATTCATACTGGGACTACTCCAATGAGTTAATTTCCTGAGACTACAAGCTTAGGGGGGTAGCCGCTTCCCATCATCCTCTGCCCCAAGCTATTCCAGCTCTAGATTATAAGGGACTAAGCTGGCCTCACCCAAAATATGCACCCTGGCGAAGGGTTTTCCCAAAAGGGTTACTAACCCATGCTTACAGATGTGAACACTAAGCTTAATGTACATACCTTTGCATTGTGAACACTCAATACTCTTTTAGTAAATCAACTGTAAGGAGTAGAGAATGTTTACTTCTCTATAAATCTTCACTATATAATAAAAAAAAGAGTTATGCTTGCACATGATTGGATGATTGATGGGAAACAAGCTTTATCTCATTCATTAAGCTACTCAAGCATTCATTTTGCAAAGAAAAAATTTTCTTAAGTAAACCAAACCCGCTATTTTAACAGCAGGATGGCTAGTTTAAAATTTTGTGATTGAGCGGTTGTCTATAAAGAAGGACAAGCCATAAACGCACTTAATGTAAAATATGAACTTGGTTTGCATATCACCTATAAAAATATCACCCGCTATAGACAAAAAAATGCCTAAAGTTATCTAAAAACAAACTTATTTTTAGTTTTGGATAGTTTAGAGAAACCAAGTCACAATTTTGGATTACTGCTCACTTTCAGTCCCAGTAACAATGGTTACAAGGGCAAACAGAGATTGTGAATCTTCCTAGTGGGGACCTAAATCTTTTGCCTTTTTGACTTTAGATATACAATAAAGGGGAACTCGAGGAAAAATCAATATATGCACATTTGCTATATAAAACTTAACTACCCCTATTGATGTGTGTCCCATTGGTGGATGCTGCTGCATTAGGTTCAGGCTAACTTTCATTCATTTTTATGAATGTACTGTGCTTCCAGCTCTGAAAATTACACTCCCTGCTCTAGTACACTGCATACAGTAAAAGGTATGTGGGCCGCTTGTACTGCACCTCATCCATTCATAAAACATCCTGTATTCCTTTTACTGAATACAAGGTGTTCTATGATTGGACGAGGAGCATATGAACGTCATGATCTCCGCTCCTTCAATCACAGAACACCTAATATAACAAACTTGATTGTTGATGCATTTCCCATAAATTATGCATAGATTACCTTAGGTAATAAAGGTAGAACACAGATAGGCATTCTAGAATCACATATAGACCTTGATGGACCCTGGTTTAGATAGCACATCAAATGAAAGTCAGCAAAATCCTTTTGACTTTAACTGAGTAGTACACATGGCAGTTTAGAGGCTGCATTTGACCTGCTTTACGCTCTACTATATTGTTTTTGTAAGCACCATGTGCTATTGCAGTACATTTGAACTGTTGTAAAGCAGGTCAAATGTAGTATTATTTTGGAAAACAAATAGCAAACACAGCATTTAAAAATAAATGGCCATTGACATGAACACTTCATTGCTTCTATGTTTACTACCCCATTTTCAGCAACATTGCGGTAAAACATGATCCACAGAACCTTACTACATTTTCTTATGGAGATACTTGAGGGTTTATGAATATAAAAATCTACTGTGCGAATATCTCAGCATTCATGCAGTAGTATTATACCTGGAATACTTTATATGTGCGTAATGTCAGTTTCTATTTGTTGCCTTTTTATGGGAGAATGTAACATTTCCATAATACTTCTTGTAAACAAGTAACACCATGGGGTTGATTTACTAAAACTGGAGAGTGCAAAATCTGGGTCCGCTGTGCATGGTAGCCAATCAGTTTCTAATTTCAGCTTGTTCAGTTAAGCTTTGGCAAAAAATACCTGGAAACTGATTGGTTTCTATGCAGAGCTGCACCAGATTTGTACTCTCCAATTTTAGTAAATCAACCCCATTGAGTATTTCAACTGAAAACAATGCAGTCACTATTTGACAGATCCCTGTCAGAAGTTATTTATCTAACTAAATAACTGCAATGCAATTCACATGAAAAATGAACAATTCAATGAACAGGTTTTCTGTAGAAAATCAACCCCAACATGCTAACTACAGATTCCCTTCCTTGAGTACAAAGTATTATGATAAATGCCAATAAAGTTATTACAATGAAAGATACATGACCATCAAAGCCAATCTAAAATTATAAGTGTATGCTGGGAAAGGTCTGTCCAACAAAACTCTTCCAAAGTGACTGATCATGCCTTGCCATGACTTTACTGAAGTCTATATCTGCCTAGGTGATGGTATCATTACCAACTCCTGACAATTTATTTAAATGTTAAAGTATTTCAACAAAAATGAAAAATCTACCCTAAGTGTTTTTACAAATGTTTCACAGAACATGTAGGATAACACCTAAGTGGTGACAAATTCTTAATTAATATTTAAATTAACATTTAATCTAAGGACAGGTGGACATAACCTTTTAGGTACTGAGAGCCCATGTGTTACTAGGCACTTTTTGGAAAGTCCAGCTTTTATTTTCTCAGTGACCTATGACCCTAAAAGCATATGCATCTTAAAGTGCATGTCCAGCCAACACATTTTTCTTTTGGATGGAGTGGAGAAGGATTGAAAATATTGTTTTTATTTTTACCTGTGGCTTTCTTAGAAATATCTATGCTCACTTCCTGTCCTGATGACAAGGTTTTACTAGACAGAAAGTAAGGGAAGCTCTCTGAGAGCAACACGAACAGAAATCAAATTATTTGCTTTAGTGGAGAAAAAGAAAGTTAAGACCACTGTTATATTTCTATTTCTGGGAAGTGGAAAATCAGCAATGGACTTGTAAAGTTATCTTATTGGTATTGCTATCAAGAACACAGGGACATGATTTCAAACTAGCAGGAGGAAAATCCAAAACTAATTTTAGAAAGTATTTTTTTACTGAAAGAGTAGTTGATGCTTGGAAAAGACTTCCAGCAGAGGTAGCGAGTCAACCATTGTAAGTAAGTGGATTCAAACATGTTTGGGACAAACATAGATCTATCATCTATCAGACGAAAAAAAAAGTAAAACCGAAAACATATGTGATGAAAAAATTAAAAAATGGTCAGGTCTACCAAACCAGCTGCTGATAATACCTGTACTGATAAACACAATGGAAGAAATACCAGTAAAGATCCAGTTCACTTTTAGTCCAGTCATATTGCTTTCACGCTCAAGCCCTGATGAAGGGGCATTTTTGGACCCCTGAACCATGTTGGCTACTATATGGAATGTACCCCTGGTATTTTTTGGAATAAAATAGATTCTGGACCTTTTAGCAGTGGTATGACATTCTAATTTACATTTTTCTTGTTAAAAGAGTATTATTAAAAACCCTTTAATGTATACATAAGAAAACGGCAATGTCATAATGCAAACATTTATAACCTCCACAAAGGGGAGGAATAGGTCAACGATAAAACAAAAGGAAATAAACCTGTATCATATCGATCCCAATAAAGCATATTTGTAAGGCGGGGAAGCATAAACACATCGTTTGTGAAGAAATATGGAATAGCTCAGGAGAAGCAGAAAAATAGCTAGCGTAGCACCCTGAGATAGAACAAGAAGAACTACGGGAGAGAAGGGTCCTAGGGGTCATCAACACCACAGCACCCACCTAAGATGATATATAAAGAACCACAAAGAGTCAAGTCTCTAAGAGGAATCCATAGAAATCCGGATGAAGGAAATGGTCCACCCATGGTTGCCTAACTTTAATGTAACTATAGAACCTATCTTGCCAGGCTGCAAGACTAAGGCTATTTAAGTCCTAGTCTGTGTCACTTTTGTAGATTGTCCTTCACTCCCTGCCTAGTGAAAAATGTAGTCAGCAGATAGCAGTAAAAACCCATCTGAAGTTCCTTACCTACTCTATCCAAAACCAGCAAAAAAAAATAGTTTAACAAACGCTTTATGTGAACCCAAAATGAATCATGTACTGTTGATATGTGGGATAGATAACATATTACTTGGTTTGGATGTGTCCTAACCAAGAGGTTGCACACAGGGCCAGATATCCATTTCTGGAAACTATGAGCAAATAACTTTTATCATTCCTAGTAACATTCCTCTGCGAGGAACATGTCTTTTACACACAATAATTAGTTGCTTTACCGTTGCCTATAACCTTACATAACAGGACTATTTGTACTGATAATAGGAAAATATTATGTGCCAAAAACTATACAGGAAAGAGCTGTCCTTTTTCTTCAGTCGCTTTTAGGCCCCTTTCACATGGGGCAAACTTTGTTTAGATCAGCATGGGATCTGTCTGCCAATCCCCTGCTGATCAGAGCAGAGCAGGCAGATGACAGATCTGTGTCCGCTCAGTTTATGCAGAGTGGACATGAACAAAGCCCGCTCTGCTCTGTGGGTGGCCGGGTGTAAACAGACTCTGCTGTCTGTCTACATCAGACTACCCTCCGATCCTATCTACCTAGATAAAGGAGGACAGATTCCCTACCATTTTTTTTTTAAATGATCAGATTGGAAGTAGGCGGATGTAAATGGACACAAGTCCATTTACACCCTCCACTCCATAGGGGTGAATGGAGGGTCTGATTAGGTCTGCCTAAAAAACTAAGAGGTGGAACTAATCAGACATTATGGGGCTGATTTACTAAAGGCAAATAGAATGTGCAGTTGCACTCTGCAAGAGCAGTTGCTCCAGAAATTAGTAAATGAGCAGAAGGTCTGCTGACTTCCATCATCCAATCACGTACAAGCAAAATTGTTATTTTTTTTCCTTGCTTGTGATTGGTTATTCATTGCAAAATGAAACTTTACCTAATTTACTAAACTCTGGAGCAACTACACTTGCAAAGTACATAGTCTATTTGACTTTAGTAAATTAACCACTTTGTGTGAAAGGAGCTTTAGTCACGTGCCTTCTTTGTCTAATAGTAAATATGAACCTTGTTCCACACCTATTTTTTTAGGGTAGAGAGATAGTACATCTAGACCCAAAAATGCTTAGCAGTAAGGTAAGGGCCATCCAGCCCTTGCCAACACCCTTTCTAACCTTTTTTGTAATTTCTTTTAACTGGTACGGGTGACTCAAAAATCATTTGGTTTAAAGACTGCTAACAGTTGTAATAGCAAAAATAAACAACATAACTAATCTTAGTTTCCTTCAAATTTGGTAACCATTTGTCCACTGCTGAAAGAGTTTTATTTAATAAGCCCAGGAGGCATAAACAAATTAAAACTGCATGTAATTTAGGTAGCCTTATGCAATGTCAAAAGTTAGTGTACTTACTACTTTTTATGTGCACTATATAAACACAAACTTTGGCACATTTCTTAAGCCTGGGACTTCTCACTGGACCAATTTAACATAAAAGATTTACTGTTACAGTTTGTGTGTGGCCAGGGAATGTCATATGGAAAACATGTTTCCTGTTATTTAATTTAATTACTGGAATCACGTGCCAGCCTCAGGCATGTCAGTCCGAACCTCTAAAGCTCTTTGTCTCACAAAGGGATGGACAACATTGAGGCTTTGTTTTGCTGCCCGCAATCCTCAGATAAAGCCTTTTATTTCTTGCCTGTTTGTTTTACCAAAACAGCAGATTTTTTAATTATTTGGCTAAGGACTTTGACCTTTGCAAACTCCATATGAAAAAATCTTTTAGAATATATACTAGATTGAATAGAGTTTTTGCAACAGGAGAGTTAAATAAAAAAACATGATAAATGCTATGGAAGGTTTGTGAGCATAATATTATCCATTTTGTCTGTCTCCACGACCAATATGATTGGGACAGAAAGTGATGAGAAATCCAAATTATGACAGTTGTCGCAGGAACAGCAATAGAGGCAAAATGTTCTAATGGAGACACCTGTTCCAGTGACAACTAAGAGGGGATTTCCCCTCACTTTGGAATGCTTTTCACTTACTAGACATGTGTGGTTTGTTTTGTTCCGAATCAATATTCAGACACGTTTTTTGTTATTCGGAGATTCAGATGTATCCAAATTTTCAATAGTAACAAATGTATATAAATACGAAATAATGAAACAAAATTTCGTACAAAATTCAAAATGAAATTGAATTCGAAAACAAGAATAGAATAAGATAGAATAGAATAGAAAGGAATGGAGAGTAAAACAAAATAGAATAGAAAAATATATAATAAAATAGAATAGAAAGAATAGAATAAACAATAGAACAAAATAGAAAGACTATAATCATCTTCTGAAATTCAAATTTCAAGTAGAATAAATTTGAATGCCGCGTCAATACGTTTCAATTCGATCAAACTGAATTCAGTTTGACTGAATTTGGAAAATTCTAATCGAATTTGAAAACAAATGAACAAAATGAAACTAAATGAATTCCGAAAACAAATAAATGAATTTAACGAATGTAACTAAACAAAATTATTTAAATAACAAAACAATTTTTTTCATTCTGCACATGTCTATCTCTTAGTTCCTGTTTTGTTTTAGGGACAGGAAATTAAGTGAAATATATGCAATGGGGCACATATAGCAAACTTAAATAAATATAATAACGTTTAAAACATTCTATACTATATCCCCCAAAATGTTAGCTTTACATACTGTATATTTTAAAAATGTATGTGAAAAAAGGCTGTGGACATATTAATTTAATATTTATTTTAGAAAGGATTAGAAACTTCCTCACTTCCTATCCTAGTGAGCCAACAGTAAACAAGAACTTGTAAAGTAGGACCCTCAGCCAATTTGATTTAGAATGATTAGTGCCCATGAAAATGCCTACACAGGCACAGGTATTGGCATGTAATGGGTTCTTAGAGGTGACCTTCAGTATACCATTTGCTCATAAAACATACATCCAATTAGTCTGTTACATAGTTACATACTGTTACATAGTTAGTCTGGCTGAAAAATGACAAACGTCCATCCAGTTCTATCATTAAAAAAAAGAAAAAAAAAGTTATAATCCGATACCCACAGTTGATCCAGAGGAAAGAAAAAAAAAAACCCAGCAAAGCATAAACTAATTTGCTCCTGCAGGGAAAAAAATCCTTCCTGATCCCTCGAGAGGCAATCGGATATTCCTTGGATCAACTTTACCTATAAATGTTAGTATCCAGTTATATTCTGTGTATCTAGGAAATAATCCAGGCCTATTTTAAAGCAATCCCCTGAGCTGGCCTGAACTAACTCTTAAGGGAGTCTATTCCACATTCTCACAGCTCTTACTGTGAAGAAACCTTTCCATGTTTGGAGATTAAATTTCTTTTCCTCCAGATGTAAATAATGCCCCCTTGTCCTCTGTGATGACCTCAGGGTGAATAACTCTACATAGAGTTCACTATATGAACCACAGATGTATTTATACATGTTGATCATATCCCCCCTTAATCTCCTCTTCTCAAGAGAGAAATTCTGTTCCTCTAATCTTTCCTCAAAGCTCAGCTCCTCCATGCCTCTTATCAGTTTGGTTGTCCAGACGAAGCTACGAAATCCCTGTAGCGCAACGCGTTGGGGAGGGGCAGTGATGTCATTGCGCAATCTAACAACGATATGGCGAGTACTGAGGGTGTGTTGACACACACCGCTCATTTGATTCAGCTACAAGCTGCGGGAGATTTTATATATATATATATATATACAAAGCGCTTTTGATACTTTTAAAATGTGAGTGCAATAGAGAAGCACAATAAAAGGCTGTTTTACCCCTGGGATAAGGCACCATATCTTTTATTCCTTTTCTTACATGTTATTCACGAGGAATACAAAGGCAGAGGGCTAAGGAGTGGATCAAAGAAGGGAGTATCCCTCACAGTCCTGCAGCCACACAGGTTCTCAACATTACAGCAAAGATCAGATATTCATATAGAAGGAGAGTATATCCATCCAAGCTGAACATTCATTTTGCACTGTGGGATATAATTGTCGTTTATCCAGAGACTTTTTGACTTTTTGATTATTATTTATTTTTTTAATATTTTTTATTATTTCCTATATACTTTTTATTTATCACTTTTCATCCACTTTTTAATTTCATTTATCAAATTACAAGTTTTTCACTGAGGGAAAATTTGCACACTGTCATAAGGATTGCACATTTTGTGATGTAATAATATGATAGGAATTATTTTATATAATTAGCTACGTTTAATATTAATTCATTTGTTTTCACAAATTCCAATCATGATACACTATTTATTATTATATTTTATTTATTTATAAGCACATAGAAGTTGTTCACTGCTCAAGGAACTCCTAGCCATTGGAAGAACCCCACGGGTCCATGGAACCCTGGTTAACAAAGACTGCCATAGAGTCTTCATATGAGAGCGTCATTGTGCATATATGCCTACAGGAACATTGCCTCTAACATTATGTTTGTATAGACCAGCCTTTCTCAACCAGGGTGCCCAGGCACCCTGGGGTGTCTTGAAGTTCCTTCAGGGGTGCCTTGGCAAAATGTCTAAAAATTGCCTAAAACTTGTATACAAGCCAGTGGGTGGAACAAGACTGTCTTTTACTTACACAAAGCCACGGGTTTTGTGCACCATTACGACCTTCTAGCCGTCCTGACAACCAATGACATCATCTGTTGATAAGGTGGATATTAGCTCCCTGCACAGCAGGCTAGTTTGACCCTCCCCTGCCCCTCTCCATCAGTGTTGGGGTCACATTAGCTCAGTGATGGAGAAAAACTGAGGGAGAAGAGAAACATTGGAATACTAGTCACTACCAGTGTGCAAAAGTGTATTTGCTTTGGAAGAAATAAATCACCTCTAATGTTGGGTGTCCTATGTGTGTGGATGTTGCTGCATTATGTAAAAGTATTAGAATAGTTTTTTCACTTTTTAGAATGGGGTGCTTCAAGACTTTCCATAATTTTAAAGGGTGCATTGGGACTATCCATAATTTTTATGGCCGTCTTGACTGAAAAAAGGTTGAGAAACACTGGTATAGACTACAAGGATGTTTTGTAATGGTGCCAAAATTTGGGTTGGGTAGCTTAAGTCTGTTCTGTTATCTTAAAGATATCCTGTTGCCCTTTTGATTAAAAATCTTCCTATCAGATTATAAGTGCATTTAACACATTTTATGCACATTAATTACAGTACCTGCAAAAGTCACCAAGTGTGGAGTCAAAATCCCTGAAACTGCTGCTGAGTGCCACCATCATGGATGTAATGTCAGCAGGCCCAACAGGCCCAGAGCTGTCACTCAAGTGGCACTCCATAGTATGCTATGCTTCTTCCCCGTCAGCTACCTAAATGGTTATTTAAGGAGATGATGGGAAAGGCAGATGAGATGGACCAGCACATACAGTAATAAGACTCTCAGAAGAGGAGATGGCTATGACATGCAAGGAAGGAGAGGACTCTTCCTGGAGTAGTCAAATTTTCCTGGAGTTCAAAGGTGCATTGCAAGTGATTAAAACCTTGTTCATGGAAAAGAAAACTGCTTCAAGTAAGCATGTAAAATATGTGTATAAAATTATTTACCAGTTAAAATTAAAACTACACGTAAAACCCGACCAGTGATCACTCCTACAATGTGTATGTGTGTGCTGTGCTGAAAGGTAATCGAAATCACAATTGTATTCAAAATGTTAGCGCATTGAGTACAAAGTAAAAATCATTCACTACTCCAAAATTAAGTAAAATTAAAATATAAGTAAAACATTGAGAAAGACCATGCAAGTCTGTGAAGCAGTCCAAAAATCAAATTTTGCAAACAGTGGAAAATATGCACTCACAGAAGACCTTTACCTTTTCCCCTTTGAACACTCTCTTGCCTTTAATATATGACCCTTATCACAAAGGTCATTAATGCGCATTCAACTAAATCAAATCCCAGGCGGGTGGTGGTAGATAAAAACAGTGTTGGTAATCCATTAATAATGCAGCTGACAAGGAGACCAACATCAACAAGCATTCAGAGAGCAAACCCAGCAGCACAAGCTGGTTGGCAAACCCAGGCAATCAAGATATGTATCCCAATCCAAACCCAAAGGAGACAAAGAAGAAACATTGCACTCAGCACCATAACTTCATTATAACAGAAATAAAATATAGCACTAACATAAGAAACAGATGCAAGTCTGCATATAAAAACCTCTGAGAAGGGTGGCGCTGCTACACTTTAGCAGACTGTATCTCCCCGGTCAGTATCCCTTTTTTAATAGGAGCTGTTTTTCCTGACTGAGGAGATACAACCTTTTACAGTTTAGCAGCACCACACTTTTCAGAGCCTTTTATATGACAATTTGCATCTGTTTCTTATGTCAGTGCTATGTTATATTTCTTTTATAATAAAGTTATGGCAGTGAGAACTATGTCTCTTCTTTGTCTCCTTTGAGTTTGGATTGTGACAATTATACTGAGAGCCTGGGTTTGCAGACCATCTTGCATTGCTGGGTTAATTTTCTGAAGGCTTGTTGATGTCGATCTCCTTGTGAACTACAGTATTGATGGGTTACCAATACTGACTTCATCTACCACAACACACGTGGGATTTGATTAATTTGAATGTGCATATATGACCTTTGTGATGAGGGTCATATAATAAAGATGAAAGAAAAGATTGAGGTCTTCCAGTGCACATTTTTCACTGGTTGCAATATTTGATTTTCGGACTATTTATTGACATGAATGTTCTTTCTCACTGTTTCACTTTGCACTTATTATTGAAGCATTGAATATGTTGTAATCCATGCACTAGCATTTTGATTACAACTATGATTTTGATTACCTTTCAGCATAGCACATACATACATGAGCATGTAAAGTACTATATTTTTCTGTGTAATTTTTTATGGGGACAGGGTCTCTTTAACTTGAACCTCTGTGTTGCCCATACAGAACAAAGCCCAGGTTCACTTTAATGCCCATCTCCCTAGCTGCATCTACTCACCTTACCTTTACTCACCAGTTGTTCGATTCAGCCTGCATAAGTATAGCTTTACGGTGAAATACAGCTGTGTATGCATGGACCAAGATTAGAACATATAGCGATATCCATTAGACTTTACATTAGAATAATACACAAATAATGATAATCAGCCAGCCATTCACAGACATGATTCTGGACTTACTAATAGGAAATGCTCATTTTTGTTTGAGTGCAATTATTGCTTAGATCTCAAAATAAGATGCATTCTCTGTGCCAAGCTCAGACATCAAGATTAAAGAGGTAATGCTAACTCCTTGGACGCTTGCATTATGAATAGTACCTTTTATTATGCATCATGCCAGGTTTACTCTGGGGCAGTTTCAAGGCTTTTAAAGTGCAGAACAAATGAGACAACAGACAAGTAGTTCATACACAACAGAGCCAGAAAAAAAAAATTCTCACAGCCTACTCTAAGATGAAAATGTATTATGGTGATTAGACTGCCTAGTGGCTGTCGTGTTATTGGCAGACTCATCTACTACACCTTAAATATGTTTAAGGTAATCTTTAGTGTTTTATATGTTTTCTTTGCCTCTTTAAAAACTTTTTTTTATTTCTAGTTAAGTAAATATGAAAGCTTTATATTAAATATTTGCTCCTAATTATGTGCTGGTGGTGGTGGTGGTGGTGGTGGGGGGGTGTTCTGTCAACTGCAGATTGCCTGCAATGTTGTTTTTTAATTTGTATTTTGCAGAGCATGTTAACTGTGTACCTACATTTTTCCCACCATCAGGAGAAGCAACCATCTCATATAAGGTTATTTACACATTCCCAAAGTCAGTTTAGGATCAGTAAAATAGGGAAATGTTTTGTGTAAAGAGGTGTTCATAGCAGAGAAGTGTTACTTAGTGCACCAGAGGATTTTGAAAAACACACACATTTAAATTATTCACCCTACTCCTTCTGTTTGCTCAAATAGAAACACGTGTAGTTTTGTTCCTAATACAAACTATGAGAAAATTGGATGAAGACTATTCCTTTCAGAGCGATCGTCCGATAATATGATTGTTAGTACACAGCTTTCGACAGCAGATCACAAATATTTATGTAAAATTATCTGAAGGGACAAGCATGAAAATTTTTTGTGTACGATAACAGAATTAACAATTTTCAATTAATCAGTTCAGTCTTCGTGCATAAAAACTGAGTGATAAAGACCATGCATAATCTGAAACTAAATAATACATTGCAATGCAATACAATACATTACATCACTTCCGAAGCCGTCTCCTGTTTTACGAAAATTTTCATTAATCTAGAAACCTCTTCATTTTTTATATGAGACTAGCAAGCAAAAAAAAAGAAAAGAACAATTATTTGTACAAGGCTTTAGATAAAATCAGTTAACAAGTAGACAGCTTCTGTTTGACTTTCTGATTAGAAAGCCCAGCATGTTCTCCAAAACATTTGTTAAAGTGTAAGTTCAAAGTGTTCAGGTAAAAAACAGTATGCTCCCTCCTGGCCCTATCCAACATCTGAAAGTAAAAAATTACTTGTTTTCTGAGATGGAAGCTGTTGAAGCTCTTCTGACAACTCAGCATTTGGGTTTTCATACAACCTATATACAGTAACCACCTTAAGTTTTGTAATGTTACAAGCTGAAATTAATTTATGTATTTGAATAATATAGAATTGTTCAGAATCTTAGAATGTGATAAGCTGCATAGCTTTTCAATATTTTTCCACACTAAATTAAAACATTTTTTTACTTTGAAACCCCCAAATAAAATCTGTTGCTTCTGAAGTCACATGATTAGTACAAAAGAGTTCTCCAGTGTGCAGTTACAGTGTCATGTGATTCTGATTCTGGAAGTCCACAGAGCTTGTTAAAGACTATATATAAATAAATAGCATCTTGAAAACCAATGAGCTAAGTTAGCTTACTGTTCAGTAAGAACTAGGAGCGCAGGGAGCAGGGGCGGACTGAAAACTCATGGGGCCCCCGGGCAATAGGGGATCATGGGGCCCCTGTGTCCTTGCCCAAACTCAAAAAAGCCTATGAAAAAGATGCCAGGGGCATCTCATGGGGCCCCCTACTGACCCTGGGCCCTCGGGCAGTGCCCAAGTTTCCAAATGGTCAGCCCGCCCCTGGCAGGGAGAGTGCACGGACATAGATCACACGAAACACGATTAGCAGTTGTTTATTGTGCAACTGAGATATACAGGAGTGGTGGTGCCGGGATCCTGGAACAGTAACCGATGCATGGTGTAGCAATGGGCACAACACAAATAAACAGTTCATGGTATAGCACTGATGACAATACAAATAAACAGCCCACAGAGTAGCAATGAGGACAACATGAATGAACATTCCATGGAGTATCAATGGACTCAGCAAGGGAAAGTGATCCTCCAAGGCAAAAGAGGGTGTGGTGAGATAGGAACAGTCCACTCGCAATGAAGGGGCATGGCAAGTGGGGGTGATCCTCCAGACAGTAGAAGGACACAGGAAGGGTCAGTCCTTCATGGGGGGATGGCACAACCAAAAGGGGAAACGGTCCTCACGACAAAAGTAAGGCACAGTAGGGGTTAAGTCCAGCAGACAGGGCAGAGACTCGGGCAGAGCAGGGTTAAGCACAACAGGGGTGAAGTCCAGCACACAGGGCAGAGATTATGGTTGTATTATAAAATAAAAATCTTGCATTTTGTATATTCCACTGTACATGGTTACATTCATTGCTTAATGCTTGAGGTGATTGTAGCCGTATTAGTGCATTTACGGCAGAAACAATTGAGTACTGTCTGTGATACTTTTTTATTTGCACTAACAAACAATTTTGAGGACAAGCTTTCGGGGAGTGTCCCTTGGACCTGAAGAAGGGGACACTCCCCGAAAGCTTGTCCTCAAAATTGTTTGTTAGTGCAAATAAAAAAGTATCACGGACAGTACTCAATTGTTTCATTGCTTAATACATTTTTTAAGGAATTTGGTAGAGTCAAGACTCTGCCTAGAAAAGGCCATCCATTAGAACTTAATGAATGGGTAAGATTGGAATCAATTGGGGAATTAGCTGCAATTCTAATGGTAATGCTGAAGGAGTTGCTGAAATCCACAGCTGGGATGGGAGGGATGAACTCCAAAAAAATCCCAACTCCATTTGGATTTGGCCAAAAGAATATGTAAATTGAAAAAAAACATGGGGGAAATAATTCTTGGGTCTGATAGAATCAATACACTTTTTTTTGGCTTAGCGCGAAGCACTATGTATATTGGAAAGCTAAACCTGACTATTCCCTTGAGGGCACCATGCTCATATTTAAACATGGTGGTTGAAGCTTCATGTTCCAGGGATTTTTTTTATTTGTAGAGACTAAGAACTCAGGCAAGTTTGAGGGCAAAATGGATAGAGCCAAATACAGGACAGGGGAATCTGTATTGGTGGCCCATGCATTTCTGATACTTAAAATGAGCCTGTGAAATCACCTACAGGTTTTATCTTCACAGGGTCCCAGTGTCCCCAAACACTCAGATGTTCTATAAACTCTTTCCATAGCTCAATCTGGATTGAACTCATATTTCATATTCACAATATTTATTGTTTATCCTGGCAAGCAAATGTTATTGGTCAAAAGAAAGGTGTAGGTTGTGAGGGATGGGTCAAAGCGTGGCAACAGAATCTGTGGTCAATATTTGAATAATGGAGCACCTCCGATTTTGAGGCTACTGCTACACAGTCTCCAAATACCTGGAGAGGCCTTCTGTATGGATATAGAGCTTCTTTATAAAGTTAGGTGAGACCAAAAGAAAAAAAAAACATGAAAGCTGCAGACTTCTCATTCTGCAACTGCTAGCTGCCTGGCTTGCTAACCCTCTTGCTTCAATATTTTGTGTCACTGACCCATAATTGATATACAGTAAAGGCTTATAACATCTATGACTTTCTTAATCTGCATGTTTTTCCAGCTCATTAACTCCAAAGGTAATTTCTATGATTTCTAAAAAGTAAGCATAATAGCCAGGCAACTAGCATTCCACAAGCATCCTCCCTTTTTTGCTGTCATAAAAAGTTTATCTTAAAGTATATCTACCCTCCCCCCACCCTTTCATCATACTGTATATATAGCAACTTACCATTCCTTGAATATGGTGGCTGTTTTAGTTTTATTTTTAGGCTAAGTACATTTTCTGCAAGTACAGGAAAAATTGGCAATCCTGCCAAAAATCTAGCACCCTAATATATTTCTGTGTGCTAAACTACAAACATAACAAACAGGGTGGTGCCTAATGTGACGATTGCTGCGCACCAAACTCGTGACCGAAGGACTAGCCAATCTAAAACCGCGCTGTCACATGCGTAACAATGCCATGCCCAGCTGCACCCTGCACACAGATTTTCCAGCTAGTGGACCACAGTCTGTGTACCGGCAGCCTTGAAGCGATTGTTACTGGGTCAGGTTAATTACGCAATTAACCCATCACACTGCCACCACCTCCTTTTTGTACAGAGAAAGAGGAAACTCGGCAATATTAGCAATACACTATGATGTTTAGATAATCGTCTGTATATCACTGTCACCGCAGGCAGGTTATACAGAGGGTTAAACACACACAGTAGCGCCCTTTAGCGGCAGGAATTCGTAATTTGCATTAAAGAGCTTTAGAAACAGTTCAACACTTTCAGAAAGTAAAATTTATTACTAAAAGGTCAGAAGGGTGCAATAAAATATTTACAGAAAAAGATGTAGCCAATATATATATACTGTATATAAATATACAGAGAACAATAGCACAGCAAAGAGATAACAGAGAGAAGTTAGAGGGTTAAAGTACTTGCCACATGTCCTGGGTTAAGCAGCTTCCAAGTTTCAGAGCCAAAAGGATGCTTTGATCTCCCACTGTTAGTTTCGATGTTAAAGCAGGGAGATCTTCAACTCTCACACACACCTCAACTCCAAGCATAACAACCTTTTTCTAGGATCTCAGCAGGGTGTCTCCTTACAGCAGAGAACCAATCGCCTCGTTTGGGGAGGGGTGTTGGGGCGGAGACCCAAGCTAGAACAAAAATCCCTCCTAGCTTATATTATGATTCATAACTTGTTCTCGGGCATTTAGCAGTCTGGCCACTAGTATATTAATACTGTGCCGCATCTGCGGAATGGTTAGAGATGAAACATGTCATATCTACTTGAATGGTTCAGGAGATATAATTTCTGCTCTCCTATATTATTATTATTACTACGAGTTTATATAGCGCCAAAGGGTTTTCTCAGCGCTGTACAATAGGGGGGACAATACATGGCACAGTACAACAACAACAAACAACGTACGAGGGGTAAGAGGGCCCTACTCTTACGAGCTTACAATCTAGGAGGGAGGGGGTAAAGGTACAGTAGGAAGTGGCTGAGGGGGATGAAGTGGTGGGAGGAATGAGGGAGGATGGCCGTTAGGTGAGGGTGGGGTAGGCTTCCCTGAAGAGATGGGTTTTGAGGGAGCGCCTGAATGTGAATAGGGAAGGCGACAGTCTGATGGATTGGGGCAGTGAGTTCCAGAGCATGGGGGAGGACCTGGAGAAGTCCTGCAGTCGTGCATGGGAGGAGGAGACCAGGGAGCAGGATAGAAGGAGGTCCTGTGAGGAGCGATATATATGCTAGCTAGGGGGTGTAAAATATCAGGAAACTTGTATCAAAGTGACCAATCTGAATATATGCCTAGTCTTTTTGTAAGTTTCTCATATTCCAAGATATGAAATCATAGGGGAAAATGAATGTTGAATGTGATGTCTAGTTTATGACTCCTCTGGAATGTCTTTGAAATCAGTGAAGGACTTGGTATATGGTCGTAGGTATCCCAGATTGTGAACTAATAGGTACCTAGGCACCAGTTCAGCTGGGTTTTTTTTTAATCCTGACGCCCTCCTACTGTGTCTGGATTGCCTGTGACCTCTGTCATCACCCAGACCACATATCACTCAGCAGCGAGCGAGGGGGGATGATTGGAGGAGGAAGCCTGCTTTGGGAGTGAGAGATGGTACAAAATGAAAGATTCTTAACAAAATGGAGGACCGCGTCCATCTCTGTGTGCACGATTGCTACACCTAGTGCATTAACAATGATTTATTTGGAAATAAAATGTTCAAACAGATGGGTACTCACAAAGGTACAACATATGAGAGCGGTTAAGACCACAAGATGCCGTATAGTGGAGGGTACTTTATGTGTACTCCAATGACACCCTGCTTGGCTGGCGAGCTTATGTGTTTCGGGGGCATACCCCCTTCTTCAGATTAAAGCTAACCAGCCCATCTATGCACAAGTATATAAATACAGACACACACACACATTTGTATTTCTACACTTGTGCATGGATGGGCTGGTTAGCTTAGTTCTGAAGAAGGGGGGTGCACCTCCAAAACATGTCAGATCACCAGCCTAGCGAGGTGCCCTTGGAGAACGCTTATTCTGCACTGTATGGCATCTTGTGGTAAATGCTCCCATATGTTGTACCTTTGTGAGTACTCATCTGCTTGCATATTTTATTTTCCCAAATAAATCATTGGTAATGCATTAGGTGCTTGTGCCCCCTTGTTTGTTCTTTCTGCAGTTTTGCAATGGATTCCCCTATCTGAGAAGGGCTGCATCCGACAAGCATTCTGGAAACTTATTGACTTGTTGTTTTTTGAGTTTCATCAAGCTGTGGAGGACCTCTGAGTGCTGGGAGTGGTTGTTTCGTTTCCTACAGTATGTGCTAAACTAAAATCTTAAACAATGTCATCAGAATTCCCAGTTCTCTTCTGAACCACACTCCCCCTGTAGAGGAGGAGGTGTGTGTAGTCCAAAGCTGGAGAACAGCCTAGCCTAGCCAAAGATACAGTACAGTGAAACAGCGTTACTGACAGGATCACCAAGTGAAAATAAAAAAGCCTTAAAAATAAAAACTAATGCAGCCATCATATCTGATTTGGTGAGCTGCACTATATTTTTCTTGGGTTTAAATACATTTTAAGTATATGTGCTTTTTATCAAAGCAGTACAAAGAACAGTAGGGGTAGTTCAAAGTATCAGAGGCAACCACCTGGAATTCGTGTTAGGGTGGTACAATAAAGATGTTTGCTGTTTGGTTGCTTGCATGGCCTTTTTACACATTTTTTTCCTTTAAATAAGCTCAGATGTATGGTACATAAATAATGCACATAAATGATATCCTGGGAGGAACTTTAAATTGTAGTTACAGAATAATCTACATTGTCTTAATGGCTTTTTTTAATGACTGAGACTTTCTCTGACCGGATCTGCAAACGACTCTGGTGACCAAATTAGTTAGCAGCTGATTGCTAGGTAAGTTAGCAGCTGAGAATACTAGTGAGGCATGGCAAATCTCTGGAGGATGTACAGCCTATAAGCATAGCACATTAATCACATATATCTACTGTATCGTATTGCCTAATTAGCATAGTGCTCCCAGAAAACACAAAACTAAGTGTTTAAACAGGTGTATGACATGCTACTAAATGTTTCAGGGGCTATATGTTAGCACATTGTTCTTTTTTTTTATTCCACAGAATTATATATTTTTATATTTTTCTCTCATGTCATTAATCTTAGACAGAAACAACTGTGAAACCTAATTCAATTGTGATGTTTTTAAGTTGGTAATGGCTCTATGTGGAAGTATATTTTTATATTCAAATAGTTTTTATTGAAAGATTTTAAGGTTCCCAAACAAACAAGTCATTATATGAATACAATCAAGTAAACGGTTCATATAAACAGAGCAACAATATACGAAGTGATAAGCGAGATAATAAACTCCCACCATCCGGCTGGGAATTCATTCATCATAGTCATACTTATAAGAGAGGTATTCTCAGTGGGTTGTGGACCGTACTGATGAGAGCAAAACCATGAGGGAAGCAAACAGGGGATGAAAGAGGGTATAGGAAGGCTAGGGAGGGGGATAGGAGGGCACCAATGAGCTACCGATGTAACATTTTATAAGGTTTAGTGTTTGTAATCAGGTAATCGAGCAATTGGGGTGTTTCAGCCATCGAGACCAGTATAATGTGAATTTATGGTAGGAGGAGTTTCGGAAGGCCGTTCTTCTTTCCATTTCACATTGTGAATTGAGGTCAGCAAGTAGTCGGGATAATAGGGGAGGCGACGCAGATCGCCATAGTCTCGTAATGTTAGTCTTTGCTGCTGCTAGAATATGTATGATAATGGACCGGTGCGTGAGCGTACAGGAAATTGTTCTATCGTTAGATGTAGAAGGGCTAACCCTGGATTAGGAGTCGTTGGTGATTCTATGATTGAAGAAATTAATTGGAACACTTTATTCCAATAGGACTTGAGGGATTTGCAGGACCATAGTAAATGGAAAAGCGAACCAGTTTCACCACATTGTCTCCAGCAAGTTTGTGATTGTTGTGGATAATAGATGGATAATTTGGCAGGAGTCAAGTAGCATTGGTGGAGAATTTTTAAATAAGATTCCCAGTGGGAGCTACATTTCGAGGCTTTGTATGTAGTGGTAAACGTCATTTGCCATGATTGTGGGGTTGTTGGGAGAAGGAGATTCTTCTCCCAGTTATTGAGGGATGATGTATGGGTTGTGAAATATGCTTCGGTTAGTAATGTATAGAAGGTAGAGATACCTTTCTTTGGATAAATAGTCTTGTGGAAGAAATGGTGTGCAGTAGCTGGAAGATCTATTTCAAATGGTATATTCGTTTTATGGAGCAAATGGAATACTCGCATAAAAGTGAATTGTTCCGTATCGGGAAGATGGTATTTCTTCTGAAGTGTCTGGAATGACTCGGGTTCATGGTTGTTGTAAATATCTTGGATATGATGTATCCCCAACTTATTCCAAGATATTAGGTTCAAGTGGGGAGATAAGAATTGTAGCGAGGATATGGGAGTCGGGATTTGTAAATTAGTCTTCTGTGAATAAGTGCAAGTCAAGAAATCATGCCAAGCTGTCAAAGAGGCCTGGATACATGGGTGCGTGTGTGGATGTCCAATCTGTGTTGTACGGGGTATAAAAAGCAGATCTGTTAAAGCACTCGGCGGATACTTGGAGGATTCTATAATAGTCCAGGTTTTTTCTTGGGTAGGGTGCCACCAGTAATATAGCTGGTCTAGTAGTGCCGCTTGATAATAGGATTTTAAATGTGGGAGGCCGGCTCCCCCTCTAGATGGCGGGCGAATCAAAAGGTTTATAGAACATCTAGGCCGCTTAGAGTTCCATAAAAATTTATTTAGAATTTTTTGCATCGCAGAGAAAAAGGAGGAGGGTATAGGGATAGGCAATGTACGGAAGATATATAATATTTTAGGCAATATACACATTTTGATCGTAGCTACTCTGCCTAGCATTGACAATGTGGTTGTACGCAGGCTCCTAAGCTCCTGGGGAATTGTATCTAATAGCGGTTTATAGTTAGCTATATAGAGTAGGTTGGTTTTGGAAGTAAGTTTAATCCCCAAATATGGGATACTATGTTTTTCCCATTTAAAAGGGAATTGTTTTGTGAGGAAGTTTTGGGTTGGAGCAGGGGTATGAAGGTTTAAAATTGAGGATTTGGTTTCGTTGAGCTTGTAATATGATACATCTGCATAGTTTTGTATGTGTGTACGTATTGAAGTAAGTGATTTGTAGGGGTTCGAAATCATTAGAATAATATCGTCTGCAAAAAGGCTGATTTTATGTTCGTGCTGAAGAAGTTTAATCCCCGAGAAATTAGGGTCATTTCTAAGGTTGGATGCTAGTGGTTCAATGAGTAGTGCAAAGATTATGGGGGAAAGAGGGCAGCCTTGTCTAGTACCGTTAGATATGTGGAATGGCTGCGAGAGCGTACCATTGGTGAGCACTCTAGCTGAAGGTTGGGAGTAAAGGGATAAAATTGCTGACAGTAACCAGTCCGTAATTCCTAGTTTTTGAAGAGTAAGTGTCATGAAATGCCAGTGAATGCGATCGAATGCTTTTTCTGCGTCAAGAGATAGGAGAAGTGAGGGTTGTTTGTGTGATTCAAGGTGGTGTAATAGTGATATAAGTCGTCGAGTCGCGTCAGGGGCCTGCCTACCTGGCACAAATCCTACTTGATCAGATTTAATTAGCGTAGGAAGGTACGGGAGGAGTCGTTGGGCTATTATCTTGGCATATATTTTTAGATCCGTGTTTAGTTCTGGACTAAATGGGGGTCCTTACCCGGTTTCGGGATAGTAGAGATTACGGATTGTAGCATGTCAGGGGGAAATTTTCCTTTAGAAGCAACGTAGTTGTAGAGTTCAGATAGGTATGGCTTGAGATTAGGCGCAAACATTTTATAAAATTCATTGGTAAAGCCGTCGTTTCCCGGTGATTTGTTCATGGGGAGCTTGTTAATGGTTTTCTTGATCTCTGAAGGTGAGATTGGTACAGAGAGGGATGCTAATTGAGTGGGTGTAATATGGGGAAGTTCGGTATGACGTAGGAAATTCTCGATCGACGGGTTTGTTGGTTGAGTTGTATTTGGGTCATCTTTTATATTGTATAGAGATTGATAATAACACGCAAACGCATTAGCTATGTCTTGTGGGTTAGTCACGGGAACACCTGAAATCGGATGTTGAATCGTGGCTATTTTGTTTTTAAGCCGTTTTTGTTTAATGGTTTTGGCAAGAAGGGAGCTAGTTTTATTACCAAGCGCATAGAAGTGGGATTTTGTTTTTTGGAGGTTCGTATCATAGGCGTGTAATAAAGTAGTGCGTAGTTTGTCCCTATCTCGGCTTAAAGCCGCGGTTGTGGTAGCGTTTGGGTTTTGTTTATTAATGTCTTCGTTTGTGCGTATAGAGGCGAGAAGTTGGTCGATTTGCTGAGACCGTTGCTTTTTAAGACGTGAATTTAATTGGATGAGGATACCTCTCATATAAGCCTTATATGTCAACCAAAGTGTGGTAATAGAGATATCTGGAGAAATGTTAGTTTCAAAAAAGAGATCATGTGCGTCTAAAACAAATTTCCGATTTTCCGGGATATTCAAAAGTGTGGAGTTGAGTCTCCAAATAGGTGGAATTGCTGACCGCTGGGTGTCATCTAAGGATATGGTGATCGGTGCATGGTCAGACCAGGTTATAGTACCGATGTTAGAAGATGTCACATGTTGTAGAGTCCATTTGTCCGTGACGAACATGTCAATTCTAGAATATGAGAGATGCGATGGTGAAAAGTAAGTGTAATCTCTTTCCGCACCATGTTGGCATCTCCAAATGTCATATAGGTCATGGTTGTGCAGGAAGCTATTAAAGTTGAGATTGCTGGGTTGTTTATTGGAAGAAGAGTCTAGGAGTGAGTCACTGAGAACATTAAAGTCTCCGCCAATAATAAGTCTGCCTTGCTGATGGTGGGAGATGAGATTATAGAGTTTCCGGTAGAATTTAAGTTGCCTTCTATTAGGGCCATATACGTTCACCAAAGTGTAAGAGATTTCATTAATTTGGCATTGCAAGATAATATAGCGGCCTTGTGGGTCTATTATAGTAGAAGTAAGTTTGAAAGAGAGGGCGTCGTTTACAGCGATAATAACTCCATTCTTTTTTTTTATGTTTGTTGCCATGAATAGTTGAGAGAAGCGAGGTAGATAGAGCTTAGGAGTTTTTTCAGTGGCAAAGTGAGATTCTTGTACGAAGAGAATATCTGTTGGAGATTTTCGGATTTCTCTTGCTAGCATCAATCTCTTAAAAGGGGAGTTAAGGCCTCGCACATTAAAGGATTTGATAGTAATCATTGGTAAATGGATTTCCGGAGTATCGACATATTTGGGGTGTTGTTTGGTCTAGTGGTAGTTATGGTCACAAGGGAGAAGTCTTGTGTCAAGGATATACATTTGATGGTGCCATTGGAGGGAGAGGGTGAAGCGGGAAAAATAACAATAAAAAAACACTTGCGCATAAAGCAAGTAAACGGTGTAGCCAGAATCGCTACATCAAAGGCGGGGGAGTCAAACAGGATATGACCTCCGGTAGGGTCATATCTATACAAAACCTTGCAATTAAAGAACATTGGGTTTAGGCCGATCGCCAGAATTCGGAGTATGTGGACCGCGCCACCAGGGAAAAAGAGAAGGAAATATAAACGCGGCTTATGCCGCTAAGCTCTTCAGGTTGCTTCCATATTTTGAACAGAACCAGGGTTGTTCTTCTGTGTATCCACTGGTAAAATGCTCCAGGCCTTAAGGAAGTCCAAGCCGGCCTCCAGGTTTTTAATATTATAGATTCTGCCTTGATGACGCACTATTATTTTAGTGGGGAATCCCCATTGATATGCCATATTGTGATTTCTGAGCGCTTTCGTGATTGGTATCATTTTTTTTCTGTTGGAAAGCGTGGCCTTAGATAAATCGGCATAGAGGCGCAGATTTGCATGTGAGGATGGTATTGGAGGTGAATTCCTGGCCGCCATCATAATTCTCTCCTTAATATGGTAGAAGTGTATTCTGACGAGCACGTCCCTAGGGACGGTTGCTGACAGGAATGAAGGCTTAGGTAGTCGATGTGCTCGATCGATTATGGCTTCTACATCAGAGAGAGTTGGGATTAGCAGCTTAAAAAAGTGATGTAAATATGGTAGTAAAGCCTCATTAGACACCGTTTCTGGAATTCCTCTAAATTTGATGTTATTACGGCGCGATCTATCCTCTATATCGGCCAATTTCAGATTGATTTGTTCGATTTCTGACGCGTCATCCGCATGAGCATCAATCAAATCATTATGGGCTTCTACGATATCCGCTATGTTGGTTTCAATATGGCGGATCCTGCGTTCCTGTCTTTGCACCAGAGTAGTAATTTGGGTCAGTGGCGCAGAAATATCATTATGCAACGTTTGGCGCAGTAGCGTTAGCATATTTTTCATGCAAATTTCAGTCAGCGGTTGATCAGATGCTGGAAATGCGTCTAAATCAGGCAGGGTGGGAATTGGTGGCTGAGGCGTAAGGTTTAGGGCCTGGCATGCATCATCATGGCCATTGTCTAGCCGTGGCCGCGATTTAACAGGGCTGCAGGATGTGGGTGACAGTGGGGGGTGACAACTCACCAGGATCCCCTGGATAGAGCTGGTGCTGCAGCCTGGGATCCACAGGCTGGGAGCTGTAGTCCTCCTCCTGGCCTCTGTCATGTCTCTGCATGTCCGCATGGCGGCCGCCATCTTGGATTCCCGGCTGAACGGCCGGGAAGAAATTTGTGAGTTTCCCTGGTTGCCCCGGGCTTTTTTTCCTGCGGGGCATGTCCAGTGGGCTGTGGGTACCTGCCGGGAGCTGCCTTGTACAGTAAGTTTTCCCTGGGGTCGTAGTGTGCCGCTTCAGCGCTGGCGGGTGGACGGAGCTCTGGTTACAGCGCGGCCATTCCCGAGCCGGCCGCGCATGCGCCCCGGAAGTATATTTTTAAACATCCTTGTCAGATGGAATAGTTATATTTGGTATCACACCATACGATACTGAATATTGGATGTCTATGTTTCTTTATAAACTGTTTTATATTTGAATATGTAAAATATGGTAAAGCTCAAAATAGAGTGACAAATAGATAGTAAAACAGTGAATTTTGTTTTCCTTGTGTTACTGGTTTTGTCCTAAACATTCTACCTAAACACTTAGGGGCCGATTTATTAAAAATTTGCTTGCTATTGTCTCAGAATTTGTGCACGCATAACAAATAATTTGCATAATTCTTGTAATATGTGTGTAATAGCTTACTTGTTATCTTTTGCTAGGTGAATGTAACAACCACTAACATCCTAAGAGAAAAACAGCTTAAGAGCATTCGATCATGACATTAACAGGCTAAATACACTTGACCAGCAGGGGAAACAATACCATGGGGACCTCTGCACTGTGTGCAGCTAATTGGAGAATCTTGATGCGAATAACCAATCAAACATTCTGCTGCAGAGTGAGGCGAAACATTTAGCAATGGTATTATTACCACTGCTTTATTATTATTATTATTATTATTATTATTATACAGGATTTATATAGCGCCAACACTTTGCCCAGCGCTTTACAATATAACGGGAGACAATACAGCAACTATACAGTTCAATACAAGAGGGTTATGATGAACCTGCTACTTGGAGCTTACAATCTAAGAGTGTGTGCTTTATGTGACAGCTTCCTTCTGGTTGTTAGGGAAACTTCAAAAGCCTGATTGTTACAGAGACTCGAAGGGTATTTTATATAATTTAAGGTGGACCCAATGCCATTTCTTTTTTTTTCAATGAAGTCCCCCTTAAAATCCATAGCAGACCTAAAAGGCCTGGTATGATTTTTTTGGGGGGGCAGGGACCTCATGCTTTTTTTTTTTCTTTTTTTTATCCCCACTGATTGTTTCCATTCACCTGTCAGTCAGGAATCCCTGGCTGACAGATGAAAGTGCTGGGTGGGGATGAATTACTGGTTGTTAGGATGCTGGCAGGTGTAGGCTCCTTAACAACCAGGAGGAAGCTGTCACATTTAGCAGTTGTAATAATACCACTGCTAAATTTTTCACCTCACTCTGCAGCTGGAGGTTTGTTTGGCTAAACATTCATGTATTTGGCTGTTCACACAAGATTCTCAAACAGGATGATCGTAATTCTTTACAGCAGGGTGTGATTTTTTTTTTGGGGGGGGGACCTCATGCTTTTTTTTTTTTTATTTATCCCCACTGATTGTTTACATTCACCTGTTAGTCAAGAATTCCTGGCTGACAGATGAAAGTGCTGGGTGGGGATGAATTACTGGTTGTTAGGATGCTGGCAGGTGTAGGCTCCTTAACAACCAGGAGGAAGCTGTCACATTTAGCAGTTGTAATAATACCACTGATAAATTTTTCACCTCACTCTGCAGCTGGAGGTTTGTTTGGCTAAACATTCATGTATTTGGCTGTTCACACAAGATTCTCAAACAGGATGATCGTAATTCTTTACAGCAGGGTGTGATTTTTTTTGGGGGGGGGGACCTCATGCTTTTTTTTTTTTTATTTATCCCCACTGATTGTTTACATTCACCTGTTAGTCAAGAATTCCTGGCTGACAGATGAAAGTGCTGGGTGGGGATGAATTACTGGTTGTTAGGATGTTGGCAGGTGTAGGCTCCTTAACAACCAGGAGGAAGCTGTCACATTTAGCAGTTATAATAATACCACTGGTAAATGTTTCACTTCACTCCACAGCTGGAGGTTTGTTTGGCCAAACATTCATTTATTTGGCTGTTCACACAAGAGTCTCAAACAGGATGATCGTAATTCGTTACAGCAGGGGTGTCAAACTGGCAACTCTCCAGCTGTTGCGAAACTACAAGTCCCATCATGCCTCTGCCTTTGGGAGTCATGCTTGTAACTGCCAATCTTGCAATGCTTCGTGGGACTTGTAGTTTGCTTGCTGATGTCTCAGAATTTGTGCACGCATAACAAATAATTTGCATAATTCTTGTAATATATGTGTAATAGCTGACTTGTTATCTTTTGCTAGGTGAATGTAACAACCACTAACATTTGATCCTAGGAGATAAACAGCTTAAGAGCATTCGATCATGACATTAACAGGCTAAATACACTTGACCAGCAGGGGAAACAATACCATGGGGACCTCTGCACTGTGTAGTTTGCTGGAGGGCCGCCAGTTTGACACTCGTGCTTTACAGGATGATAGTGATTCATAAATATTTGGGTTATACTGCCACCTTGGACACTGCCAAACAAAGAATGGTAAAGTCTGGTGCTGTGTTCTGGAAGCAGTATTAGAGACTTCCTGTCTGCTTCCAGAACAAAGTCCAGCTGAATGCTTTTCTGAGAAGCTTTGTATTTTTATCAATGAATACAAGGCTTCCTCCAATTGGCTGAGGTGGAGAGGCAGGTGGTTGACGTGACAATTTCCACCTAGGCCAATCTGAAGAAACCTTGCGTTCATTGATAAAAATACAAAGCTTCTATGAATGGTGGAAAAGCATTCAGGCTGAATCAATTTTGTTCCAGCAGCAGGCGGGAAGTTGCTTGTACTGTAACTCAAACTGAAGTTACAGCCATTTGTATGGCAAAGCTGTGTAAATCTTAGGACTGAATGGAAAGAAATTGAATATTTTTGCAGGTGAAACAACTTCCTTGCATACTTTTCTTTGAGTATTTAAATGTTTGCCTGGTTTTCTGCTTTGCATGATGATCATACATTTAAATTACTTTTAGGCACTGTACTACTAGCCTAGTCATGAGGTTGGTTGATTTTATGATCACACATTTATTTATTTACTTCAGGTACTTATATAGAGCCGTCAATTTACGCAGCACTTTACATATTTATTGTACATTCCCATCAGTCCCTAACCCTCAAGGGGCGTACAATCCGAGGTCCCTAACTCACATTCATACATACACATACTAGGGAAAATTTAGACAGGATCTAATTCACCTCCCAGCCTGTCTTTGGAGTGTGGAAGGAAAATGGAGTACCCGGAGGAAACCCACGCATGTACAGGGAGAACATGCAAACTCCAGGCAGGTGATGGCATGGTTGGGATGAACAAGATCCTAATGAACAACCTTTAATATCATCAATCCCCCTTTAGATATGCATGTTAATTGGACATCATCCAAACATGAACTAATGAAAATTTTTCCAGAAAGCCCAATCAACCATTTACCCCACCAGGCTTCAAAACAGCCTTCATATCAGTGTGGAGATATGTTACATACTGTGCAACCTATGTCTTCAGGGAAGCCTATCCTGCTGTCAGCTTATAACTGAATCTTCTATTTCTCCCATCAGTTCATCCCCCATAGTTATTACCTTTTGTTCCACCAGCCCCTCCCTATTATATTGTAAGCTCCCAGGAACACGACCCTCCTAACCCTCTTGTATTGAACTGTATCATTGCTGTATTGTCTCCCATTATATTGTAAAGCACTGAGCAAACTGTTGGCGCTATATAAATCCTGAATAATAATAGTAAATATACAACACAAGCTTTGCACACACTTCCTAACATTTCTCCACACTTATGTACTCAGATACTTTAGAACTGCTACTCATGAATAGCGGAAAATGAAATGTCTGATTTGAGTAGAGTATTGTAGAATGTTTTATCATGACAGAATGAAATAAGAATGAATCATTTCTTTAGCGTGCAAGAAACGGTGTAGAGCGAGACAGGAATTAGCCAGTGACGGATATATCTACCTAGAGAAGGTCAATTATGCAGCTGTGCTTGAAGGCATTTCAGTGGGGGGGTTTAAACAGGATGTCAGGAGTCAGGGGCACTCAGAGAGTCATACATTTTGGGAAAAGATTGTTTTCTAAAATACTAATGTGTCTTACAAAAAATGCTTAGAAATGTTTCACATATTACATGGAATATTTTAATCGCTCTGAAGCAATTTCTATTTAACGCAATGAAATAGTAAATTATTTTTTCAATTTTTTTTAAATTTGTTTTCTCTGATGAATTGTAGTGTGGATTTGTTGATGTTTATGTATTCAAAAACAATTTTTTTTAGGTATTACGCAACTTAATTTTTTGGGCTGTTTCTATTTATTGGCAATAATTACACAGTATATGACATTTACTCAAGATCACTGGTGCCCAACCTTTGGCCCTTTGGTATTTATCCTGTGGCCCTTGGACCCCAGAAGATAGTAGTCAATAATTTTCCTGCCAAGGTACTTACTTACTGAAGGAAACATACACTAGTTTTGCTTCTTCTAGTTTAATGAATGTGTTATTTCTGGCACACTTTGTTCACTTTTTTTGTGTTGCTCCTTCCCTTATACGTTGTTATAGGTATTTGATTTTTTTTTTAAATAAATCCATTTAGTGTTATTATTATACAGAATTTATATAGTGCCAACAGTTTGCACAGCTCTTTCAATATAAAAAAGGAGACAGTACAGTTACAATACAATACAATGCAAGAGGGTAAAGAAGGCACTGCTCATAGGAGCTTACAATCTAATAGGGTGGGGCAAGTGGCATAAAGGGTTATAACTGTGGAGGATGAGCTAATAGAAGTGATACAAGTTTAGTTGGAGGTGTGATAGACTTCCCTGAAGAGATGAGTTTTCAGGGATCGCCTAAAGGCAGCCAGAGTAGGATATACCGCTGGACAGATTGTGGTAAAGAGTTCCAGAGGATGGATGAGGCTCTGGAGAAGTCCTGGAGATGAGCATGGGAGTAGGAGACAGGGGAGCTTGAGAGCAAGAGGTCTTGAAAGAAGCGGAGAGGATGGTTTGGGTGATATTTGAAGACAAGAATGGTGATGTAGCTCAGGGCAGAGTTGTGAATTGCTTTTTATGTTATTAGTATTTTTAATTTAATTCGCTGCACAATCAGAAGCTAGGGAGGCAAAGAGAATTTGTATGGGAAAAAAAACATTTTATTTGTTCTGTATTTTCTATTATGAAACACTAAGCAGGTTGTAATTTGTCTCATGCAATACACAGGGATACACATGGATAGTTATGACGTTTGCTGTTTGCATAAGCTTTATTACTATATATATATATATATATATATATATATAGATATATATATATATATATATATATATAATGTTTCATGTTGAAAAAGATATGGTTTAGAGGTGTAATTGCTTGTACCTTTGAAAAAAGGGGGGGCAAAGGTGGGTAGGGTACGGGTCTGGGGGGTCCCAGGAGCGTGGCCAGCAATTTATAAAGTGTCAGCAAACCCACTACAACTGTTTCCATCATGCCATAAGCAAATACGACCATTTAACCAACAATCTATAGATCATGTTAAAATTTTAGTGTAAACATTTCTTTCCTTACTTGGCTACTTTTAGATTTTAAGCCTTATGCTAAGCCAGGGAGGATCTGATATTTCAGTGTGATTAAGGTAAGGTTAAAATATGTAAACAGTTTGGAAACAGGAAAGCGTTTACTAAAATGCTTTAAAATGTAAGTCCTTAGTCAATTACCACCCTTTTTTTCTTTTGAATTTTTTTTTTAATAGAGTAGTATCTCAGTACTCCTATTACCTCACTCTAGCTTTTGATTAAGTAGGGATGAGTTAAGACATGTGTCCAGTTTTTTCATTTTGGACCATGACACTATTGGAGAGGCTTTCCTTCACTTTAATATTATTATTATACAGGATTTATATAGCGCCAATAGTTTGCTCAGCACTTTACAATATAACGGGAGACAATACAGCAATGATACAGTTCAATACAAGAGGGTTAGGAGGGCCCTGCTCCTTGGAGCTCACAATCTAAGATACTTCCTGTTCTTGTTCTTATTAGGGAGATTTCCCAGTACTTCCTTTCCGGACAATAAGTGAGGGGAAATCTCCTAAACAGGGAGACAGATAGCAATAATATAAAACAGAGACTCTAACTAAGTCTTTCTAAACAAGGATTCCTTCTGCATGTACTAGGGCAGGGATGTGACATTCAATATCATTGCAGGCCGCATCAGCATTACGGTTGCCCTCTAAGGGCCAGTTGTATCTGTAAGGCTGCTTTCACACTGATCCATTTTGCTTCTGCTTTTTAAAAAAAGTGGAATAAAAACATGTGACCATGTATTCCTATGGAACTTTTCACACTGATCTGTTGTGGGTCTGGTGCGTTTTTTAAAAACCTGCTTGCTGCATTTTTGATGCAGGTTTGTTGCTGTAAAAAAAATGCACAAAAAATGCACCTCCCCTTTGAAATCAATGGAAAAAATTGCAGAAACGAATCCAAAATGTATAACAACACATTAAAATTGCACCTGTATTTTGTTTTTGGTGCTTTCTATGGGTCAAATGTCCTTTAAAAAACAAATCACAAATGCAGTAAAAACATATGCATTTTTGCCATGGATCAGTGTGACAGTAGCCTAAGACTAGAGCAGAGTCTGTCCAAAGCATTCCCCTTACATCAGATGTCAACAGTCCCCCACCCTTTCTTACATCACAGTGCACCCCCTTACCTTGTGCTGCTGCTGGGAAGAAGCTGGGGGTGGACCTGGGAAGCAGAAAGTACAGAGTCTGGAGGAGGACCAGAGGAGGATTGGAGTCAGCTGCCGGAGTCTGCTGAATGGTGAGATCAGGGGAGACGAAGATGAGGGGGTGCTGCAGCTGCACAGGGAGATGCAGGATATCTTGGAGGAGTTCTGTCCTTCTCTCTGCTGCCAACTGCTGAGACAGGGTGGAGGGGGAGAGGCAGAGAAGGGCCTATCCGCAGCTGCACAGAAAAGTGCACTTTCTGGCAGAGGAGTTCTCTCTTCCTCTCTGCTGCCGACTGCTGAGACAAGGTGATGGTGGAGATGAGGGGTGTGCCGCAGCTGCAGAAGAGGTGCAAAGCCCAAATAAAATGGCCTGGCGGGCCGGATTTGGTCTGTAGGCCTTGTGTTTGACATATGTGTGCTAGGGGTTGCTTAAGCTGTGGCAAAATTTATCATTAACCTCCACTGACCACCAATGTAAGGGGGCAATTTTCTAATGACCACCTAAGGAAGGAATTATATCTACACTGACCATGATAGGGAATCACAATTCTCACTGTTTTTGTTTGTATTATTTATTAAATTTCAAGATTATTACTGAAAATTGTTTTGTTGTAAAACAGCAGGGTGTTAAAATGAGTTTCTTGGGTGGCAAGTACTCCAGGTATGTCACAGTCTTTATCCTATTTAAAACTTTCTGTAACTTACTAATCACATTAATGTCTGTTGAACTACGTGTGCAATAATTTTTAGCAGGGGTTCCCTGAGATCTGAAAATTATTTGAAGTGTTCCACCAGGATAAAAAGATTGAGAAAGGCTGCTCTAACCATTCCCTGCCCTATCAAAAGCTAAATAAAAATTTTGTCTGAATTTAGACTCAATCTGGTCTAAGCTACTGCCAACACACACTGACTATTTAAAATGAAACAAAACAGACTGTGCAGATAAAACAACATTTAACTAGAAAATAAAACATTGCACTTTCAAAGTAGTGACTTGATAAGACCATGTAATCAGATACAGGACTGATTTCCAATGGGAGTTGATTTACCTGGTAAAATGTTTAATATGTCATAGTAATATTAATTAACATGGTTTTTGGAAACATGATATTCTATATAGCTAGTGCACTGTGGCATATCCAAGCACTTACTTGATGCAAGCTTTTCTTTAATATTCTCTATGCTCACAAGTGTCAGATAAACTCATACATAGCTGTCAGGTGCACTTTAACCACTTGCCCTCCTGAGGATTTTCTCCCCTTCCTGACCAGGCCATTTTTTGCTGTTCAGCACTGCGCTATTTCAACTGGTAATTGCATGGTCGTGCAATGCTGTACCCAAACAAAATTTATGTAATTTTTTTCACACAAATAGAGCTTTCATCACCTCTGTGATTTTTATTTTTTGCGCTATAAACAAAAAAAGACCAAAAATTTTGAAAAAAAAAATATTTTTTACTTTTGGTTCTAAAATATATCCAATAAACTCAAAGTTAGTCATAAATTTAGGCTAAAACGTATTCTGCTACACTTCTGTAAAAAAAAACTCAATACGTGTATATTAATTGGTTTGTGTGAAAGTTATAGCGTCTTCAAACTATGGTATATATTAGAATTTATGTAGGTTTTGCTATCTGACTGCCTATAACATTTCTTGAAGTGCTAAAATGCCAGAGTAGTACAACCCCCCCCCCCCCAAATGACCCCTTTTTGGAAAGTAGACACCCCAAGAATTTTGCAGAGTGGCATGTTGAGTGCATGGAACATTTTATTTTTTGCCACAAATTTTTTGAACATGACAATTTTTTTTCTTTTTTACACAAAGTTGTCACTTTAATGATATATTTCTCATGCATGCCATGGGTATATGTGAAATAATAACCCAAAACACATTCTTCTACTTCTCCCGAGTATGAGGATACCACATGTGAGAGACTTTTGGCAGCCTAGCTACATACAGGCCCCCAAGATACAATGACCACCTCCAGGCTTTCAAACGGCATACAGTTAGCTCCATATATATTTGGACACAGGCACAATTTTCGTACTTTTAGCTCTGTATGGCACCAGAATAAATTAAAATGAAACAATCAAAATTAATTTGAAGTGCAGACTTTCAGCTTTAATTCAAAGGGTTGAACATAAATAACAAGTACAAAATTTAGGAACTGCAACCATTTTTATACACAGTACCTCCATTTTCAGGGGCTCAAATGTAATTGGACAATTGAATATAATCATAACTAAAATGTTCATGTTTAATATTTTGTTGAGAATCCTTTGACTGCCTGAAGTCTAGAACCCATGGACATTACCAAAGGCTGGGTTTCCTCCTTTCTGATGCTTTGCCAGACTCTAACTGCAGCTGTCTTCAGTTGTTCTTTGTTTGTGGGTCTTTCTGCCTTTAGTTTTGCCTTCAGAAAGTGAAATGCATGCTCAATTGGGTTGAGATCAGGTGATTGACTCGGCCGTTGCAGAATATTCTACTTCTTGTCCTTCAAAAGCTCCTGGGTTGCTTTTGCAGTGTGTTTTGGATCAATGTCCATCTGTACTGTGAAGCGCTGTCCAATCAACTTTTCTGCATTTGGCTGAATCTGGGCTGACAGTATATCTGTAAACACTGCAGAATTCATCCAGCTGCTTCTGTCTTCTGTCACATCCTCAATAAACACCAATGACCCAGTGCCATTGGAAGCCACGCATGCCCATGCCATCACACTGCCTTCACCATGTTTTATAGATGACGTGTGCTTTGGATCATGAGCTCTTCCAAGCCTTCTCCACACTTTTTTCTTCCTGTCATTCTGGTACAGATTCATCTTAGTTTCATCCATCCAAAGAATGTTTTTCCAGAACTGTTCTGGATTTGTTTCATTTTTGAATCCTTACATTGGCCTGCTTCACTTGCATGGACAGCTCCTTTGAAGGCATGATGTAGGTCCACAGCAATAGATTCCAAATGCAAATACCACACTTAGAATCAACTCCAGACCCTTTACCTGCTTAATTGATGAAGAAATAACGAAGGAGTAGCCCACACCTGGCCATGAAACAGCTTTTGATTCAATTGTCCAATTACATTTGGTCCCTTGAACAGGGGGGGATGGCTACTCTTAAGAGCTGTAATTTCTAAACCCTTCCTCCAATTTGGATGTACATACCCTCAAATTAAACTTGAGAGTGTGCACTTTCAGCCCATATCCATTATATAACTATAGCTTGAATATGTTTTGGTAAATACCTGAAAAAAACTAAAATTGTGCCTGTGTCCAAATATATATGGACCTAACTGTATTTCCTCATATCACTTCCCCATTACCTAACACAGTTTCGGAGGCTCTAAAATGCCAGGATAGTACAACCCCCCCAATGACCCCTTTTTGGAAAGTAGACACCGCAAGGAATTTGATAAGAGGCATGGTGAGTATTTTACAGATATAATTTTTGTTACAGGGTTTTAAAAAAGAAAAGAAAA
The DNA here is from genome assembly GCF_062004578.1 of Staurois parvus. Lineage (NCBI taxonomy): Eukaryota > Metazoa > Chordata > Amphibia > Anura > Ranidae > Staurois > Staurois parvus. The sequence continues at coordinate 10,608,558 of NW_028317932.1, read as the reverse complement.
AATAATGTTTCTGTTTTCTTAATTTTCCAAAAACATGCGGCAACAAATTAGATCTGCAAAACAAGCATTATGCCTCTTAACAAATACCTTGGAGTGCCAGCTTTACAAAAGGGGGTAACTTGGAGGAGTTGCTTCTACTATCCTGGCATTTCAGGGCCAACATTAGAAGAGTAAGCCACACATCACCCATGCTTGAAGACCAAGCCTTTTCTGACACTTTTTGTTCACATGAAAAGACAGTTTTTCTTCTAGAAAATTACTTTGAACTCCAAAACATTATATATATTTTTTAAAGCAGAGACTTTAGCCCAGAGCTGGAGAATCGGAGGAACCACAAACTAAGCAGCGGTAATTTACCTCTGCTTAGTAAACTGATCTTTTACTGTAATCTCGCGAGATTATAGTAAAATCAGCCATTTTCCAGTGTTTGTAGATCGTTCTCCCTTCGTTTGGAGAACTGGTCTACACTGCTTCATAAAAGGCATTCACAGGAGAACTGTGTTCTCCGAGAATTCCGGAGAACTGAGCAGCGATCATTTACCGCTGGTTCATAAACAGACACCTAAACTAGTAATGGCGGTGATCAGCAACCTATAGCGCGAGTGTGATAGTGTGTGGGCAATCTAGCACTAGCTAACCATAAAAATTCAATATACTGACACTGTCAATCATTGTCACTTAGTAGACATTGATTTTGTATGCATTGTATGGATGATTCTGGTACTATTTTTTGCTATTCGTTAAAGTCAAAATTGTTTATTGTTTGTATTTTAGTTTTCTAGTGGCAATTACATGCAACTACCTGTAAATTTCCTGAAGAAGCCAGAAATTTGGCGAAACATGTCGAGTTGGAATTGTTGTATTGTGAACTTCAAGCCATATGAAGTATCATGTTGGTTTAATATTTTTCAAAACTACTAATGTGATGTAGTTTTTTTTCTATGTTAATATGGAATATTGCTTTGTACTGATTTTAGTACATACTAAGTGTGAAATTTGTTGAGCACCTAAAAAAATCCCTATTTTTCTCATATAATGCTGGAATTACACAGTACAACACACACATACACAATAGTAAAACAGCACGCAGCTAACCCTTTGATCACCCCAGATGTTAACCCCTTCCTGCCCAGTGTCATTAGTATAGTATCAATGCTTTTTATTAGCACTGATCACTGTTTTAGTGTCACTGGGTATGTTAGAGACAGTTAGTCAGTTCCCCCAGTGTCAGAATGACAGCTGCAGTCCTGCTATAAGTTGCTGATCTCCACCATTACTAGTATTTAAAAAAAAAAATTCCAGTATATATATATATATATATATATATATATATATACACACACACACACACCACCATTTGTAGACGCTGTAACTTTCATGTACACCGATGAATTTACATGTATTGGGATTTCATTTTTGCAAAGACATGTAGCAGGATACATTTTGGCCTAAATGTATGACAAAATTAGATTTTTCAAAATGTTTTACTGGACAGTCAAAAATATTGTTTTTTTTCTCAAAATTGTCGGTCTTTTTTTGTTTAGCGCAAAAAAGAAAAACTTCAGAGGCGATCAAATACCACTGAAAGAATGCACTATTTGTAGAAAAAAAAGGACATAAATTTCATTTGGGTGCAGCGTTGCATGACCACGCAATTGTCACCTGAAATAACATAGCGCCGTATCACAAAAAATGGCCTGGTCAGGAAGGGGGGTAAATCCTCTAGAGGGCAAGTTGTTAATTATAATAATAATAATGCAGTAATATATCATTCTTTTTGCTTAGCTGTAATTTTGGTTATGGCCACTAGGTGGTAGTCTTATTGATATAGATGGAGAACTGGCTGTGAAAAAAGATACAGCTGAGACAAAAGAATGCAAAATGCTTTGAGATTTCCTGGCATACATAAGAATATTTCACTTTTTAAAACTATTATTAACAACAATAAAAACAAAGAGAAGATCAGGACCTTTCTATGGCTGAGAAAGTCTATAATGTCCCTGTGCTAAGATCTGTAACGATGAGTTTCATATCTGACTTTAAATGAGAATTACTTGTGCGAAGTTTGGCTAGAAATGGGGCTCATTTAGCGGCTAGGCCTAGAGCTAACACTTATCTCAGTCTAGGGTTAGAGCTATGGTTATACTAAGGTTAGATCCTGGTTTAAGATGAAGATATATAGTTTTTCATGTTCATTTTGTCATTTACAGTTAGGTCCATATATATCTGGACAAAGGTTCAATTTCAGATTTTTTCAGGTATTTACCAAAATATATTCAAGCTATAGTTATATAATGGATATGGGCTGAAAGTGCACACTCTCTTGTTTAATTTGAGGGTATGTACATTCACATTGGAGGAAGGGTTTAGGAATTACAGCTCTTAAGAGTTACCATCCCCCCTTTTTCAAGGGACCAAAAGAAATTGGACAATTGACTCAAAAAGCTGTTTTATGGCCAGGTGTGGGCTACTCCTTCATTATTTCTTCATCAATTAAGCAGGTAAAATGTCTGGAGTTGATTCTAAGGTGTCCGTTTATGGACCAGCGGTAATAGATTGCTGCTCAGTTCTCCGGCATTCTCGGAGAACACAGTTCTCCTGTGAATGCAGTTTATGAAACAGTTCTCCGAACGAAGGGAGAACGGTCTCCAAATGCTGGAGAACGGTCTACAAACTCTAAAAAACGGCTCATTTTACTATAATCTCACGAGATTACAGTAAAAGATCAGTTTACTAAACAGAGGTAAATTATCTCTGCTTAGTTTTCGGTCCCTCTGATTCTCCAGCTCTGGGCTGGAGAATCTGGAGGGAGAACACAGATCTCCAGAGAAGGGCTGACAAGATCTCCTGAGTGTCATAAACTGTGAATGACCAGAAAATAGCTGAGATCTGTTGAATCGCAGCTATTCTCTGTGTCATAAACAGACACCATAGTGTGGTATTTGCATTTGGAATCTATTGCTGTGAACCTACATCATGCGTTCAAAGGAGCTGTCCATGCAAGTGAAGCAGGCCAATGTAAGGATTCAAAAATGAAACAAATGCATCAGAGAGATATCAGCAACATTAGGAGTGGCCAAATCAACTGTTTGGTACATTATGAGGAAAGAAGCACTGATCAGCTCAGCAACATAAAAAGTCATGGACGTCCACGGAAGACAAAAGTAGTGGATGATCGCAGGATCCTCTCTATGGTAAAGAGAAACCCATTCACAACATCCAGACAAGTGAAGGGCACTCTCCAGGAGGTGGGCGTATCATTGTCAAAGTCTACAATCAAGAAAAGACTTCACAAGAGCAAATACAGAGGGTCTACCACAAGGTGCAAACCATTCATAAGGCTGAAGAATAGAAAAGCCAGATTAGACTTTGCCAAAAAACATCTAAAAAAGCCAGACTAGTTCTGGAAAAACATTCTTTGGATGGATGAAACTAAGATGAATCTGTACCAGAATGACAGGAGGAAAAAAGTGTGGAGAAGGCTTGGAAGAGCTCATGATCCAAAGCACACAACGTCATCTGTAAAACATGGTGGAGGCAGTGTGATGGCATGGGCATGCATGGCTTCCAGTGGCACTGGGTCATTGGTGTTTATTGATGATGTGACAGAAGACAGAAGCAGCTGGATTAATTCTGCAGTGTTTATAGATATACTGTCAGCCCAGATTCAGCCAAATGCAGAAAAGTTGATTGGACGGTGCTTCACAGTACAGATGGACAATGATCCAAAACACACTGCAAAAGCAACCTAGGACCTTTTGAAGGAAATAAAGTGGAATATTCTGCAATGGCCAAGCCAATCACCTGATCTCAACCCAATTGAGCATGTATTTCACTTGCTGAAGGAAAAATTAAAGGCAGAAAGACCCACAAACAAAGAACAACTGAAGACAGCTGCAGTTAGAGCCTGGCAAAGTATCAGAAAGAAGGAAACCCAGTCTTTGATAATGTCCATGGGTTCCAGACTTCAGGCAGTCATTGCCAGTAAAGGATTCTCAACAAAACTTTTTAAAAATGAACATTTTACTTATGATTATATTCAGTTGTCCAAATACTTTTGGTCCCTTGAAAAAGGGGGGATGGATACTCTTAATTCCTAAACCCTTTCTCCAATTTGGATGTACATACGCTCAAATTAAACCTGAGAGTGTGCAATTTCAACCCATATCCATTATATAACTATAGCTTGAATATGTTTTGGTAAATACCTGAAATAAAACTAAAATTGTGCCTGTGTCCAAATATATATGGACCTAACTGTATAGTGTATGTAAACCCTAACAACGAATGATTTGCTTTCTTTTAGTCTTTTAAAGAAGAATTTCATAGGCCCCCTTTTTTTTCCTTCTCTATCCCCTCCTACCTGTTATACAGTGTTATCTTCAATTCACACATTTGCTGGCCATGAGAATCCTGCCCTGATGTGATCAGCTTATGTGATGACATGCCCCGCACTCAGTCTTCATTTTGGATATCATTGGGAGCCAGTTGTCTCTTTTTGGCTCTGCAACTGGCTCCAACAACAGGCTTCTGGGTCCACTCACTGGCCACTGTGAGTCCAGGCTCCTTTGCCCTCCTGGTATGTGTAACATGGACACCCCAAGGAGGTTACTGGAGCAGGGACAGTTTAAAAAAAAATCATTACATTAACCAAAAAAAAAATATATATAACTGAAGTTTTATATTGTGGGGAAGGGGGGAAGAGAGGGTAAAGCAGAGGGCTTAAAGTATAAATAAGGGCAAAGCTTTTTTTTTACATTTTGGACAGAGTGCAGATGGAATAGAATGCCTGCCAGTTTTTATTGCAGTCTGTGCCCCCGTTAGGGAGATTCACCCTCACTATTTGTCCTGTTTACCATTATCATTGAAAGTAAAGAAATCCCAAAATTCGGGTTGTCCCCAGAAATGTAATAGAGGGGAAATCTTACAATGGGGGCTCTTGTTCTGGTGAGCTGGGGGCTCCCAAGGAATTACCTTAATTTGCAGGGATTTCAGCTCACTTCCTTGGCTATGGGACAGGAAATGAAGGGAAATCTCCAAAATTATGGCAAAAAAAATGTGCTCTATTTATAATGTAAAAAAGCGTTTTGCCTATAGTTCTACTTTAAGTGGATCTAGAAGTGAAGAGCCTCCCCCCCGAGTCCTTACCTCCATGGGTGATGAATGAGCTGTCAGTGCCCGCGCAGGCAGTGTATTTGAATTCCCCGTGTTCTTCCTCTTCTTTCTGCAGCAATTCATTTTATTATTATTTTGTGTGGACATAAGTTGTATTAACGCCTGAAACTGGGTGCCCTTGCTGCCCCCCCCCCCACTTTCTGAAAATGCTAATTGCTTGGTTGCCTTACAAATCAAACAGCCTAATTAGATCCCTGAGTCACTAACTTAACCTCCCTAGCAGTCTGATTATGTCCATATTTCTGTGCTCAAAGCGGTACATTTTTTTGCATGGAAATATGTATTTTTTTATTGTAGGCTGTAATTTTTAGGAATAACTCACTGAAATCTGTCTGAACAAGAATCTAGTAAACATTCCAGGTATGTTACAATTTGAAACACGAAATCATAAATTATAATTTAATAAATAATCATAAAAAATAATAATATAATAATAAATTTAATTCAATAATATAATCAAACCAAAAACACTGAAATTTGAAATATAGCGCCAAGTTCGCACATCACTGAGCAAAGTCGCAAATTGTTTTCAGTGTCTGATGACAATTTCCCCCCGAATCATTATCACTCAATTCTGCCAGTGGTTCTGATTTACTATCGCTGTTCTCTAGCTGGTCTAAAACTGCTTTTAACCTAAAGGGACGCTTTTTGGACGCCATGGACATTTCTCAGTTTCCAGGCAGAATGAACAGTAAAAATGCAGGCAGGGCACAGGACAAAACACTAGGGACAAAATGTATGTGAAATGGTATGATACAGTAATGTTTTACTATGTGATTTTAGTGTATTTAGTGAATGTCACTTTTTGTCATTTTCAAATTTCCTGCCAGTTCCGTCCCCCGTACGTCCCGACGCTTGCAGGGGACGGAACCCAGAAGACAGATGCCGGCATCCGCCGGAGGACATTGCCGGGGACGCTGCAGGAGGGACATCGCGGGAGCGCAGGACAAGGTAAGACAAGAACAGATCCTGGAGCAGCGCCGCATGGTAAGCCCGAGTGTAGCATAGGGTTACCGCTTATGGTACTGAAACTTTACCCCGAGCTACACTCGGGAATACCGCCAGGGAGGTTAAACCAATTTGCAGATTGAGCAGTAGTTTACCTGGATGTGCTTTTTCTGCTTGGATGCTCTGCTAGGTTGTACAAGTCATGATTTACCTCTGTTTGTTATTGTCGTAGCCCCTGGTGTCTGTTTGTGACACAGTGGAGTCAATCGGTTTTCTTGTGGCATATTGAATGTTCACTTTACAATGTAAATTACAATAACTAAGGTGAACCTGTGTTCACTTTGCATCTAATTGGATGCAGCTGCTGTTCGTCAAGCAGTTTTCAAACCTGAGCCTTCGATTTGTCAACCAAAGGATGTTGGGTGGGAACATGTCAACATGGCCACCTAAAAAGCAAATATAAACTTGTTCATCAGGAACTGCCAAAAAATCTGCAGAGTTTATGGCCTGCTAAAATGAATGGTTTTTATCCCTTGAATTAATCATTTGCAGTGTTTTCTACATTTTGTGGACAATGTGCAGCACAAGCTGGTACAAACTATAGTTCGATGCAATGCAGTTTACATTTAGAACTGAGGTTCTAGACCTTTCTATGAATACAGCTCCAACCCATTAATAGCTCAATATATCCCCTACTCACCTCGTCAGGCTGTTAAAATTGAAATAGAAAAATGACAAATCACAAATACAGAAGCTAGCTACTACTGGAAATATTTTTGCTGTTGTTGTTGTGCAATTACACATGGAGTGGATGTATTTTTGCTGACAATATTACTCACATGATAATACATCAAATTAGTTACTCCATTTTGATTTTAGGTTCATTGAGGCTAGATTTGGATCTTTGAGTGTCAGGAACGTGCACAAATTTGCACGCTTTTCCAACCTGCAGAGAAATGCTATGCTATACAGTAGATGCAGATTGGTACAGAGTATTTTTGGGACAGTGTTGGAGAATCCATCTTCATAGCTGGTATGTCTGGAGCTTAGAAACTGAACATATGTGTTAAACACACTTGGACAAACTGTTCATTAGATAACAATGTGTAAATGTACTTGTAATTTGACTGGACATTTCCTTTAAACTTTATATAACGTCCTTTAACTGTATTATCACTGTAGGATTATATATAACAAATATTACATACAGATTAATTCTTTTCAGGGATGAATCAGTTCACCTAACACCATAAAATATCTTAGATAAAGCTGGTAGATCATTAAAAAAAATATATTTTTAGCTCCATAGAATTTGCATGATAATTTGTACAACATAGAGGATTTATTTAATTTGTCTATGGAGATGTCTACTATGTAAGACTTATGCACACTGGTAACAGGTGCATTGATGCATTTCTGTCCTCTCTAATCCATCTAATCTTTTACTAAATCCAGAAGACAGTTTTTTCAGGTGCTTTTCTTGTGACTTAACAACTGATTCCTTCATTCTTTACTCATACAATATACTGTTATTGTAACAACTTAGTAGAAAAAGCACTTACTTGTACATCATAGAAATGTTAGATGGCAACTAAGGCAGGCCATAGATTATGCAATTTTCTTTCTGCAACCACAAGTTGCAGAAAAGAAAATTTCTAGATTCCCCCATCAACACAGTCACTGTTGATGGGGAAGTTACTCCTGTGGATCTATTGTGTTCTTCTGGGGGGGAGGGGGGGGGACAGCTGGAGAGCTGTCCCTATCCAGAGAACACAATGATTATTGCTAGTGGCTATGGCTGCTGGCAATAATAGCATGGTAAAAATCCAACATGCTGGTTGTACCCAAGTTGATCCATTGATTGACTTGGGTACAATCAGCCTGCCCATAGATGGATTTATCAATGGCCGGCATAAAGCTGGCCATTGAAACCCAGACCCATTAGGACAAAAAAAAAAATTAATCAGCGCAACTACGTATACAAATATATACCAATACAAATGACACTGAATAAATAAAATAAATAAATACTAAAAACCAATATTATAATGCAAGCTGAACACTTGTTAATGAATTTCACCTCACCCTAACATAAACTAATATCCAGGTGAAGTGGATTTCGGGACCAGAAGGGCTGCTTTATTTTGAAGGAGATGAGCTAAAAATGATATATTGGAGGTGAGCAGGATTTTCACCCGGTGTGGTGGAGGTGCTCTGATTGTGTAAGGAAGAAGTGAAGAAGTAAACACATCTAAGTCGCATGTTGCTTTGGATAGAGAAGGGCTAGAGCCTGTTTAAGATTTTTGTGTTGGCTGTGTGAGATTTCACTTTTCCCTTGCTTCGGGTCCATACAGGGAGTGACTGGGAGTGACTGGAAATTTCTCTAATGGGGACACAGACAAAACAGAAAAGCATTTTTAAAGTGGGGAATAATTAGAACTTTTGACAATGTTTTTACTGCTGTCTGTGACTTCCTGTCCTGGTAACCACAACACCCTCTCATTTATGTGCATAACAGGAACAGAAAATAAGGGCACATCTTCCCAAGGTCACAGACAGAAAGGAAAACTGAATACAGAAATTGTAACTTGTCCCTACTCTACCCAAAGCTTAAAAAACTGTATGAAGTTAATATTTAAGATAGAAGACAACATAACAGTTACCTGCCAACCCACTTGTTGGGAGGAAAGATGTTCTAACAGATTTGGCATGAAATGTGTTCAAGTTTGGTCATCTACTAGTAAAAAATGCTTCCTACAGTGTACCACACAATATTGTTAAGTACAAATGTGTTTTTCCACTTGGCAGCACTAGGGTCGTTAGTTCGAATCCCAACTATGGGGTCCGTTTATGACACAGAGAATAGCTGTGATTCAGAGGATTGCAGCTATTCTCTGGTCATTCACAGTTTATGACACTCAGGAGATCAGCGAGGAGCGATGTCAGCCCTTCACTGGAGATCTGTGTTCTCCCTCCAGATTCTCCAGCCCAGAGATTATAGTAAAATCAGCCATTTTCCAGCATTTGTAGACCGTTCTCCCTTTGTTCGGAGAACTGATCTACACCGTTTCATAAAAGGCATTCACAGGAGAACTGTGTTCTCCGAGAATGCCGGAGAACTGAGCAGCGATCATTTACCGCTGGTTCATAAATGGACACCTAAAGCACCACCTGCCTGGAGTTTGCATGTTCTTCCTGTGCCTGCGTGGGTTTCAGGGTACTTTGGTTTCCAGTGACATGCTGGTAGATTCATTGGCTCCTGTCTAAATTAACCCTAGTATGTGTGTGTATTAATGTGACTTAGGGACCTTAGATTGTATAATCCTTGAGGTTTAGAGAAGTCTGTGAATTTACAATGTATACAGTGCTATATAAATACCTGTAATAAATAGACATATGGGCAAAGGAACGTCTACTTAATTAAACCAACAAACTTCTGTGGTCTGACAAGTAGCATGACTAAGTCCAAGAAAATCAAGGCAACTGGCAGGTATGCATCACATTAGGAGTTTTTTTATTTAAATCATTAATGTACTATTAAAATGTAAATACTTAAAAGATACACTGTGTAGCCCTCCAAGTCTGCTGAACATAATTAGGGATATAATATTATATTTAAAGTTATAATTTCACTTTGCCAACATTTTCAGTATCTCCAAACACTGTTTAGTAATTACATGGCATTCTGCAGTGTTTTATGCAAACAATCAAATATGTAATTAAAAGACTCAGTCTTTTTCTCTAATCTGCTTTCCTCTCTGTGGAATAGATTTTTTTTAAATTAAATAAAATATGATTGAAACTGCCTTTGAAGATAATTTGTATGAAAAAGTGCTCTCCACCCTCTCCGTGGCTAACCACAACCTCTGAAAGGTTAGCAAGAGTACGTCTGAGCCACAGATGGAGGTAAATATTTATACCTAAGGAACGATGGACCTTTCAGGAAACTTGGAGTGTAGACAGGCCACTATGTGCGGAAAGGTGAAGGAATCTTGAAGCAACGAAACAGAGCAATGGTTACTTGAAAAAGAACCTGTTTCTAATTTAGAATGCTGATATTTATCATTTACATTCCGGAGGGGATTTACTAAACTTTTTCCAATAGCAAACCCACATTTGCCTCAACCATCCTAAACTGATTAAAACGGATCTCTGGGCTCCCCCTACCCCCCAGTCCCCCAACCCTGTATAACTGATCTCTGGCATGCAAAAAATAAACCTTTCTGAATGTTGATTTTACCTACCTAAAGCTGCAGTCACGTGATGCTCCAGCCCCAAGTCTTCTCACTTCTGTTTACAGGAGGTGCTTCTATAGGTGTTCATGTCACTGCTTGGTGATGTGGTCATTTGATATTGTCTGTCTAGTGTCTGGGTCCTCTCAGTATCCAGAAGAGGAGTCCTGGTGTTGTCTGGAGTAGCTATGCCATCATAAGGGACCAGCCATTGTGGGCACAACTGAAATGCTGGATTAACACCCCACACCTGAAGATGGTGTTGGTAATGAACCCAGAAAGTGGACTAGGTGAGTATATCTTAGTATAAGCAAAAAAACGTGCAGGATGGATTTAGAGAGAAAGTGGTTAATGTTTGCCTGGATGAGCTCTGATTAGTAAATGCTGTGATGCATACCTTGAAAAAAAGAGATTATGTTGCCTAAAACAAACATTAAGTATCCAGTTGTTGCTGTTAAACTGCACGATAGAAAAAAAATTTAGGCAACAAATTGGTTTCCATGGAAAACACATCTATTGTTTCTATCCCTAAATCTATTTTTATAAATCTTCATCAAAATGTTTGCAGCAGGGAATGTATGTCCACAGCAGATAAGGAGAACAGTGCATTTCAGTTCCACAAAAGCAACCATAAATTATTTGTCTCCTGTCACTTTATATCTCAGTAAGAGTGGACACCAGGACAAATAGAGAGGATGAATCTACCAAATGCGGAGACAGACAGTAATACAAATTTTAACAGGGTTAACATAGCAAAAAGTTTTGTTAAGTATAGTGCATGTTCAATTTATTATTCTAGTGTTTATGTTAAGGTGTGAAAAAGTCTCCCCTTAGGACTCTTTTTAACTTCTTAAAAAAATAGTACTGTCACCATTTTGTCCACTGAAGGAACACTTTATGCCTTCTTCCTCCACTTTCTCAATTATAAACTTGACTATGGGGTGTGCCAATTGTTTGGAAAAAGTGCATGAAAAACTTATAGTTCACTTTCATGTCTGTGTGGTCACTTCTTCCATGTCAGGTAGTGAATTTCTCAAACTACCCTTGTAGGTTTTACCTAAAACCTTTTTTTTGGCTCCTTTATCTTTTAATAAAAATAAAAAATGCTTACAGTATCTTCCTAAGCAGAAGCTGCCGATTGCCATTCTATAGGTTAGTGATTGAGTTCTCATAGAAACACAGTCACTGGAGCCCCTTAGGCTGTTAATAAATGCGGTCTCTACTGTCAACTTACAGATTGATGGGAATAATTGCCTATTGGGCTGCAGGCCCCATGGCATAAAATGACTTTTGCACTGGAAGGTGTATAACAAAACATACATATGACAAAATTCAAACAAAACTAAGGGTTGCTCTGGAGCCCAGTACATACCCCGACTCAAATGCCTGCTGCCAGGTGCCAGCTCCGCAACTGAGCCTGTATAGCTCAAAATTATCCCATACCAAATGAAGTCGCAGGGCCACACTCTGTTCATGTTAACGAAATAATGCTGATGCAAGAATTGGTTTCAGCTCAATCTCCTCCTTATGCCACCGCCCTTCAATGCGTTTCATCCCATAAGATGTAATTGCAGAGGGACATGGCATATGGGAGGAGATTGAGCTAAAGCCGATTCTTACACTAGTGCTATAGATAACAATTGCAAAAGTGTGCACTAGCGCTAATAGATTAACACGGACAGTGTACAGCCCCACTTCTTCATTTGTTGTAGGAGTAACGCCTACATCATGTGTACATGAAGATAGTAACAATTTATTTTTATAAAACTGTGACATATTGACACATATTGATATTTAATCAAATATCATAAATTAAGCTTGTCTCTTATATATATTATATATCTTATATATGTACAGTATGTCTACATAAATTAAAATGTATTATACATTGCCTAATTGCATATTCATGGCCCTAGTCTGTACTGCCATTGTTTAGTAGACATATGATCTGCACTCTCAAAGTAGAAGTATGGATACGTTGCATTTGAGTAGTGATTTATTCTAAAGATAGAGAGATTACTTGCTGACTTCATCCACTCTGTATTTCCTCTTACGTCTTGTGAAAATTCACCAAGCTGTGTAGCCAGGGAGGAAGATTGTACACATCTCATATCATAGTAGACAGGAAGGTGTCAGTATGGGCAAAAAACAAATTTCAATCAGCATCATAGAGTGGGGATGGCCAAGCTCTCAGCACCAGAACCAACAACAGGTGATATAATTACGTAGTGGTTTCAGAATGTATTTTTTCTTGCAATGTCTGCTTTTGTTGGTAATACAGAGTATTCAAATAAAGCTTTGGCTATCATGTAACAGTCTTACAAAAGATTTATTCTGTATAAGTGCCTTGTTACTATGCTGACTCACAGATTCTGTATTGCTTAAGATATTTCTTTTTAAGAGATATATTAAAAAGCAGCCTTAGCAGCCAAGACTGCACCTCTGCTTTAGTGGGTGGCTTATGTGCTCCGTGGCCACAGATATATAAAAAAAAAAGCTTTTGATAGAATGGCCAACTATTTGAGGTGAGGGAAGCATTAAAAGATTCCCGGTAATTGCTCAAGTCTTGACTTAAGTACTTGCATAAGAGGAAAAAAATAAGGCGAATTCCACGAGGAAGTGAAATAGATCAATTCATGAACAAATTTTGAGGTTTGTCACCTTGAAAACTAGATTTACTGACACAAAGCTGCGGTAATTTTAATGTTTAGCTGGGCTTTTTTGAGGACATGGAGGAGCAGAAAAACATAAAACATTTACTAAGGAACATGGGTTTGGCTGCAAACATGCTGGGTTTGGCTGAGCATGCAATATTGTTGCTTACCCTTAAATCTTTTCAACAAGGCATTTTCTTTAGTCTGTAGTGCTGGACAATATTTATATTGCACTGTTTTTATATAAAGGTGGGATATAATTCTTTATTTAAATCATCATCATGTTCAACCAACTTTGCTTAACCACTTACGTCTCTGCGCCATTTTCTCACTAAATCCTCTTGCGTCCCATACAATTTTTTTTTCGTGTAGGTGATGTCTTGGTTCATGACATCTTTTAAGTTTTGTAGTCTATTGTATAATACATTGATTTTCTTCAGAACAGATAGGGCTTTAATTGAATACCAATTCTTTACTTTGAATACATTCATTTTTATTTACTTGGCTTTTAATGGGAATAAATCATAAAAAAGTTGGAAAAATGCATTTACAAGTAATTTTTCCCAACATAATGTTTATGTAATTTTGCACAACCCCATATATTTACCCAAAAATATAGTTAACAAAGTCAGCTTATTAAGATGACATCACATTAGCACATCTTTATTCTAATTTATTGGAATAGTAAAACTTAAAGTGAATGTGTTTTATCATGACTTTAATTAAATGTATTGGAATGGTAAAGCTTAACGTGAACAAATGTGTTTTACTGAAGGAGAGATATTATTACCCTGTGCATTTTATTGTGTTTTAGTGCAGCAAATGGCAGGCAGATTTTATTTTGTATTTTGTTAAGGCAAGAATGAATGCAGGGTAATAGAGTAAATGCACACTGTGTTAATGCACTTAAAACAGATGAAACTGCATGCATTGTCCCAACATAAAGTGTGAACCAGCCTCTTAAAATGCAATCACAAGTGCCTCTGTTGAGTAAACATCCACAAACCAGGAACCCCTCATTAGTAAAAGCAAACCCACTAGTAGCATTGGATTTCAATGACTTTGCCCCCCCCCCCCGGGCTATTATACCATACCTTTCCCATGACTACAAATGTTTGCAGGCTAATATTTCCCAACATTTTGTATAAAATAGAGTGGAAATGTATTTTGATTGATTATTAGTGATTCATTAAAAAAACCCAAAAAAAACAGAAAAATACTGTATATTAAAGCCCAACTGAAATAACAGAAATATACTTTCAGTCAGATTTATTGTACTTACAACTTGCATTTTCATGGTCTTCATATATTAAGAATTGTTAAACCCAGAGGGTACCATAGTTTGTCCACACTACCTAGTGCACTCTATAATGTAGGATGTCTCCACTTATTCTCAGCAGTAGAAGTCTGATTGACACATGTGATTTGAGATATTCCTGTTATTCAGCCATGCTAGCATAATGTACTACGGTGGGTAAACAATGGGCATTTCTATTAAGATTTAAATATTTTTTTTTTAAGTAGAACTGTGGCCAGGCTAAGGATATTCCAATATTCCTATATATTACTAAATTGGTAAATAAACTTTGAAACAAACTCTCAATGACCCTCATAGCTGTGAACACCATGGAATATCATCCTTGACGTTTTCATTATTTCTAATGCAAACACTGGGTAGGTACACAGTTAGAGAGGAGGGAGAAAAGTGCTTCTTCATTGTTTCTATTTTGAACTTTGAGGATGAATGCCCTTAGCCTGCTACAGGACTATAAAGAGAAAAATAGGTGTGAGACATCAAATATGTTTAGAAATAATGGAGCTGGACATAGCTTATGGGGAAATTAGCAGTTCTGAAATTTTTTTATTTGCTGGAACAATTCTATAGTGCTTTTTTAACTGGAGAGAATGGACCAATTCAGGAATCTTATAATTGAGATTTATGAGTTGTGTGATTCTCCATATAATGGACTTACAGTGCTGTGAAAAAGTATTCATACCCCTTGAAATTTTCCACATTTTGTCATGTTACAACCAAAAAGTAAATGCATTTTATTGGGATTTTATGTGATAGACCAACACAAAGTGACACATAGTTGTGAAGTGAAAGGAAAATGATAAATGGTTTTCAATTTTTTTTTGCAAAGAAATATCTGAAAAGTGTGGTGTGCCCCCTTTACTCTGATACCCTAACTAAAATCTAGTGGAACCAATTGCTTTCAGAAGTCACCTACTTAGTAAACAGAGTCCACCTGTGTATAATTTAATCGCAGTATAAATACAGCTGTTCTGTGAAGCTATCAGAGGTTTGTTAGAGAACATTAGTGAACAAACAGCATATGAAGGCCAAAGAACACACCAGACAGGTCAGGGATAAAGTTCTGGAGAAGTTTAAAGCAGGGTTAGGTAATAAAAAAATATCCCAAGCTTTGAACATCTCACGGAGCACTGTTCTATTCATCATCTGAAAATGGAAAGAGTATGGCACAACTGCAAACCTACCAAGACAAGGCCATCCACCTAAGCTGACAGGCTGGGCAAGGAGAGAATTAATCAGGGAAGCAGCCAAGAGGCCCATGGTAACTCTGAAGGAGATTACCTGATCCACAGCTCAGGTGAGGGAATCTCTCCACAGGACAAATGTTGGTCGTGCACTCCACAAATCTGGCCTTTATGGAAGAGTGGCAAGAAGAAAGCCATTGTTGAAAGAAATTCAAAAGAAGTCCCACTTGCAGTTTAAGAGAAACCATGTGGGGGACACAGCAAACATGTGAAAGAAGGTTCTCTTGTCAGATGAGACCAAAATTGAACTTTTTGGCCTTAAAGCAAAATGCTATGTGTGGCAAAAAACTAACACTGCAATCCACCCCGAACGTGAAACATGGTGGTGGCAGCATCATGTTGTGGGGATGCTTTCCTTCAGCAGGGACAGGGAAGCTGGTCAGAGTTAATGGGAAGATGGATGGAGCCAAATACAGGGCAATCTTAGAAGAAACCCTGTTAGAGTCTGCAAAAGACTTGAGACTGAGGAGGAGGTTCGCCTTCCAGCAGGAAAACGACCCTAAACATACAACCAGAGCTACAATGGAATGGTTTAGATCAAAGCATATTCATGTGTTAGAATGGCCCAGTCAAAGTCCAGTCCTAAATCCAATTGAGAATATGTGACAAGACTTGAAAATTGCTATTCACAGATGCTATCCATCCAATCTGACAGAGCTTGAGCTATTCCGCAAAGAAGAATGGGCACAAATTTCACTTTCTAGATGTGCAAAGCTGGTAGGGACATACCCAAAAAGACTTGCATCTGTAATTGCAGTGAAAAGTGGTTCTACTCATGGCAGCAGAATATAAATGCATGCCACGCTTTTCAAATATTTATATGTAAGAAATTAGGAAAACCATTTATCATTTTCCTTCCACTTCACAATTATGTGCCACTTTGTGTTGGTCTATCACATAAAATCCCAATAAAATACATTTATGTTTTTGGTTGTAACATAACAAAATGTGGAAATTTCAAGGGATATGAATACTTTTTCAAGGCACTGTATCTGCATGCATATAAACCAATGTGTTCACCTTGTTTGTAAATCAGTTTATCACTGCCAGCTACCACTCTATAAGGTGTTGCCAATCTTTGCCACAACCTATGTAATCATGCCACAACTCACCAGGAGTTTGGCTTCAGGATGTGTATTATGTTTTTATTACACACACTATATTGCCAAAAGTATTGGGATACCTGCTTTTACATGCACATAAGGCATCCCAGTCTTAGTCCGTAGAGTTCAATATTGAGTTGTTCCACCCTTTGGAGCTATAACAGCTTCAACTCTTCTGGGAAAGCTGTCCACAAGGTTTAGGAGTGTGTCTTTTGGATTGTTTGACTGTTCTTCCAGAAGTGCATTTGTGAGGTCAGGCACCGATGTCGGTCAAGAAGGCCTGGCTCATAGTCTCTGCTCTAATTCATCCCAAAGGTGTTCTATTGGGTTGAGGTCAGGAATGCAGGCCAGTCAAATTCCTCCACTCCAAACTCGCTCATCCATGTCTTTATGGATCTTGTTTTGTGCACTGGTATGCAGTCAATTTGGAACAGGAAGGGGCCATCCCAGACTGTTCCCACAAAGTTAGGAGAATGAAATTGTCCAAAAATGTTGGCGCCTTAAGTGTTCCTTTCACTGGAACTAGGGGCCAAGCCCAACCCCTGAAAAACAACCCCACACCATAATCCCCCCTCCACCAAACTTTACACTTAGCAC
This sequence comes from Staurois parvus, assembly GCF_062004578.1. Classification (NCBI taxonomy): domain Eukaryota; kingdom Metazoa; phylum Chordata; class Amphibia; order Anura; family Ranidae; genus Staurois; species Staurois parvus. The sequence continues at coordinate 10,591,290 of NW_028317932.1, read as the reverse complement.
AATGCAGTCAGGCAAGTATCATTCTCCTGGCAGCTGCCAAACCCAGACACGTCCATCAGATTGCTGGACAGAGAAGCGTGATTGGTCACTCCAGAGAACACGACTCCACTGCTCTAAGTCCAGTGGTGGTGTGCTTTACACCACTGCATCCAACACTTTGCATTGCACTTGGTGATGTAAGGCTTGGATGCAGCTGTTCGGTCATGGAAACCCATTCCATGAAGCATTCTATGCACTGTTGTTGTGCTAATCTGAAGGCCACACGAAGTTTGGAGGTCTTTAGCTATTGACTCTGCAGACAGAGCTGACCCCGCTCTGTCATTTTACGTGGCCTACCACTCCATGGCTGAGTTGTTGTTCCCAGTTTCTTCTGCTTTGTTATAATACCACTAACAGTTGACAGTGGAATATTTAGTAGCAAGGAAATTTCATGGATGGACTTATTGCACAGGTGGCAACCTATCATGGTACCATGCTTGAATTCACTGAGCTCCTGAGAGCAACCCATAGTATTGAGTACACATTTACCATTTACGCTCCTCTGCTGAACATAATTCCTGCTATTATGCCCTCCACATCCCATTGCTGCACATAAAGCCCCCCTCATACCCTCTGTACTTATCTTCTACACATCCTACTCACTAAAATAGTTCTTCAACATTGTAATATTCCTAAACTTTCTTATACTGAAATGTGTACACTTCTACTATTTTTAAGTATAGCACAATATTTCAGAGATGTTTTTTGCTCCATTATAATTCTGCCTTTGACAAACAGCAATAGGCAGTGTAGCACTGAAATGCTGACTTATATATACTGTTGCGGTACGTACAGCGTGGATGTTTATTTATGTATATAGGTAAAACAAAACACATGGAGGACAAGACTTTGCTTTCTCATGTCAGATCTACACCCCCAAAGACTGATGGCCAGGTAACTGGTGGGGATGATATTCAAGAGGCAGCATAAATGTAGGAAGCACAGATACACAGAATCCATGAAGCTGCAACAGGGAGATCCTTGCAATGCAGGTCCTCAGTACAGTTTTATCTCCAGCGTGCAGAACAGTGAGCAGCATAGTAGTGACATCACCAAATTTCAACAGCAATTTTTCACGTGTTGTGTTCAGTTACACTGTAGGCTTTTAGTTTTAGGTTAGATCACCTTGCCAGTACCTGCGGACTACAACTGGTAATTTATAATACAAGTGCAATGGGTGCAAAGCATAGTGCAGGGCATATACATTTCAGGCATTGCTGTCTTATAGTTGGTCCTGAGGTTTTTAATAAAATAAACTGTTCCAAAAGCTGCACTTACCCCCACTTCAGATACCAAGTGATACTTTATTTATAATGGTATTTTGTCTGAAATAAATGAATTGATTAAACTCTTTTGATTCCCAGCCATATTTTTTATTTATTTGTTTTCTGCCAGCATAGTAGATGAATAATGATTATGAACATGAAGATCTGGTTTAGTCACTATACTAACGGCTTTCCAAAAATTAATTTTTTTCGAGTTATACGGTCTTAACAAGAAGAACACACAACTGCTTCTAAAACAAAATCAAAGTGTTGTTAAACTGTTTTTAAACACAGATTTAGAGAATCAAATTGAGGGTAATAGCCTAGTAGCCAATGAAAGCAAAAAGTTCTGGAATGTTGCTAACCAACTGCTTGCAAATCATCCAAGCATAACATCTTGAATTGCTGGCGCTGTAATAAATTACAGAGCTTGCTTTTGCATTTTCAAGAAAAAACATCGGAATAGTCAAACTGCAGGATTGAAACAGAAATATGGCATTTCTAATACGTGATGTGTTGGGAATTTCTGACTGTGGTGTAGTCAGTGAGAAAAAAAATCAGAGCCGGAGTTATGTTATATAACACAGAATGATTGCATCAAGCTCACTGTCATTTGAGAGGTGAGAGGAAAACTGACAGAAGACCAAATAGGAAAATCTCTTGTTTACCAGAAACCCATGATAATAAAATGCTGCATTGAATTCCATCTTTTGTTATTTTTTTTATTTCAAACCCAAAAACAAAAATGTAATGTATTGCAGCTTATCAGTCCTTAGAAGTGGCTGAGTTAGTTTTCTTTTTTCAGGCAATACTGCCAGTAACAATATAAACAAAAATGTGCAGCGCTAAAAATATTAAATTCAATAAAAAAGGTACAAGTGAATAAATAACATGAATCTTAAGAGGATAATGAGAATGTTCATAAAGGGACTTTAGGTGCTCATAGGAATCCTGCGTTCTCCTTAACTCGGTGCTTGTGCAATCAGATATAGAAGAAATGCGCACTCACTGGAACGCATAATAAAATGCACGTTTGTATAATAAATCCTGATGTCATCAGAGGTCATCTGAGATAGGACAGGAGTGGGGTTGAATCCCTCACAGGGTGTATGGATCCTGGGACTTTAAATGATGATCAGGAAAACACTAGAGTTCCCCTTAAGGGATGAATGGGTGCAGCTCACAAGATGTACAGGAGGCTCCCTCTCTGGAGACTGGATACTGGGATATTCTGGACACAGCGGGCACCGGATCGCACGCACAGGTGGGGAGTGGGGAGGACATTTATAAACGGCCACCCACTCCTGCAATGCTCCCTTCCGGCCGTTTATATACATGGGCCAGAAAGGAAGTGGTTAAATGTCACTTCTGCTTTAGTACATCCTACAGGTCTGCCATTTCATAGACAGGTTTATGGCATCCCTCAAGCTTGGTATTTTAAAGAAAATGTGCATTTTTTTGCATTGGTACATGCCCCCCCTTGGCAGTGCCCTGCTCCCCATTTTTATGTTTAACAATTCCTGCTTTAGCTATTATCTATTAAATTGGTCAAAATTGATTTTCAAGATCCTCCTTTCATTGACTTTTGTGGGGTTTGCATTAAAGTGGTTGCAAGTCCATACATAAACCGATACACAGAGATGAAACAAATCCTCCTACATAGGTTGTACCTGTTTATCTACAGTCATATTTCCCCTACACCCATTCAAAGTTCAGAATTCACATAGGATCTCTCAGCTCTGAAAAGCAGAGGGTGGGGAGCTGAAGTTACATCAGAGAGGAGAGCTCTGAGAGCTGATTGGAGGGAAGAGACACACCCTTTGTACGCACACAGGAACTGAGTTGAGGCTGTCAATCACAGGCTGTGTGTTATTTTATGTCTGAAGTTTACAACCACTTTAAAGATTGCAATTTGTATATTTTAAAATGAGCTCATCAAACAATCCAAAAACTGAGCATTTTGTGAGGTTTTTCACTGTTGACCTTGTTACTGTTCATGTTAATGTAGTTGCTCTCTTCTTTAATCTAGTGTGTTCAGATTGGGCCCGCAACAGTCAATAAGGGAACTTTTACTTACTGTGTTATTTATTATTCTGGTATTTTATACAGGGGTTAACTGCTTTCCGCCGGCCCGCCAACAATGTACTGCAGATGGGCGGTAACTGCAGGCAAATCTCTTCTGGGTTTAGAGCACGCATGCGTGCGCCCCCCTCCCCAAGCCCTGCTGTAATTCGTTGTAGGAGGCGCATGTCAGCAGGTCTCAGCCAGTGATTATGGCCAGGACTCTGCCAATTTCCTACAGCTAATGGAGATGCAGAGCCGTGCCTCTATTTGTAAATACAGGCATAGGATCTAGCTGGTTCTTCTCTCCCTGGAACCATTTTGTTCCAGACAGAGAAGAAAGACATCACACGTGAGTAAAAGCAGCACACTGCACCCACATACATTAGATAGAGACATTTTAACCCCTTGATTGCCACATTTAACCCTTTGATTGCCCCCTGCCACCCTGCCAGTGCCATTATTACAGTGTCAGTGTACAGTATTTTTCACTGATCACTGTATTGGTGCCAGTAGCGATTTCAGATAGCGTCAGGTCAGTTAGCATGCCTCCCTGCCAGGGTCAGCTAACGTTAGATTGCCTGCACACTATCACACTCACGCTATAGGTCGCTGATCACCGTTATTACTAGTATAGTGTTTTTAGGGATCAATATATTGATCATGAACAAAACTATATCAGTGCCCCCTTAGTATTAATGCCCCCAAAAACGCAATGTTAACAGGATCATTCCCGTTCGCTACCAGCACTTGCGTTTAGCCCCAACACTCCCCCCCCATCCCTAGCAAGAAGTGCAGTGTCAGTATAATTTCTGATCACCGTCACCTGTAATACATTGCACACAAAACTGCAGTGTTCACAGAATCAGGTCTGATCTCTGTTAGCCGGTAAATTTTTTTGTTGTGATTCAAGCTGTCCCTGTCAGCCAGGTGCTTTTTTTCCCATGAGCCACAAGGTGCCTGTAAATGTAGAGTTCAAAATGTCCAACAAAAGGTACACTAGTGAAGAGGCCTACAGGATTCTGAGCATGTCACGTGAGAGCGAAGGGGAAGACTCCCTGACACAATCAGTCTCAGAATACGAACCTGTAGACAGCAGCGGCACCTGGCCAGGTATCTCGGACGATGGAGAAGAGGTCCCTGTTAAGATCAGGCGTACCCAACCCCATGAAGCTGAAGTGCTAGAAAAGCATGACTTGTCTCATATGCAGCACAGTGCCAGTGCTAGTTGCGTACTACCTTTTGGTGAACTGGTGAGCACCAGCGGCCTAGTATATTCTGGTCTTTTTTATACCAGCACTGCAGTATCACTTGGTGACGTGGCGAGTCCCATAAGTGCAGTACAAGCTGGTGCAGTGGGAAGCACAAGTAGTGTCCCGCAGCCACCAAGAGTTTGCACAGAAGCCCATAGACCCCCTAGTATCCTTCCAGAGGTACTTGCAAATCCTGATTGGCAGCCCACAGATTCTTCAGCAGCTGTACTTCCCCCATTCACTTCCCAACCCGGAATTTAGGTTTGAAACAGCAAATTTACCTGCCCTTGATTTTTTGGAGCTGTTTTTCACAGAAAATTTGTACAATTTGATTGTGGGACAAAGCAATTTATATGCTCAACAATATATATCGGCGCAAACCCAAATTCAAACCTTGCCAGACCATTCGCATGGAAACCCATTACGGTTTCCGAATGTAAAACTTTTTTGGGCCTAACCCTCAACATGGGCATTACAAAAAAGAATGAGTTGCGCTTGTATTGGACCACAGACCCAATTCATCATATGCCCGTGTTCTCTGCTGCCATGACCAGGCATAGATATGAGACGATAATGCGCTTCATGCATTTCAGTGATAACACACGCTGTGATCCTCGGGGTGACCCTGAACATGACAGGCTCTACAAAATTCGGCCCCTTATAAATCACCTCACTGAGAAATATGCAGATGTGTATACATCCCAGAAAAACATCTGTGTGGATGAGCCCCTCATTCACTTTACTGGCCGTCTTGCATTCAAACAGTAAATCCCCAGCAGGCGAGCCAGATATGGGGTAAAATTGTATAAGCTCTGTGAGAGGGCCACAGGCTAAATGTACAAATTTAGAGTTTATGAGGGAAGAGACAGCGAAGTAGAGCCCCACGACGGCCCAGACTACATGGGGAGCAGTGGCAAGATAGTTTTGGACTACTACTTTCCAAAAAAGGGTCATTTGGAGGGATGGGTGCTATCCTGGCATTTCAGGGCCTCCAAAACTTTGATAGGTAGTGAGGAAGTGAAATGAGGAAGCTACGCACCTTCAGGCTTTCAAAGTGGTCATTGGATTTCAGGCTCCTGTATGTGGCTAGGCTCTCAAAAAGTCTCACACATGTGGTATCCCCACACTTGGTAGAAGTAGCAGAATGTATTTTGGGGTGTAATTCCACATATACCCATGGCTTGTGTGAGAAATATATCATTTAATTGACAACTTTGTGAAGAAAAAAAATGTTTTTTTCATTTTCCAAAGACTTGTGAAAAAAAAAAACTTCCATGGACTCAACATGCCTCTCAGCGTCTAATTTCCGAAAAGGGGTCATTTGGGGGTGTTTGTACTGTCCTGGTATTTTAACACCTCAAGAAATGCGATGGGCATTCAGAAAGTAAAAGCTGTGTAAATTCTATTATCTATACCACAGTTTGTAGATGCTATAAATTTTAATCAATATACACTTATTGGGATTTTTTTTTACCAAAAACTTGTAGCAGAATATATTTTGGCCTACATTTATGAGGAAGATTTTTGGATATTTTGACAGAAATTAGAAAATATTGTTTTATTTCAAAATTTTCGGGCTTTTTTTGTTTATAGCATGAAAAATAAAAAGTGCACAGGTGATCAAATACCACCAAATGAAATCTCTACTTGTGTGAAAAAGGACATAAATTTCAATCAAGTACAGTATTGCATGACCGTGCAATTGTCCGTTAAACTAGTGCAGCGCTGTATAGCAAAAATGGCTTAAATTCCATTATCTATACCATAGTTTGTAGACGCTATAACTTTCACACAAAGCAATCAATATACACTTCTTGGAATTTTTTTTTACCAAAGACATGTAGCAGAACACATTTTGGCCTAAATGTATGACTAACTTTGAGTTTACTATATATTTTTTATAGCTGAAAGTATAGGTTTTTTTTTTAATTTTCGGTCTTTTTTTGTTTATAGCGTGAAAAATAAAAAGTGCACAGGGGATCAAATACCACTGAAAGAAAACTTATTTATGTGAAAAAAAAGGACATATATTTTGTTTGGGTACAGCATTGCATGACCGCGCAATTAGCAGTTGAAATACTGCAGCGTTGTATAGCCAAAAGAGGCCTCGTCAGGAAGGGGGGTAAATCCTCAGGAGGGCAAGTGCTTAAATAATAAAATGAAACCACTACATGATTTGCAGGTTTGAAACTGACAACATGTTTCAAGTTGAAAGCGGATGTGATGTATCACTTTTCTGCTTCCGCTGTGTGATGAGACATCTAGCTAACAGTTGGGATGCCTCACTTTCATCATTCACTGCATGCGCTGCAAGTAATGCGGAGTCTTGTCAGAGCTTACTGAACTTCAAAGAGGACAAATTGTTGGTGCCCGCTTAGCTGGTGCCTCTGTGACTGAAGTTGCTAATTTATTTGCCGTCAAGTACAGTATCAAAGGTTATGATGGCATATTTCCCAGGATACTTCAACATGGTCAGCTGACTGAAAGGGACAAAAAGACATTATGCAGGATTGTGACCTGGAATAAGAAAGCAACTTCTGCAAAAGTGACCGCAGAGCTCAATCTCAGTCTTCACGGGACTGGTGACTATCCTTAGGACTGCAAGTGATGGAAAATCCAAAATGTTATCAACAGAACAAGAGTAGAGGGAAAATCTTCCAAATGGGCACACTTGTTCCAGTGATTATAGGGGATTTCCCTTTCTTCCTGTTGTGTCTACAGGAAAAGAAGTGGAAGAAAACCTCTCTGATGGGACACATACTGTATGACAAGAAAAAAACATAACAGCATTTTAAATATTACCTAATCCATCCAAAATGAAAGAAAAAAAGTTATGGCTTTGAATATACTTTAAAGCAGAACTTCACGCTAAAAGGGAAGCACCGCTGAACCTCCTTCCCCCCCCTTTTAACACTTTTAGTACTTTTTTAATTAGGGAGAGCAGGTACCTATTTCTGGCAGGTACCTGATCCCAGAGGATGACCCCCTTTCTGCAACCTACTCAGACATGTCAGGCTGCAGGATCATTCACAGAGTGCAGAGCATTTGTGCATGTGCAGTGGAGATCCAGCTGTGAAGCCGCAAGGACTTATAGGCGGCTACCCACAGTCAACATGGTGGCCCCAGGAACAGGGGCGGACTGACCATTTGGAAACTCAGGCACTGCCCCGAGGGCCCGGGGTCAGTAGGGGGCCCCATGAGATGCCCCTGGTACCTTTTTCATAGGCTTTTTTGAGTTTGGGCAAGGACAAAGTGGCCCCATGATCCCCTATTGCCCGGGGGCCCCATGAGTTGTCAGTGACATGTAGGGAATTGTAGGGACAGCCTGTAAAATGAATAAAAATGTATGTTTACTGCATTTGTCAACAAAGGCAAAGAGGCAAGAGATACAAAATGGTTTGGTCACTGTCATATATTTCATTTTTCATGAACTGTCCATGATATTTTTTTAATTTGCACTAATATACAATTTTTCAGGACAAGCTTTAGGGGTGTAACCCCTTCTTCAAAGTCCAAGCAATACTAATACATAAAGTTTTAGAAGAATGAACATGTGTATTAGTACTGCTTAGACCTTGAAGAAGGGTGTACACCCCAAAAGCTTGTCCTGAAAAATTGTATATTAGTGCAAATATAAAAAATATCAAGGACAGTACTCAATTGTTTCACAAGTGCACTAATACAGCTACAATCACCTCAAGCAAGATTTTTCATTTGAACACTTGTCCATTTTACTTGTGCTGCAATGTATTTTTTTCCTCTGTATCATTTTTCTTTGAATTCTCAATGAGATGAAAGACAGAGGAGAAAGGTGCTCTTAGAGCTTACAGGGGTCAAGATGTGGTCAAGAGCTGGTTTATATCAAATTCTGATGGTTGCACTTGATAAGATGTGTTAATAGGCACGTGACATACACTCTTAAAGGAGGAATGAGCTGGAAAGCAAGCTAGGCAAATCTCCCGACCAAGCAGTTTGTGAGATTTGGCATATTGGGAGGGAAGAGGTGATTTATTTTTCTGCCTGTCCTGGAGTTCATCTGCTATGGTAGACTCCCTTCATCTTGATATACATAAATTAATTAAAAGAAAAAGTAATAGAGGAAACTACATTAGAGAGGATCTTAGTGTTCGCATAAACAGGGCTTGGCCTTCAAAGCCTTCTTATCTTTTAATAATAAAGATAAATGACTTGAGATTAGTGGCAAATCTTAGCCATGTATAAGTGTGTTTAACTGCCATACTCCTGTGTCAGTCTGCCTACTGATGTTTTCTCTGGTGCTTTTTAAGTGGTGCTTTTCTGTTCCATTAAAGTTGGAACCTGGATAGTAATGAGATTAGTATGCGTAGATAAATAGCTAGGTCAGTGTTAAAATATCATTAGAGAAAAACTACAGTTTGATTAAAAAACTAAATACATTTATTTTTTTTTTAACTGCAAACAAAAATCAATACACAGATCCCTCAACAGCACATCTAAATGGTGCTTGCCCAGAAAGCAAAGTTTGAAGTTGAATTCCTTGCAATTTCTTTACATTTATTGCCTTGAGAATTTTTTCCTTGGTGAAATATTTGCACAGGATTCTGCATATCCATAGGTTATGCAATTATAGATTAAAGAAGTCCTTTCACCTAAAGTCAACCCCTTTTTTTTTAGTTTTGGATAAAGTGGTGAAGGTTGGAAGCCTTGTCAGGTTTTTATTGCTTTCTATGTTCCTCTTGGGAATATTTACTTTGTTTTTCTATCCAGGTGACCACTGTCACCAGGAAAACTTGAAAAAATGTTGCGTTTTCACTGGTACAGAAATAGAAAGAAAATCTTTCAATGGGAAAACATGTTTTAGTGACAACTGTCTAAGAATTGATTTACTTTGGAGAGATTTCCTATAGCTTCCTAATGTGTCTACAAGACAGGAGGTAAGCGTGATCTCACCAGTGGTACATGGATAGAAAAAAATTTACACTCTATCTAAAAATGTAAAATAAAATGGATTTTTTTTAAATTGGTTTAGAAAGGTTTGTGTGTATTATTTAATTATTATTTTATTCCAGGTACTTATATAGCGCCGTCAATTTATGCATCGCTTTACATACATATATTGTACATTCACATCAGTCCCTTAACCCTCAAGGAGCGTACAATCTAAAGTCCCTAACTCACATTCATACATACACACACTAGGGACAATTTAGACAGGAGACAATTAACCTACCAGCATGTCTTTGGAGTGTGGGAGGAAATCGGAGTACCCGGAGGAAACCCACACAGTCACAGGGAGAACATGCAAACTCCAGGCAGGTGGTGCCGGGATTCGAACCAGCGACCCTAGTACTGCCAGGCGGAAGTGCTAACCATTTAGCCACTGTGCTGCTGTATCTGCTGACAAGGCATATTTTGGCATTTACAGAACACAAGCAGGTAATATTCTGCTAAAAGCACCCAGATGCCATTGTGCAGATCCTAAACCCAGCCATACCTGTCAAAGGAGCCTGTGCATACCTACCTTTTCTTATGCCCACGTCACACAGAACGTCACGCTGATACTGAGAAATCTTTTGCTAACGTCTGAAGGGAAATTTACCATTCTGGGACTGTTGATCTCCATAGTCTCCCACAATATTCACTGGTTCTTTCTGCTGACCTCCATGTCACTTGCGTTTCCTGTAATGAGTTGAGGAACCAGTGAAACCTGCAGGGGACCAAGGAGATCAACATTCCTGGAACCTTTGGTTTCCCTTCGGACTTCTGCAGATTTCTCAACAACAGAATTAAGTTTTTGGTGCGGGCAGCAGTAAGTTTGCAAAGATTTATTTTCCAGGTATGGCTGGTTTTTAATTTGTTTTTACAATAGAAACTAAAGATTTGCAGTGTACAGGCAAGAAAATAACTTGTTGCTTTAACTGCTTAAAACATATTATCTGAAGTGAGGCTTTCCTTTGTTTGTTGCTTACTTAAAGTCTACCTAAAACTACAAGTCTATCTTATGGTGGTCAAACAAGTAACAATCTGAGAGAAAGTTTTTGCACAGAGACTGATAATGTGATTGAATATAAGAATTATCCAAAATACACATACTGTGTCATTGATAGTTTTTGCCAAAAACAAAACAATTTCATCAAAATGATTTTGATTGGTTTGTACAGAAAATCCTATTGTAGGAAAGTAGATAGATCAATATGATCATTAAAGAAGATATATCATTATAATTTCTTGTTACAGTTCTGTCTTCTGTGAGCCTAAATACATGTAGTGCTTTGTCCCATGTTGCTAAATGCTTTCTAACCCTAGTTATGAGGTCTGACCTGCCCCCCTCCCCACCTGCTGTGGCCAATCTGACAACAGCTACGAGGTTAAATTCTAATTGTCTCAGCTGTGAGTACTTTCTTGAGACAAGCAACGGAAAGAGTAATGCAGACAAAAGGGGGTGGGGTGTCAGTATTCCTCTCATTCCTTTTGCTGTAGTTTGTCTTGGGAAAATGCTAACAGCTGAGACAAGTTGCAGCTATGAATCATCTGTCTCCTTCATAGTTGTTATCATGGCAAGAGAGGGGGGCAGGTAGGACTTCATAACTAGGGTTAGAAAGCACTTAGAAACATGGGGCAAAGTATTACATGTACTTTTTCTAAAAAGGGACAGACCTGTAGGAAACCCTAATGATAGTTCTTACTGAAGTGACCAGGGCTACATTGAAAATTGTATTGGTAGACACCAGAACAGGAGGCAATGGGAAACTGGGGACACTTGTTCCAGTGAGAACTGTCCAAGAGAATTTCCCCTCAGTTTATAGAGATTTTTCCACATCTGTTGTGTATTTGGGAGAGAAGGTGAATGTAAATCTCCCCAAGGGAGATACTATATATAGAGATATACAACATAAATATATAACATTACGACAACCAACCATAACCTGCTGAGACATTGACTCCACTAGACCTCTGAAGGTATGCTGTGGTATCTGGCACCAAGTTGCCAGTAGCAGATCCTTTAAATCCTGTAAGTTGAAAGGTGGGGCCTCCATCCATTGGACCTCTTTTTTCCAGTACATTCCACAAATGTTTGATTGGATTGAGATCTGGAGATTTTGGAGGCCAAGTCAAAGTCTTGTTGCCGTGTTCCTCAAGCCATTGTTGAACTCATCAGACCAGGCCACCTTCTTCCATTGTTCTGTGGTTTAGTTCTGATGCTCATATGCCAATTGTAGACACTTTTGGCTGTGGACACAGGTCAGCATGGGCACCCTGTATGGTCTGCAGCTACGCAGCCCCATGCACAACAAACTGCATTACACTCTGTGTTCTGGAACCTTTCTATTGAATTAGCATTACATTTTTCAGCACTTTGAGCTCTTTTAGCTAGCTCTTTTAGTAGCTCTTTTATTGAATCAGGCAATAAGGGCCAACCTTCGCTCCCCACAGGCATCAATGAGCCGTGACTGTCCATGACCCTGTCGCATTTTCACCATTTTTCCTTCCTTTTGTAGGTCCTGACCACTGCAGACCAGGAACATCCCACAAGAGCTGCAGTTTTGGAGTTGCTCTGACTCACTTGTCTATCCATTACAATTTGGCCCGTGTCAAAGTCGCTCAGATCATCACACTTGCCCATTTTTTTATGTTTTCAGTACATCAACTTAAGAGACAACACTTTCACTTGCTGTCTGTTATATCCCCACTTTCAGATGCCCCTGTAATGAGATAATCACTGTTATTCACTTTACCTGTCAGTGATCATAATGTTATAGCTGATTTGTGTATAGCATACGTTTGCTTTCCATGCCTTGTCATAGGGTCCTTTCTGTGATATCACATCATCACTCTGTCATGTGATAGGGCTGAGATTCTTGCTGCATGCAGATGGGACTTTCCGAACATGCGTAAATTGAAGTGAATCTTGGAATAGAAAGAACTGGGGATGAACAGTTGAAACTTCGGTTGTATGTTCAGAGTTATTGCATGCAAAAATAAAATAAAAAATAAATGAATATACATTTTATTACATTTATAATTAAAACTTTGCTCAGTGGGGCTGATTTACGAAAGGAGTGGAAATGGTTCACTTGGCAAAAGGTTCACTAAGCTTAGTAAATATGATAAAGCTATGTTCACTTTAATCAACTAATGAACTTTTTTTTTTTAATTTCAATCACATTTTGATATGAAATTTAGAGTGAACACTAACTTTAACAATGATGTTTTGTAACTTTCACCTTGCAACATGAACATGAACTGTGCAAAGTGAACATTACTTTGCTAAGTGAACAGATTCTATTCTATTAGTAAATCAACCCCATTGCATGGACCTTGCGGAAAGGTACACAGTATTTATGCACCAAAAAAAAGACTATTTCTGCACAAGCTAATAATCTGTATTTTTCCAAGTTGAAAGGAACATTTGCCAAATACCTTCCCTTCTTAATTCCTCAAAAATGCACGGGATAATTAAATTAAATTACACCATTTTTATCTGTAGAAAAATCAGAACTGTTTCCTTTCCCTTTGTGTTTACTTTCCTCCAGTAGCTGACATCAAACTGTTTTCTGGAATGCTTGGCCTAAATAAGTTATGCTTAACTCAATATCTAATATAAATAGCCCTGGGGAGATCCAGCCATACAATGATAAAAGCTTGAGTTTCTTTTTCTAGTGCGCCACACTTTACTAATATTGTATTTCTCTAATCACCAATCTTTATATGCCTTCCTGACCCTAAGCTCTCTGTCCAAATAACTGTGTATTGGTATCAAAGGCTCGTGTCACTAAAAGAGTGAATGGCTTTCATTTTTTTTCTTAGAAATCTTCCGGTGGTTGGCATCTGCAAAGAATTAGCCTGAGCCTTTTTTTCTCTCTCCCGCTGCCTCCTGGTCAGAGCCCCCATCCAGTGGAAGTTGCATTTTCTGGAGTGAGGTCACTGTGGTTACAAATAACTGGACAGTGTAATTTATGTGGATTTCAAACTGTTTTCTTAAATTAGCTCAGTTTTGAAATCAGGGCTTTTATGCCCGGCACAACATGACATCGATGAATTTTCCACAGCCGATTCTGTGATTTATTAAGGAAAACAAGGAGTTCCAAGAGATAATAAATAGTAGTAAAACACACATAAATTCTATCATGGATATACCTGGCATACAGAATAGTAAAATAAATGTTAGTTAGAAGGCTAACCCTAGGTTAGCAATAGGATATATATTTACGTCCAAGTCCTTAGGTCCAATAACTGAATATTTGGATATACGTTAAGTCTTGAAAGTACACTGGGCATTATTTTGGTGGATAGACCTAAATTTCAGTTCAGGGTTAGTCATTTGTACACACCTGATTTTACTCTTTTTTCATCTAACTACATCTGTTAAGTGAGGCTCTCTCCATTCATAGTGCACAATAATGATGCCTAACTGACAGGAACCACATGTTGTCCTTTTTATTGATGTGTAATATATACATTTTCGTGTTTGATTCCCAACATTCACCAATGTCTGGATGGTCAAAGATGTGGAGAAAAAAGTTTGCCCTTCTATGATGACTTTACTAATACAAGATAATAAAGCACTAGCTGTACATTACAAAATGCAGCAAAAGATGCAGCTGAAATATTTTTTGATTGTCATAATTCCTCTTTTATGCAGCTCAGGAGCTTCCATAACTATTAACTTGCAGTCTGCAAAATTTCACTTAAAGCAACCATTTAGGGCAAAACAACAAGTCTGCTTTGAAGTAGAACTATAGTTTTTTTTTTGGATAAAGTAAGGGAGGGTCATAACACCTATCATTTTATTTTTTTGTCATCTGTGTCCTATTGGGGAGATTTACCTTCACTTTCTGTCCCATAGCCAAAACAGGAAGTAAGAGATAATACCCGCAAATGAAGGGGATCCCTTGGGGACCTCCAGATCACCAAAACTAGTGTTTCCATTGGGAAATTTCCCCCCTATTACCTTTCTGGGGACATCTCAAAATTTGGGGTTTTCCTCACTTTCACTTATGATGATAATGGTAAACAGGACAAATAGAGATGGTGAATCTTCCTAACAGGGGCACAGACGGCAGTAAAAACCAACAGGTGTTCTAATCTAAGCTAAAAGAAAGTCAAAATCAAAACAATGTGCCTTTATTTATAATATAACGCCCCCATTTAATTCCCAGTACATATTCACCTTTTCTTCACTCCATTGCTCCATTCAGCCACAGGGATCTAATGCAATACCTTTAATTTCTGGATATGGAGGAGATGTTACTCTTTCTCCCCGAGACAATACTGAGACTTGGTGATTAGTTTAGAACTGTCACATGGGGAGGAGAGAGAAATTGCCATCCTGTGTAAACTCCAACTAGAGTGACTTAGACTTTACACAGGGCTTCCTTTACTCACTTCTGTCAGCTACAGTACATAGAGTGGCTTGGAGCAAACGACATTTGAGTAAGTGCTGTAATAAAGGGGTAAAAAGCAAACATGTTGCTTTGCCCTGAAAGTCAATTGGCCTCTCAAGCCTAAGTGCTGGCACTTGGGGGAGGTCACATACTCCCCATACCTGGAAGACCTGCTCTGTTAGAGCAGTGTACATACTGATTATGTACAGTAGCTATGTACAGTTGCATAGCTGGTAGCATTGAATAAAGACACCAGTCTATCCCGTTCAACCTGAGTGTGCTTGTGTGTGTGTCTAAGTCACTACCATTTCCCATATCCCTGTATATTGTGTTCGCTAAGATACACATCCAAATGTTTTTGAACTTATTGACAATTCCTGCTGAATACACCGACTGTGGAAGGGAGTTCCACATCCTTATTGTTTTAAAAGTAAAGAACCCCTTACACAGTTTTAACCACTTCTCGTCCGATTTTACTGAGTGGCCGTGTGTCTTCTTAACACACCTAAGACTGAATCGTTTTCCCCTATGCTAAAATCACATTTAGATATTTGTATACTGTGAATATATCTCCTCTTAAGCGTCTATTCTGCAGGGAGTATAAAAGTGACTGTTCCTTTAAGTTCCAAGATAGGCCAGTTTGCAAAGCAATACAGTACTTCTACTGTTCTGCTAGCTGGGATGGGGCAATTCCAACTTAAAATTTAAATCATAAGGTGCTCCCACTAATTTCAGGGCCATTGATTTCAGGTGAGGAGAATTATGATAATCCCACAGCATATTCATGGTACTTTATAGCAGTTTATCTCACTTCTCATTTAATAAATTAGGCTGACTGTGTAACAAAATTGATTGATACTTGAGTTAACGGGTTTTGGTATGAAACACATTGGAGCAACTTGATTCTACTGTGGATGCTTTGACAGATAATAAGATTCTGTAATAAAACTTTGCTGTGGTTACATTTCTGGAGTGTGTGCTCAGCACAGAGCAGACATGAGCTCGAGGACAGGTACCATGAGTCCAGTCTTTGCACTGTGAGAAGGACATGTGCACTTGAGAGCAGTGATGCCTCAGATCTTTTACTAAATTTGATTGATAGTTGCATGAATAATGATTGGGCAGTAAAGTCACTCACTCCCCATACATGTGATTCAAATGACCAACTTTGATGGGTAATCAGCTTGTAGCTAGCATAATTTTGCAGTGCTACCACTGCACGAGGAAAGTCAAGGGCTATATTTAAAGCCTCTAAACTCTAGTCAGCCACCAACCTCATTTATTTATATAATAAATATTGTAGTTTAATAATTTACTTTTCTTTCATCGATTTAAATAGAAACTCAGAAGACATTTTATTGCATCAACTGCAGGCATAATAGCATCCAAATTATGCAGCTGAAAGTCATCAGCACCAGGGTAAATAAATGAAAAAAATATAAAAATTATGTAATGTAGAAAATTTAAAACAGAATATTACTTGTAAATAGCAGTATATGTATGTAATGTTATAAAAATTAATAATGCATTTCATGACTCCTCTCTGTTTTCCAGACCTCTCGCACTGGTAGCAAAGTGGTGGTGCCTCATGTAATTTAATTCGCCCTATGGTTCATTACATTTTGCTATTAAATTGTATTAAAACTTCATGGAACATTTAGCCCCAGAATACCTGCTTCCGAATGTTTCCTGCTACAAACTTCTGCCACAAACTTGCATTCAGCATACAAGTTAGTAAACCAATAACCTAAATGTTTAAGCAAACATGAAACAGTAATAAAATAATAGAGGCAATCCAACCCATATGCACCATAGCAGGTGTGATGAGAAAAAAAGGTACGTTTAGTCCGTTTGTCATATCAAGCACACAAAATATTCCTTGCATGATGCTATACATAGTAGGCACTGGGTTGCCTTTTATTATTGAAAATACAGAGGATTTGCTCATAAGGGTCTGGGCTACAGTTTATTGCTGCATATTTCAACAATGTAGAAATATCAGACCTTAGGAGTAATAGTGGATTATTAGGGCAGAATGGGCAGGTGACTGGGGCTCCAGACTCCAGGAGGCCCATGGGTAAGTTAAAAATATTACTGCACTTTGGTGCTCTACACAATATGTCAGTTTCAGCTTTGGTAGCATGTGCATTGCTTGCAATAAAAAAAATCCTTTCAGATACTCAATTGATCTTACACAAAGCCTATGCCCTTTCCAGTGCCATCATTACCATGATATCTGACTCTATCATACAAGTATATTGCAGTGTATACTGTTGTATGCAATCCCATTTTAAATTCAGACACTTTTTCCAAATTGTGCAGAAACGTTTCACAAAGCCAAGTCAGAAGCAAAACACAAATGTCTGTGTACACCATTCCTTATGTAGGATCCAAATGTTGTACCCTATTAGTTAGGTTTCTTTTTACTCCTCTGTAACCAGTGGATCAAGTTTTTATTGCTTTTGGCTGGTGTGGGTTCGCTGATTGCATGATTGCAGGCTTAACTACATACCTCTGTATTCTAGTAAGTTCTAAAACAGGGCTTGAAAAAGCCACTCGCCAGCTCGCCAAATATGAGGAGAAATTCTCTAACGGCGAGCACAGATGATGGAGTGGCTGCGCTCCAAGCCTCATTGTGAAGCCGAGTTCCAGTTTGCGAGTTCCGGTTTCTGGCTTCTTCGGCACTGCCGCTGAGGGGACAGGTGCAGGGAGGTCCGCTCTCCTCCGCTGAGAGGAGACACCTTCTCCACCGCCACGGGGCACTCAAGGAATAAGTACTGTATACATGCCATATCACTATAATGGAGTACAGGGGAGCTGGGATATAAATACTGTATACATGTCATATCACTATAATGGAGTACAGGGGAGCTGGGATATACATTACTGAGTATGTATATCCCAGCTCACCTGTACTCCATTATAGTGATATGACATGTATACAGTAATGTATATCCCAGCTCCCCTGTACTCCATTATAGTGATATGACATGTATACAGTATTTATATCCCAGCTCCCCTGTACTCCATTATAGTGATATGACATGTATACAGTAATGTATATCCCAGCTCCCCTGTTCTCCATTATAGTGATATGGCATGTATACAGGAATGTATATCCCAGCTCCCCTGTTCTCCATTATAGTGATATGACATGTATACAGTAATGTATATCCCAGCTCCCCTGTACTCCATTATAGTGATATGACATGTATACAGTAATGTATATCCCAGCTCCCCTGTACTCCATTATAGTGATATGACATGTATACAGTATGTATATCCCAGCTCCCCTGTACTCCATTATAGTGATATGACATGTATACAGTATGTATATCCCAGCTCCCCTGTACTCCATTATAGTGATATGACATGTATACAGTAATGTATATCCCAGCTCCCCTGTACTCCATTATAGTGATATGACATGTATACAGTAATGTATATCCCAGCTCCCCTGTACTCCATTATAGTGATATGACATGTATACAGTAATGTATATCCCAGCTCCCCTGTACTCCATTATAGTGATATGACATGTATACAGTAATGTATATCCCAGCTCCCCTG
Organism: Staurois parvus; assembly: GCF_062004578.1. Lineage (NCBI taxonomy): Eukaryota > Metazoa > Chordata > Amphibia > Anura > Ranidae > Staurois > Staurois parvus. The sequence goes on along the minus strand of NW_028317932.1, from coordinate 10,572,738 downwards.
TACTCCATTATAGTGATATGACATGTATACAGTACTTACTCCTTGATATGACATGTATACAGTAATCATTACTGTATACATGTCATATCACTATAATGGAGTACAGGGGCGCTGGGATATACAGTACATACTGTATACATGTCATATCACTATAATGGAGTACAGGTGAGCTGGGATATACATTATTGAGTAATGTATATCCCAGCTCCCCTGTACTCCATTATAGTGATATGACATGTATACAGTAATGTATATCCCAGCTCCCTTGTTAGGTACCGCCCGGCGGTATCTCCAGTGAACCACAGAACGGGATTCCCCAGGGCGCGGAGTCTAAGCCCCAGTCTGCTTATTCACCAGAGCCCCTGATGGTGGGGATGGACTTGGAGCAAAACTGAGACCAGGTCGCGGCCCCTGGGTACGCCCAACCGTGGTACAGAGGACCGCCGGAGGAATGTACAGGAGGAGAGCCTGATGTGAAGAGACTGGCAGGCCCTGGACAGTAGCGACTGGATCCGAGCGGGATGGATGGGTGGATGACAGTATGGAGTAAAGCGGGGTCAGACAAGCCAGGTCGGTAACTGCAGAGGCAGAATGGTACAGACCGCACATGCTTAGACTCACGCGCCGCGGTAACTCCCGGAGTCCCTGACACCCCTGTACTCCATTATAGTGATATGACATGTATACAGTAATGTATATCCCAGCTCCCCTGTACTCCATTATAGTGATATGACATGTATACAGTACTTACTCCTTGATATGACATGTATACAGTAATCATTACTGTATACAAGTCATATCATTATAATGGAGTACAGGGGCGCTGGGATATACAGTACATACTGTATACATGTCATATCACTATAATGGAGTACAGGGGAGCTGGGATATACATTACTGAGTAATGTATATCCCAGCTCCCCTGTACTCCATTATAGTGATATGACATGTATACAGTAATGTATATCCCAGCTCCCCTATACCCCATTATAGTGATATGACATGTGTACAGTAATGATTACTGTATACATGTCATATCACTATAATGGGGTACAGGGGAGCTGGGATATACATTACTGTATACAGTTTTATGTTTTGGACTCTTTATTCTAAAGAAAAATGTAATTTCATAAGCTTTAAGGGGGCGTGGTTGTGGCAGGGCTGGGGGCGTGGTTGGGGTGGGACGGGGGTGGGGTTGGAGGTGGACCTGGACAAGGTTGGGTGGGACAACTGGTGGAGTGTAAGGTTTGTGCCTGGCTAGTAGGTCTAGACCAGGGGTGGGCAAACTTTTTGACTTGAGGGCCGCAATGGGTTCATATATTGGACCCGGGGGCCGGACCAAGAGCAGATGAATGATGTGTATGTGTCATCCATAGTAAGTATAGTAACATTCCCCCATAGTAAGGATAGTAATTAATCCCCCATATAGTAATTCATCCCCCATAGTAATTCATCCCCCATATAGTAATTCATCCCCCATAGTAATTCATCCCCCATAGTAATTCATCCCCCATAGTAATTAATTCCCCATATAGTAATTCATCCCCCATAGTAATTCATCCCCCATAGTAATTAATCCCCCATATAGTAATTCATCCCCCATATAGTAATTCATCCCCCATAGTAATTCATCCCCCATATAGCAATTCATCCCCCATAGTAATTAATCCCCCATAGTAATTAATCCCCCATATAGTAATTCATCCCCCATAGTAATTAATCCCCCAAATAGTAATTAATCCCCCATATAGTAATTCATCCCCCATAGTAATTCATCCCCCATAGTAATTCATCCCCCATATAGTAATTCATTCCCCATATTAATTAATCCCCCATAGTAATTAATCCCCCATATAGTAATTCATCCCCCATAGTAATTCATCCCCCATAGTAATTCATCCCCCATATAGTAATTCATCCCCCCTATAGTAATTCATTCCCCATATTAATTCATCCCCCATATTAAGTCCCCAAGTCCCCCCTGTGTCAATTCACTTACCTTTGCTGCGCGCGTTCCTCTCGCCGTGTTCCCGCGCCGTTCCTGTCTTCAGGACGGACTGTGAGAGGAGCCTAGCTCCCTTCACGGTCATCACGCTGCCCCGCCTACACACATCCTGACAGCCATCCTGACAGTATCGCTCCGCGGGCCGGATTAAAAGGTCCGCCGGGCCGTAGTTTGCCCATTGCTGGTCTAGACTCTAAATTTTAAGCCCTGTTCTAAAACATAGTGGGTTGGAAGAGGCAGAACGTGGGCTGAATATTCATGCATAACTATTGAACACCAAACTGTAGATGAACTCTTGTTATGTGGTTAAGCTGCTAAGCACATCCTATTGTTCCCATGGACAATAATACACATAAATCTTCATGCAGCCTCAGCCTTCCCTTGGTCAAGAGAGTGACAAGCATAGGGGGGTGGGGGCTGAGTTGTGCATAAATAGTCGGGGGGCCAAGAACAGCTGGGTCCTGAGGGAGGAGATCCAGCCTGGAAGGGCTGCTTGCCCTTCTTGGAAAATCAGTTGAAGTTTGCAGAGAGATCAGCTATGCTCAAACTGGGGGGAGCTATCATCCTAGAAGCAGTTCAGAGCCAAATAAAAGGGGTGTTTTGAGGATCCGGCCTGGAGATTCACAGTACATTGCCATGCCAATAATGGATAGGATATCCAAGTATCTGAAGACACAAAGAGTAAAGGCCTGGAATTAGGATCCTAGTAAATGTTTGCTGCTTAAACCCATTGTGTGACTGTGTCAGTTCTGCTAAATTGGTATTTGCCCTGCTGGGAGTCCCAGACGTGCTTTTGCCTTTTGTCTATGCAAAGTGGTGGTTGCTTCCCTGAAGAGAATAGACAGAATAGAGAGAGTCCTCCAAATGTTTGTGCACTACACTCTGGAGTATCCCAAAGCTTTTCCTGCACCTCATCCACATGTAAAGCTGTAGTAAACCACCATAAAATATTTAAAAAAAATCTATCTTCACCTGATCTTACTTCCGGGTTAGCGGGCTCCAGGTGTATGAATGGCCAGGGCTGCGATGACATCACTCCCACTCATGTGCGTTGGAGCCCCAGGCACAGAGCTCTGAAGACACGGCATGGGTATATTCACTGTACCTAGGTAAGCCTTATAATAGGCTTACCTGTGGGTACAAATTAAAAAGTGGACTTTACTTCCACTTTATCCAACAATAAAACCAAGAAAAGACATCCATTGCCTGGTTATTATGAGAAAATGTGCAAATGTCATGTGCCGGGCTGCATGGGGACCCAGAAGAGAATAGAACGTTGGACAAAATTGAGGGACCAGTCAGAGTGTCTGCTCTACACAATTATCTGTGGGGGGCATAAATTGAACACAAACTACATTTTACAATTAATCTTCAACTGCTTAGGAGATTCCTTTATTTTCCCCCATGCTGACTATTTAGATGATCAACCTCTTTCTGCATCTGTAACACTAGCTTCTTTCTGTTCCATAAGTAAACAACAATAGAATACCATACAAAATGATCAGACCTTCTCATTGCAATCCACTCAAACATTTCTTGCATTTATTTCACGTACAATGTGAGATTTATACAGGGTTGCATCAAAACCCTTTATAGTGTGCCATTATCATTCATGTGTGGATGCCCTGTGATGTAAGAAACAATCTCTGTGGTTTGGGGGAATCAAAGAATCAGAGCATTGCAGTACTGTATTATACAAGGTAAAAATTCTGAAATTAAAGTGAAGACCTGTACATTTTTGTACCGGAAAATAAAACTTTTTACTTGGGATAGCATAGGGAAAGGTTAAAACCCCTGTTGTTATGTGTTTTTTTTTGTCATCTGTGTCCTGTCCGGAAGAATTCCCTTTCTTCCTGTCTTGTAGATACAACAGAAAGTGAGATAATAAGGCTTGTTTACTAAAGGAGTTGAGAATCTTCACACAAATTGTGTGATTATTCACTTCAATTATTCACCCAGAAGTGGACGAACAGCATTTTTTCTATAGAGATGATGCCCATACTTGGTTTCCTAAAGGGGTGATGCAATAGTTTTAAAAACAATCCTACTGTTGTGTACTGGTTTGAAGTGCACTTAATTGTGAATGGTTTTCTTGTGTTTTTTTAACCCCTTCATGCTTAAGGGCAAAACAAATCTTAATGCCTAAGTAAAATTTTGCAACTTTGACATGCTCTAATAAAACCATACATTTCATCACAACTACTTTGCACATTCAGGTGAATTATAACTTGTTTTGTTCTTTTTATTTGGTGGTAGACAGTTGTGGATATCTCCTGATTTTTTTTTTATTATCAAAGGAAATCTTGCCCAAAATAGATGTGTTTTTCTTGTTACTACCATAACCTACCACCAAAGAACAACCCAAAATAAATTCTCCAGCTTCTCACAATTGCAATCCCACATATGTGTATGTTATTTGTTGTTCATACTTGTAGTACAGCCCAGAAACAATAGTGTGCATTTTGCTTTTTTTTTTGTCCTACCTAAAACACACTGACACTAACTGACACTGATACTAATTTTTTTTAAAAATCTTGACCATTGACCCTGTCCTCAACCCAAACACTAACCCTCACACTGACCTAGGTCAAACCTTGGCCTAGGTATTTTTTCTTTTTATGTTTTTTGTTTTTTAATTATTTTTTATTTTTTTTTCCTCACTGTTATTTTTTTTCTCTCTGCAAGGAGAAAGATACAATGTATCTCCTCCATTTAAAGAGAAAGAAAACATAGGGGTGGGCTTTACAAGGACTGATCACTGTAATAGCCAATCAGAGGCTATTGCAGCGATCAGGTGACCTTGAATCAGAAGTTCCAGGTCCCGATGGTTAGTACAGAACCCTGGGCTCTCAGTGACACCCCAGTCTTTGTCCTGGGAGTGTGCTGTATGGAGCACTGCCAGCACAAAGACAGATACACAAAAATGGGGCCCCACGGAAAAATGCCAAGTTCTGTGAGGCCTCATAATTGGCTCCCACTGCTGTCAAATCACTGCCAGTGAACAAATGAGAGCGGGAGGGGGCAGGGCCGAGCCACGGTTCTATGTGTCTTATCCTCATAAAAGCATCTCACTCAGAGAAGTCCAGGGTAGATCTACGCAGGAGTCCAATGACAAAACTTGAATTGCAGTACTCTGCTAGCAAACAAGAAGGGGCTCATACAGTAGCTGGGTCTCCTGGAGAAGACCTCCTGACCCTGCTATTAGGACCTGGCCTGACTGCCCACACACTAGTTCTGAGTGTGGAGAACCCCTCACCTGGCTGCAGATCTCTTGCCCAACTATCTCTGCCTCATCATGTGTGGCCTCCCTGGGCTATTGAGAAAGGAAAGCTGGGGAAATTATCTTCCCTGGACATGTGGAGGAGCCCAGGAAGATTTGGAAAATTGAGTTAAGGGGGCCCTCACCTGAGAATGGTGAGTAAATGAGTACTTTACCACACTTCTCCCTTTTAGTGCCATTGACAATGGCCACCAGGACAAATAGGGTGTGAACAGAGTGGCACAAACAGCATTAACAATGTTTGCAAGGGTTCAAATTCCTCGCTGCTCAATCCAAAAAAAACAACAAAATCTTTGGCTTTAGATACACTTAAATTAGGTGTATGTAGATAGAAGAGGTAGGGTAGCCTAACAGGAAGACTAAACAAGTTATTTTTCTGCAGCTCATCAAGTGCATATAGCCATAATTTAGTCTGTTTGGATAATCCTTAAAAGATTTATGGACTGAAATGTTACTATGTGCACATGCTGAGATGTGATCAAACAGTTATTAAGTCATCATGGTAATGCTGCTTCTTAGTTAAGTATGGAGGCTTTCTGCTGCTGCTTCTACATTGCTTGCAGTACTGTGTCTAGTGACTACATGACTTTGCTGAAGATTCAAACCAGACTGCAGTGATTTGCTGGAGTTGGTTATTTCCAAACTGTTGATTTAACAACAAAAATTTTACGTCGTTATTACATCCAGTGATGTGTCCAGACTTCTCAAATCCACCCTGCTTCCTTCTCTGTGCTTTTTCAACTTTTCCCACCACCAGTCAAGAGAAGGTATGTTTCAAGCACAAATTAATTACCTAAACGTTTGTTCACCATTTTCTGTATGCACTTAGGGTTGGATACCTTTATTAGTGTTGCCAAGCCTATCACAGGGTTTCTTAGTCATAGGGATTGATTTGCTAAAACTTGAGCACTCAGAATCTGGTGCAGCTGTGCATGGTAGCCAATCAACTTCTAACTTCAGCTTATTCAATTAAGCTTTGACAAAATACCTGGAAGCTGGTTTTTATGTGGAGCTGCACCAAATTTTGCATTCTCCAGTTTTAGTAAATGAACCCCACATTGTATACTGGGAACTGCTTGCTTTAACTTCTGATTATTGTCACGTTAGTTACACTAGGTTTGCTGTGGATTGGGCTAATTTTTTTTTAGTTAGTTGATATTTCATATATTTCATGACCCAATTTGACCCATCAACAAGGTTTTTATTTTTTTTTTCGTATTTTTATTTAGAAAAAATGTACAAAAGGTCCTTCTCTCTCCAACCAGGGGTTCTTAACCAGGGGATCTTTATTCCTTGGGTGTATGGGAAACAAACAATGAGGTTATGGGACTAGACCTTTGACTAATTAAAATACAATGAAATGGGGTTCTCTGCTTTGTTAAGCTTGAAATAAAAGTGGAAAAATCAGCTGGATTTGTCAGATGAAATACAAATAACATTGTCAGTAACATGACATTCTATGTTTTGATAGCATGAAAATAACAAGAAAAAAATCTGCATTTTTTAAACAAATGATGATAATATCCTATGATTTCTTTTTTTTTAGCTGTTTTGTTCCTAGCTAATCCTGTGTATAGTAAGATCAAGCAATTGAAATGTTTTAATTTATACTGGTACCTAAAAGGACAGGTGATGATAATGATGATTTAAATAATCTGAAATGTTGGTACTAAAATGGACACTGACATTGCTTTGGCTTCCTATTCTCACAGTGTCAGACTCAGCACAACGTATGGCTGTGGGAATTTGGGAAGCAGTGGTATTGTTACACACAGAACTCTTGCCTGGTGATCTTTAGAGAAATCACATGACTACATATCTAATACCAGCTTTACTGCAGTTAAGAAAGGGCTATGCCATTGGCATTGAGGCACACCTTTGGAAACTCCTGCTCGACTGACCATTCGAGCACTCGGGCACTGCCCGAGCGCCCGGAGTCAGTAGGGGGCCCCATGTGGTGCCCCTGGTACCTTTCATTGGCTTTTTCATAGGTCTTTTTGGGTGTGGGCGAGGACATAGGGGCCCCATGATCCCCTATTGCCCGGGGGCCCCATGAGTTGTCAGTCCACCCCTGCTCCTGCTCCATATGATAACTCCAAATGAAATGCTGGCTCACTGTCATATGGGAGAGTGCAGTGAACAACAACACAAGGCCTCTGTTCCTCCATGTCATCATTTTAGTCCTCAGTAAAAAGTACATAATTGACATCTGTTTCTGTTTCCCATGGTGTCTATTGTATTTTTTTGGGGCTAAGGATTCACCTTCTATGCCACATAGAAATTTGTCTTCTATGCTAATATGATGAAGAGATGGGGGCAGGAGGGGAAGTACAGGTGAAACTTGAAAAATTAGAATATTGTGCAAAAGTTAATTTATTTCAGTAACGCAACTTAAAAGGTGAAACTAATATATGAGATAGACTCACACTGCCCACACTGCCAAAAGCACCAAAACCTGGTTCAATGACCGTGGGATTACTGTGCTTGATTGGCCAGCAAACTCGCCTGACCTGAACCCCATAGAGCATCTATGGGGCATTGCCAAGAGAAAGATGAGAGACATGAGACCGAACAATGCAGAAGAGCTGAAGGCCGCTATTGAAGCATCCCGGTCTTCCATAACACCTCAGCAGTGCCACAGGCTGATAGCTTCCATGCCATGCCGCATTGAGGCAGTAATTGCTGCAAAAGGGTCCCAAACCAAGTACTGAGTACATATGCATGCTTATACTTTTCAGAGGTCCGATATTGTTCTATGTACAATCCTTGTTTTATTGATTGCATGTAATATTCTCATTTTCTGAGATTGTGGATTTGGGGTTTTCATGAGCTGTAAGCCATAATCATCACAATTATGACAAATCACGGCTTGAACTATCTTTCTTTGCATGTAATGAGTCTATCTCATATATTAGTTTCACCTTTTAAGTTGCATTACTGAAATAAATGAACTTTTGCACGATATTTAAATTTTTTGAGTTTCACCTGTACATAAGGGAACAGGAGAACAGCCGTGTGTTTGCTATGTGCCATCATCCTCAAACTCTCCAGCAGAAGCTTTTATGCAAAAATGATCAGTCAGCCCTACAGAGCAGCCACTGATGCTTTAAAGTGATTGTAAACCCATATTTGAAAACAAAAGTCATATTTACCTGCTCTGTGCTATGGTTTTGCACAGGGCAACCTCAATACTCCTCTTCTTGGTTCCCTGTTGATGCTCCTGATTCTTTCCCCTTCCGAGTGCCTACCATAGCCAGCCACTTGCTATGGGGTCACTCGGACTCACAGAACATGCTTTGGCCCCCCCCCTACTCTCTCCTTATTGGCTGTGATCGACAGCAGCTGAAGCCAATGTATCCTGCTGCTGTCTCTGGGCCTATGAGGAGGGTGAAAGCAAAGAGAGACACTGAATTGGCTCAGGTAAGTATAAGGGTGTGTGTTTGTGTGGGGGGGATGCAGAAAATGCATTAAGGTAAAAAAAAACCTTCAGAGTTTAGAACCTCTTTAATAAGGTTTCCCATGCATAGTAAGCTCATGTCAGTGGGAATGTTTCATGCCTCCTGAACCCTGTAAAGCAAAATGTATGTCTGTACTGACATCTGGAACAACAGATACTGTATGGCCAGAGACAATACTTATCTTTGAAAGTCAGTTAGTTAAGTTTTGTAACTAGCAATGGTAATGTGCCGTTCTTACAGACGTGAAAGAGTTGAACTGATAACATTGCAAAGAACAGCTAGCTGAAGTGGTAGCACTGGGCATTTGTCCTTCTTCACATTTTGTTTTTTTTATAGAAGTGCTTCCTGTCCTCAACAGTTCTTCCTTCTCCCTATTATACTTATAAGCTAAAGCACCTTCATACTGTATTGCACCTTATGATCTTGAAGGTCAGAAGCCATACAATGAGTGATATGCAAGCATGAACACACCAGCGAACAAGCAGATGTTTTTGCAACCAGCTGTAATAGCAAAAACATCACAGCTTCCCTAAGATTGTGAAAACTAAAACATATTGTAGAAGAATTTATCAAATTGTATGCCGCTATAAATGCTCTTTTTGCATTGCAAAGATGGAATGGTCTTCCCATTTTACAAGTTGATCTTAGACGTTCCATCTGATAGAATTTCTCCAGAGCACCTAAGCAGGAAACTTGTTTGTCTTGAAACCCAGCCAGTGACAGCTGACCAGGGATGCATTTAGTTTACTATGACCTTTTTAAGAGCTGTGATTTGCCAGTGAGGACAATGGCAGCATCCACCTATATCACAGAAAGTGTGCACACTGATGCAGCAAGACAAGGGGAGAAATTAACTTGCAGACATTTTGCTACTAGGGATCTATGGGGGAAATTGCCTCAAAGGAAGAGATAGGAATGAGCACATTCAAGCAACTTCATGTCCTCAAATTCTTTTGAAACTTGGGAGATTTCTGTGAAATATTGGCACTATGGCAAAATGCAATGGAGTCATTGGGAAAGGGAAAATTAGGGTGGTGTGTGGTCTTTAGGGGGGCAGTGGGCTCTACATGGCTATTGAATATACACTAAGAAAACAACACAAAAATACAGAGAACATTTATTTAAAAAAAAAAAAAGAAACTACCCTAAGTACCCCCCCCCCCCCCCAAAAAAAAAAAAAAAGTTGATTTTGTTTTCAAGAGAATTTTGCTCAGTCAGCTTAGTGAGCAATTTTGAGAGATTATAATTCTGTAAAATTTCAACAGTGCTTATTTTTCTCCAAATTCCTCCTGCTCATCTGAAGAAGGAAGCAGTAGAGAATGTAAAGTGTCAACATTTTACCAGAAAGTGTGGGGAAAGGGAGGAGGTCTAAATATCACCAATGGTGTATCTTTGAGATAAGTCTTACCTAGCAGATCTGCCAGAGGCCCATTTTAACCTTTAAAACCATATTGGGAAAATGTATCATACTTTCTGAGGTTTCCTGCTGCAAAACAACCTACATGGTACAATCCAATTGTTACAACCCAATTAAAATCTCTGCTTTTTACCACATAATTATTCTTTAGATATTTTTTATATTTTCTCTTTGCAAGGATGGCATGTCAGATACTCTTTAAAAAGAATGCATTGAGTGTTGTATAATGTTAGCCTGGGAGAACAGAGTGATGGGAAAATTATGAATACAGAGGGGCTGGGGGCAGGGAGCTTCATCTGTACAGCTTCAAGTAGTGAAGCACTCACATAAGAGGTGGCAGACAGGAAACCTGTATCTTACCAAACCTGTCTGGATCAAGGATGTCAAGATAATTTTATTAAATTAGCATTGTCTGCTTTTTTTTATTTGTGTATCTTTCATTTCCAAAGGGTAACTCCTGTTTAATAAAACATGTCATGTTTGTGTGCATACATCATTAAACCACAGCACTGCCTAGAAGCAAAACCATTTTGATGTATTATTCTAGAAAAAAAGGCTTTTTCATGCAGTACTTTGTCATACCTGCTAGCATTGTCAAATTAAATGTAAATCCATTCATTGTTCTAGCCAAACTTTTTCTGATCTACTAACTACATCTACATTTATGGAAACTACTATTTTTTATTGATCAGTTATTTAAGGCATTTGAAAATGGGCCCGCCAAAACCAAGGCATTCCGCAATATCCATTTAGAGTGAGAAACATTGTGCCATCTCCAGTACAAGTAGGGTAAATGGATAGTACAGAACAAGTCTTTAAAAGGCCCATAGGCTGTCTGCCTCACAAGTTGATACCACTACTAGGACCTTGCTATTCTAAAATGCCAATGTATGCTGTTGCTTACTTTTTGCTTTCACTACGATAGAGATGCCTTATCTGTGTATACTGTATATGAATTACAGTTGTGGCCAAAATTATTCAACCCCCACTGAAATTGAGTGTTTTGGCCAGTTTGACATTGCTTTTGATCATTCAGTCATCTTGCTTACATTTACATTAAAGAGGCACTTGTAGGTCAGACAAATATAACATAACAGTTATAATGAAATAACCACAAATGTCTTTTCTGTGCTCACAGCATTATCAGTTTTATTCAACCCCCAAGTGACATTCAATCTTAGTACTTAGTACAGCATCCTTTTACAGTTATAACAGCTTTTAAACGTGAAGCATAGCTTGACACAAGTGTCTTGCAGCGATCTACGGGTATCTTCGCCCATTCTTCATGGGCAAAGGCCTCCAGTTCAGTCACATTCTTAGGCTTGCGCACTGCAACTGCTTTCTTTAAGTCCCACCAGAGGTTCTCAATCGGATTTAAGTCTGGTGACTGCGATGGCCACTCCAAAATGTTCCAGCCTTTCCTCTGCAACCATGCTCTAGTGGACTTGGAGGTATGCTTGGGATCATTGTCCTGTTGAAAGGTCCAACGTCTCCCAAGCCTCAGGTGTGTGACGGACTGCATCACGTTTCCATCCAATATCTCCTGGTACTGAAGAGAATTCATGGTACCTTGCACACGCTGAAGCTTCCCTGTACCTGCAGAAGCAAAACAGCCCCAAAGCATGATTGACCCTCCACCATGCTTCACAGTAGGCAAGGTGTTCTTTTCATCATAGGCCTTGTTCTTCCTCCTCCAAACATAGCGTTGATCCATGGGCCCAAACAGTTCTAATTTTGTTTCATCAGTCCACAGAACACTATCCCACAACTTTTGTGGTTTGTCCACATGGCTTTTGGCATACTGCAGTCGACTCTTCTTATTCTTTGGAGACAGCAAGGGGGTACGCCTGGGAGTTCTGGCACGGAGGCCTTCATTACGCAGTGTGCGTCTTATTGTCTGGGCTGAAACTTCTGTACCCACATCTGACAAATCTTTTCTCAGTTCCTCAGCAGTCACACGGGGACTTCTCTCCACTCTACGCTTCAGGTAGCGCACAGCAGTCGAAGTCAGCATCTTCTTTCTGCCACGACCAGGTAGCGTTTCAACAGTGCCCTTTGCCTTGAATTTGCGAATGATGCTTCCTAAGGTGTCTCTTGGTATGTTTAACATCTTTGCAATCTTCTTATAGCCATTGCCCTTCCTGTGAAGAGAAATCACCTCTTCTCTTGTCTTCCTGGACCATTCTCTTGCCTTCACCATGTTTGTAACCACACCAGTAAATGTCTAGAAGGAGCTGAGTATCACAGTCATTTTAAAGCTGCCTAATTGGTGCTTATTATGCTTGATTGCTGCTCGGTGACATCCACAGGTGTTTTCAATACCTGATGGAAAGCACCTGTATGAACCTCTGTTCTTCAGAGTGGTAGTCTTTAAGGGGTTGAATAATTGTGGCAATGAAGAAACCACATAAGAACCATTTACTACTGTATTACATAAACAATTGATGTCATTTTAGTTGCATTTGGGTAGTTACAACGTCCTTGTAGGATTTGATTCTGAATACAATTCCAAATGTACACTATAGTCCCTAAACCCCTTTACAGCATTGGGGGTTGAATAATTTTGGCCACAACTGTAATTAAAAGTCATCTTAAAAATGTAATTGTCTTCTGCTTTACAGTTAGACAGCATTTTCGATCATGTGCTGTTGAGCCATATGGTCTGCATTGGCTATAGTTACCTCCTTATTCACACGACCTAATTCAATAAAGAAGAAAAGCCATAGTGTAGTAGCCATGAACAATTAACTAGTCAGTATTCAATTTTGCAAATCCAGACTAACACATAGAGGATTCTAACTGGTTGTTAATGTATTGGACTTTTTTACTTTCACTGTTTAGTATTATATATTATAATATATTATATGATTATATATTACTGTACAATATATGTATATTATAATATATTGCATTACAATATGATAATATTAACAGATTGTTGGTCAGATATAAGCAACCAGGAGTAATTTAGTTGCTGAGAAAAATTAAGTGCCATTCTGTATGGCAGTCGTTGGCTGAGAATTGTAATTTGACAAACAGCTGGAATCCATAGTCAGTCAATAAGTATGTTGGCTTACAGAATGTAGAACATTTGCCCATAACAACCAGTCACATCTATTTCTTTATTTTTTACCTCATTTATAAACATGACAGCTGGAAAATGACTAGTTGCTGTGATGTAGAAATGCTTTCTTCTCTTTTAATCTTTACAACTCTCCAACACCCTAATTGGAGGAGAACAGACTGTCCTGCTGTAGAATTGCTGTACATATGATGTCTATGTAAGCCGTAGGGCATGCAATGTTATTATGAGCCAGAAAGTGGATCATCAGACAATGATAAATGGAACTCTTTGAAGTCTAAAAATTGTTGTTAATAAGATACTGAATAGTACATTTAAAGACACTATTATTGACTGTAATGCAAATGAAGTGGCAATGATGCCCATTTTCCTAATCGTACATGGTAAACCTTGATAAGAATTTTGTAGTGATAGTGATGTTAGTAGAGCAAAATTACCTTCATATGGGCCAAGTAGTAAAGTGGGGAACACTGAATGTCTCTGTTCCCTAGCTCTAAATACTCTAAAATAGCTGATATACAGTATATTTGGCTTAATGTAACAGTTACTATGTGCAATATAACATGGGTAGCAAGCTCTGCCCATCTGATGTTGTTTCAGTCATGTAAATTGACAGCAGCTGATTTCCTTTAATCAGTTCCTAGGTCTGACAGAAGTTCTGTTTGATCAGAAAATTTTGTTTTAATGCAGTTTCAGTAGTAAAAACTGTCATTATTGACACCCTGCTGTTGATCAGATTCAAAACTATAGTGGATAATATCTGGAATTTTAAAAAATTGAGGTTAGTATAGTGGCTTGGAGGAACTGCTGACATTATTTACTGTATGTGTTTTACGTATTTGGTTCTTTGTTAAGTACATACTGACAAAGAGATGAGTGTATTTGCATTATATGCATGTGCATTTCATTGCATTGCTTTGCTTCTATATGTCTTTAATTTTATACTGAGAGTGCTAGAGGACTTCCACCCTTGGATCAAATACAAGTTGAAAGGTACTAATTGAACCTACTCCAATTTTTCTGCATGATAAAATACTCTGAACTTTCTGAAATCAATCAGGAAAGAAGTTATAAAGCTATAGACTGTGGATTAGCTTCGAGTTTGGGTCAACCATGAGTTTATTATAAAGGGATTGTTGCCACTATAGCAGCCAATTACCAATCATGTAATTCCTGGCCTCTGAACTGTGATGAGGTGCCATATAATGGACAATAATGGGATGTTCTAATGTGCCAGCCTCCTCCCTATAAAAGCTATAGTTCCCATCAGCCTTTTTAAAGTTATTGTGTGGAGTTGGAGTAGATAGGAAGAGCGAACAGAGCGTTTTCAGGGAGAAATAGCTCCTGCTATACAGTTCTATATAGCTTTATATAGTGCTATATACAGAGCTATGCAGAGCTTTATACAGTGTTGTACTGTGCTCTGTAGCAGTGACTTGCAGTGTGGTGTGCTACAAAGTGTGTAGTGTGCCACCCCTGTATTCACTTTGCTGCATTAGTCCACATAACTGTGATCTATGTACATTGAGATGGGTTACATTTCATTCCGTACCACCCAATGTGTACACAGCGATTAAACCCATGAGCAGGGGCGGACTGACAACTCATGGGGCCCCCGGGCCATAAGAGATCATGGGCCCCTGTGTCCTTGCTCACACTCAAACCACACCCAAAAAAGCCTATGAAAGGTACCAGGGGCATCTCATGGGCCCATTAGTTAAAGATAGTTATTTAGAGGTTGTATAATAAATTACCATATCACCCAGTAGATGGCCTCCATTCAGTAGCCAAAAAAGACATGCACAAAAAGGGGGGTTGTGAAAAGAAATTCACAGAGAAAGTGGCTACATTATGAACAGAGTGTGACAATCAGAAAAATTTCCAAAAATTATGCTTTATTATATATACAAGTTTGACATTTGGGCAATCGCCCTGGTTTACCATCACCTCAGTATGAGACAATACACACAGACCTAAAACCATATAAAATGACACCAAGACCGGTCCAAATAATTGTGCAACAAAGACAGTGACTACTAGAGCCTAAAGTCTTTGTAGCACTGGCTCACAGGTGAACACTTCCCACAGGAGGTGTATGCAAAAATTATACCATAGGTATACCATGTAACATGTTGTAAATATGTAGACATATGCTACTACCAAAATGGTTATATCCCAAGCAGGGAGTGTCAAAACATTACACTATAGATATAAAATATCACATGTATGCAGTGCAGCAAGCACAGTATGCGTCAAAAAGAGAAGCATGCCTCTAGGCCTATAAGAGACAAAAAATGAATGTCATATATAAAATGCAGTACACTCCTATGCCGGCACATGTGGTTGGGGCCCATTCATCTGTAATATAAGCGACTGTTTCCTTAGGGCTCTTAAATGAGAATAAGCCCCATTTGTTACCAGGATGGAAGGATAGATGCAAATAGCAGAGCACTGCTTGAAATGGTTTCTTCACCACTATATGTGGACTACACACCACTTTCTGTAAGGAAAACAAGACAAATCCCAATAAATCTTCTGCCTGTTGAGATACACGTGGTATATCCTGTTTCCTATGAAAAGCACCATGATGTCCCCATCCTGTAGTGAAACAAACAATATGTGGAAAGTCACTGGAAGAGCTTTACTCTATATAAGATGTATAGGTTATATCGATCACAGAGGACCATATAACTAGTGTCCTGTAACAGTACACTCATCACCTGCGCAATGGATAGTAGGAGAGGAAAAGATGTCCTTCATAGGTACTGCCTTACAAGGCCAGAGAGGCCAGGGAACAACCGCTGACATCAGCCGATATACCGCGGGTTCCAGCCTCTTCTCGGCGCCTGTGCTGCTTAAGCCTGCCTCGTGGCATGTGAAGATGGCTTCCTCCTTGTAGGTCAGCGTGCGTTCCACTTAGTGCGCATGACCGGAAGTGACGTATCTGACGTATGACGTCAACGCATTTCGCCGATGGGCGTATCTCACTCAGCTTCGTCAGGACCAGGAGGAAGCCATCTTCACATGCCACGAGGCAGGCTTAAGCAGCACAGGCGCCGAGAAGAGGCTGGAACCCGCGGTATATCGGCTGATGTCAGCAGTTGTTCCCTGGCCTCTCTGGCCTTGTAAGGCAGTACCTATGAAGGACATCTTTTCCTCTCCCATTATCCATTGCGCAGGTGGTGAGTGGACTGTTACAGGACACTAGTTATATGGTCCTCTGTGATCGATATAACCTATACATCTTATATAGAGTAAAGCTCTTCCAGTGACTTTCCACATATTGTTTGTTTCACTACAGGATGGGGACATCATGGTGCTTTTCATAGGAAACAGGATATACCACGTGTATCTCAACAGGCAGAAGATTTATTGGGATTTGTCTTGTTTTCCTTACAGAAAGTGGTGTGTAGTCCACATATAGTGGTGAAGAAACCATTTCAAGCAGTGCTCTGCTATTTGCATCTATCCTTCCATCCTGGTAACAAATGGGGCTTATTCTCATTTAAGAGCCCTAAGGAAACAGTCGCTTATATTACAGATGAATGGGCCCCAACCACATGTGCCGGCATAGGAGTGTACTGCATTTTATATATGACATTCATTTTTTGTCTCTTATAGGCCTAGAGGCATGCTTCTCTTTTTGACGCATACTGTGCTTGCTGCACTGCATACATGTGATATTTTATATCTATAGTGTAATGTTTTGACACTCCCAGCTTGGGATATAACCATTTTGGTAGTAGCATATGTCTACATATTTACAACATGTTACATGGTATACCTATGGTATAATTTTTGCATACACCTCCTGTGGGAAGTGTTCACCTGTGAGCCAGTGCTACAAAGACTTTAGGCTCTAGTAGTCACTGTCTTTGTTGCACAATTATTTGGACCGGTCTTGGTGTCATTTTATATGGTTTTAGGTCTGTGTGTATTGTCTCATACTGAGGTGATGGTAAACCAGGGCGATTGCCCAAATGTCAAACTTGTATATGTAATAAAGCATAATTTTTGGAAATTTTTCTGATTGTCACACTCTGTTCATAATGTAGCCACTTTCTCTGTGAATTTCTTTTCACAACCCCCCTTTTTGTGCATCTCATGGGCCCCCCTACTGACCCCGGGCCCTCGGGCAGTGCCTGAGTGCTCAAATGGTCAGTCCACCCCTGCCCATCAGTCATTTTTACTACTACCTTTATGTGAGTGTCAGCAACAACTCCTGTTGCTGTTTAGTTGCTGCTCAATCTCCCTATTGCCATAGTATTGAAGTTAGGAAATCCCCTGTATTCATCATGTCTGCAAGCCTAAAGGGAGAGCCAGAGGCTCTACACATGTAGCTAGTATGGGCAAGCAGGAAAAAGTGGTGGTCAGGCAACAACTCTGAGAAACAGGGCACAACTGCCTCTTCTTTCTGTGAGTGCTTAATAGACAGAGCTAATCAGCTAATCATCGCAGTGAGCAGTTTTCTGACAGATAGAAAGATCTATTTATCCCCTGATACAGTTGACTGGCTCAGTTTTATTAAAATGAAACCAATCCTGGATCAGCAATGATTACAAAACCCTGCAGCTAATGCTAATGGATACATTTATCCTTGGAATCTGGGCCCAAAACATTATACATTTCAGCATTGCAAAATTCAGCTACAGCTGCAGTCTTGCCCCCCATTACCAACTCCTGCCACCCTTACCATCTTCCGGCATCATTACCAGATCCTGCCATCATTACCAGATTCTTCTATCGCTACTAGCCTGACTCCATAACAATCTCCTGCCACCATTACTATTCTTTTTTTGTTATTATTACTTTTAAATGCACAGGAAAATACAAATAGATTATTATTATTATTATTATACAGAATTTATATAGCGCCAACAGTTTGCTTAGCGCTTTACAATATAACGGGAGACAATACAGCAACAATACAGTTTAATACAAGAGGATAGGAGGGATAACATAAGATCATCAAATAGCTGGTATAACAAAACAGGTTACCTGCCAAGTGAGAGAAGAGCAAAAGGATCATTAAAACTAACATTGTCAGACTTGACATAATAAATAAGCAGAAACTCAGTGCTATAAAAGGCATGTTTGAAAAAGAAGGGAGGATTTTTGAGAAGGCACAATGAGTGGCACGGTAGGGATGCAGAACCCTTAGATGTCATCTCTGAGAGTGGTAAACCATCCTGCTATCTAATGTCTACTGGCCATGGATGCGTGCATTAAGGATTTTTTTATTTTTTGAATAGATAGGAAGGAACAGAAAAGCGTGCAGAGGGAAATGTGGGGAAGAGAGAGTGAGAGAAAAAAAAGGGGAAAGAGAGGTGAGGTTGGATATGGCGTGAGAGTAGGACAAACCACCAAGGCAGTAGCAGAAGAACAAAAATTTAGACATCATGAGACTATTCGTCAGAGAAACGAAACTGATCCCAGTAGAACCACCTAGTCTGGTGTTCCTCCGATTTTCCCCAAAGCACAGAAGTCAAATTCTCCTTGCTTTCTATATCGTTCACTCTGGCAAACCATTGGGACATGGTTGGAGGGGTCTTCTGTTTTCATATAGCTGGAATACAGGCTCTTGCCGCATTTAATAGATGTTTAAGTAGAGATTTGTAGTAGTTTTTCTTTGAGAGAGGGGTCAAGTTTAGGAGAATTGCTGCTGGGCCATCTGACAGGGAAATGTCTGTGAATTTGTGTATACATTTCAGGGCTTGTTGCCAATATGGACGTATTACAGGACATTCCCAAAGGGTGTGGAGAAGTGTACCCAAGTGGGCTCCACATTGCCAGCACCGACTGGTTTCTTGTGGAAACAACCTTGGTCAGAACCAATGGGGTCCTGTACCACCTACTCACTATTTTATAGGTTGTTTCTTGATACTTGCTGCACAATGAAGATTTATGTGCAAAGAAGAGATTCCGATCCGATCTGTTTCCCACTTTCAGGAATGGAGGGTCCAACTGTGCATGCAAGGTTAGTAGGTGTTGGTAAGACCGTGGTAATGATTTTTGGATCAGTTCTTCTCCCAGACAAAGCTCCTCAAATGTGGTAAGTGGCCTTTGAAAAAGGTGTGGTTTGGGGAGAAAATGTATAGTTGATAGGCTCACCAGTTGTTTAAGATTTTGGGTCCTAATTTAGCAAAGATAGTGCTACCCAGTGTCCAACCTGTGGGTCGAAGAAAAAAGGATGTGCGTAGAAGTTTTTAATGAGTGTGTTGGAAAAATGTGAAGTCTGTCAGACCAGGGGCGAAAGACGGGTGTCCTATGATCTGTGTCATTGTTGACGGAAAGCTTTGTAGAGAAGAAAGTTTGTATAGTATTCCCATTTCCGTCAATGTAGCATGGATCAACGGGTGAGGTGATAAATATGCAGTATGTTGAATGCCTGCCCAAGGTATCCCCCTCAAGGATGCTCCTGAAAAAATCCTGTTCCAAAGAGACCCAAAGTTTGCATATGTTATGTCTGCACCAGTCCACCACTCGAGTCCTGTGGACTGCTGTGTAGTATAAAGCTTGATCTGGGAATCCTATGCTCCCCTTTAGTATGGGCCGCAGTAAGAGCAATCTGCTAAGACATAATGATCTCCATTGCCACACAAAGTTGGCAAAGATTGACCTTAATGAACGGAAGTATGTCTGCAGAATCTTAATTGGCAGGGCCTGTAGGAGTTACAGTAGTCTGGGCATTGTGTTAATTTTAAGTACATTACATCGTCTAAACCATGATAAGGCCAGGAGGCTCCATCTGGTTAGGTCTTGTTGTAGAGAAGATAAAAATGGTTGAAAATTAAGTTTGAAGGTGGAGTTCAGGTTCGCAGGTATTTTCGTTCCTAGGTATTGGATATAGTTCGCCGCCTATTTAAATGAAAAATTAGGTCATAATCTAGAAAGAACAGAGTCAGACAGTGAGATATTGAGGGCTTCTGATTTTTGGAGGTTCACCTTAAAGTTAGGAAGGGAGCCTTAAATCTTAAGTTCTTGGAGCAGGGAAGGTAAGGAAGCAAGCAGTTTTGAGATATAGAAGAAAAAATCATCTGTGTAAGCCGCAACTTTATGATGGTATGTAGGCAGCTGCACTCCTCTTATGGTTGGTTTAAGGCAAATGTGTTGGAGGAAAGGTTCTAAAGTAAGAACAAAGAGGAGAGGTGAAAGTGGGCAACCCTGTCTGGTGCCATTAGAGATATTAAACAGATCGCAATTAAAGCCATTGACTCGCACGGTTGCTGAAGGGGTCTTATACAGAGCTGATATCCATGATAATATCAGGGTAGGCATGCCAATATGTTTAAGACTCTCAATAAGGAAAGTCCAATCAACTCTGTCAAACACCTTTTCAGCATCGGTTGACAGGAGCAGAAAAGGGGTGTTTTGTCACTTGGCTGATGCTACGATGTTCACTGTTCTGATGGTATTGTCCTGTGCTTCTCTGGATTTAATAAAACCTGTTTGATCAAGTGAGATGAGGAATTGAAGAATGACATTCAATCTCCATGAAAGAATTTTGGTAAACAATTTAATGTTGCAGTTCAGCAGACATATAGGGCGGTAACTGGCACAAAGGAGAGGATCTTTGTCTGGCTTCGGAATCACAGAGATACTGGCCCATATGAGGTCGGGGGGAACGCTTTTTCCTTCTGTAATAGTGTTAAAATCATTCAGAAAATGTGGCGTGAGTTGAGT
Source organism: Staurois parvus (assembly GCF_062004578.1). Lineage (NCBI taxonomy): Eukaryota > Metazoa > Chordata > Amphibia > Anura > Ranidae > Staurois > Staurois parvus. Next base: position 10,551,813 of record NW_028317932.1, on the reverse strand, counting down.
GAGAAAAGCTTTGTAATATGCAATGATGAAGCCATCAGGGCCAGGGGCTTTACTTGGCTGGGTGGTCGCTATGGCTGCTGTCAACTCATCAGACAAAATTTTTTGTGTCAGGGATTCTTGTTCATCTTGTGTAAGCACAGGGAGATTGGCTTCTCTTAAATATTTAGCAATGTCCGCAAGTTGAGTCGCCTGCTGGGAGACAGAGGATGTGGGTCGTAGATTGTAAAGGGCTGAGTAGAATGTGCGAAAAGCGTTTGCCAGCTCTGACGTGGAATGGATTTTTGTGCCCGATGGAGAAATTAGGGCAGAGACAAATGATCGAGAATTCTGGGCCTTCAAAGCTCTGGCCAGCATGCAACCACATTTGTCCACATATTCGTAATAAGAGCAGCATGTCCTCAAGAGGACATGTTTAGCCTCATAAAGGGAATGTTCCCTAATCGACTCACGAACTCTTGTGAGTTCCACTTCCGTGGCTTGATCAGGGTTAGTTTTGCGCAATCCTTCTAGAGTAAGTAGTTTAGTAAGTAAGTCAGGGATTGTAGTCTGCATTGTTTGGTCGCATGGCCATGTTTAATGAAGATACCTTGGATGTAACACTTATGTGCCGACCACACAGAGAGAGGGTTGGCAACTGATCCAGAATTCTTGGAAAAATAAACATCTCATTTGCATAGAATGTCAGCTACTTCATCAGGATTTTTTAGCAATGATTCGTTAAGGCGCCACAGCGGTGTCTCTAGTTATCTTTGGTGGGGAGCAAGTGCTAGGGAAATTGGGGTGTGATCAGAGAGCACGATATGGCATATACAGTCAGGTCCATAAATATTGGGACATCGACACAATTCTAACATTTTTGGCTCTATACACCACCACAATGGATTTGAAATGAAACGAACAAGATGTGCTTTAACTGTAGACTGTCAGCGCTAATTTGAGGGTATTTAAATCCAAATCAGGTGAACGGTGTAGGAATTACAACAGTTTGCATATGTGCCTCCCACTTGTTAAGGGACCAAAAGTAATGGGACAGTTGGCTTCTCAGCTGTTCCATGGCCAGGTGTGTGTTATTCCCTCATTATCCCAATTACATTGAGCAGATAAAAGGTCCAGAGTTCATTTCAAGTGTGCTATTTGCATTTGGAATCTGTTGCTGTCAACTCTCAAGATGAGATCCAAAGAGCTGTCACTATCAGTGAAGCAAGCCATCATTAGGCTGAAAAAACAAAACAAACCCATCAGAGAGATAGCAAAAACATTAGGCGTGGCCAAAACAACTGTTTGGAACATTCTTAAAAGGAAGGAATGCACCGGTGAGCTCAGCAACACCAAAAGACCCAGAAGACCACAGAAAACAACTGTGGTGGGTGACCGAAGAATTCTTTCCCTGGTGAAGAAAACACCCTTCACAACAGTTGGCCAGATCAAGAACACTCTCCAGGAGGTAGGTGTATGTGTGTCAAAGTCAACAATCAAGAGAAGACTTCACCAGAGTGAATACAGAGGGTTCACCACAAGATGTAAACCATTGGTTAGCCTCAAAAACAGGAAGGCCAGATTAGTGTTTGCCAAGCGACATCTAAAAAGGCCTTCACAGTTCTGGAACAACATCCTATGGACAGGTGAGACCAAGATCATCAGAGTGATGGGAAGAGAAGAGTATGGAGAAGGAAAGGAACTGCTCATGATCCTAAGCATACCACCTCATCAGTGAAGTGTGGGCATGTATGGCTGCCAATGGAACTGGTTCTCTTGTATTTATTGATGATGTGACTGCTGACAAAAGCAGCAGGATGAATTCTGAAGTGTTTCGGGCAATATTATCTGCTCATATTCAGCCAAATGCTTCAGAACTCATTGGACGCCGCTTCACAGTGCAGATGGACAATGACCCAAAGCATACTGCAAAAGAAACCAAAGAGTTTTTTAAGGGAAAGAAGTGGAATGTTATGCAATGGCCAAGTCAATCATCTGACCTGAATCCGACTGAGCATGCATTTCACTTGCTGAAGACAAAACTGAAGGGAAAATGCCCCAAGAACAAGCAGGAACTGAAGACAGTTGCAGTAGAGGCCTGGCAGAGCATCACCAGGGATGAAACCCAGCTTCTGGTGATGTATATGTCTAACCTGAGCCCTCAGTCTCCAAAGTTCAGTGAGACAGCTAGTTTGTTTCTATGGGGAGTTTAATCCCTTGATGTTCCATGAAACAAATTTCACTGCCATAGCCTGCAGAGCTTGAATAAATTTGAAACACAACCTCAAATGTGTGGGAAGGTAAATATTTGGAAGGACGGGTAGTGGGTAGGTGAGAAAAAACTGAGAAGAAAGGAGAGAATTGGGAAGGAAAGAGATGTCAAGCAAAAAGCAAAAAAGAGATTAGATAGAAGGGAGAGACCTATAGGTTACAGCTCGAATGAATTGTTTTACTGCCAACCAGGAAGAGAGTACCAAAAGGGGGAAGCAGTAAGGCACAGTCGGAAGTCGAGCCCCGACCCAAGGGGGCCCCCATCCTTGCCCAAAGAAGAACTATAAATGACATAGCAGTGTCAAAGCACTCTATGATATCTCCGCCCTGCTGGAGAGCGTAATGGTCAAAATCAGGCACCTTCAAATGATTGTATGTTAGCATCTCCCCAGTATAATTCCTGGGAGGTCTCTCTGCGTGGGTGGCGGTCCTGGGATTGCACTAGGGAGGGACTGACCAGCGGGGATAGCCATCACAAGGCCATGGGTCCCCTAGGTGCAAAACCAGATATGGGCAATGTCACCATGCATAATAATGCATAGTGCATGCTATCAGAAAAGATTCAAACATAATATGCATCTAAATGCATCAGAAAATCAAGTTGCAAATGATACCTTATATAGAGTCATTAAAGCTATATACATAACTCACTCCTCCAGGTGTCAACCTCTGGCTGTGCATAGCACACCCACAGTCCCAAGGCAGTTAAGCAAGGAGGGTTTGTATAGCTCTACAGATCCCATCTCTGTGGAAGCATAGTAATTAAGGTATAACACAAACCACCCACTCAATTGCGGAATATGGTCTGTTCCCACCATGGGACTGTGTGAGCGCCAAAGCAAGCATAAACAAATAAGTCTAGCAGGTTATTGAACTCATAACAGAACAAAAAGATAACATGATAAACCACAGTCATAATACCAACGTGTAAATCTACTATTTAAGAAAATCCAACAGACATCATGGGGTTAAAATGGAGAAATGTCCAAATACCAAGTCTCAGGAGGCCTCTGGGGCCAATATCAAGGCCAATCTGGTAGCAGATTTAACCCATCTGAGTTGAGGGTAACATTCAGGTAGGTTGAAAAGTTGGACATTGCATGTGTGAGGATGGTATGCGCTAGAGCAGAGTACCCATTAAATAGGTCCATGAGATGGAGGCTTTATCAATTAGTCCACAGGGATGTCAGCACTGGTCGCCCTGGTGTGTGGCTTGCTGATGGTTTCTTCTGGATCTGCGGTTTGTACGAACTCTTTGCGGCTTGCCCTGAAGTGTTTGCTCAGGAGGGTACAGAGCGGCATTAATAGTGAGCCAGTTGGGAACTGGAAGGGGAGATCCATTTTGGCGAAGGCAAATAGTGCTGGCAGATCTGATGGGTGGCGTACTGGAAAGGTACGGTTGTCCTTACACACTATTAGATGAAAAGGATTACCCCATTTGTATGTCCTCCCCATTTCCAGGATTTGGTCTAGTAGAGGCTTTAGGGACTTACTGTATGCATCAGCAATGTTTTTTTAAAAATATCAGGGTGAAGGTGACCCGAGGCTCCATCAAATTCCAGCACTCCCACTCTCCAGGCTTGTTGTAATATCTCTTCCTTGAGGTGATATGAGTGCAGGCGGCACAACACATCATGTGGGCGTTCCACTGAAGCAGGGCTTGGGCCTAGAGTCCTGTGGACCCTATCTATGGTAACCTCAGTATCATGAGGGTGGTGCAGGTATCTATTGAAAAATTAAGGTAATGTGGGAGCGCAGGTCGGCCTGCGTGACAGTCTCTGGTACACTCTGGAGCCTGATGTTTTGCCTATGATTATGGTTTTCTAGATCATCCATAAGTAAACGGAGTTGTATGACCTGGTTGGACAGATCAGACTGGGCAGATTGTAGGTTGTCAAGTGTGTGCCCCACAGTTTCATGGTTTTGTTCTATGCCCACCAGCCTAGAGTCAATGTCGGATACTTCTTGTCTGAGCCTCTGCAATTTCCCTCTAAGAGCTGATTCCACACGGGTGACTAGGGCCTCAAAGTCAGCTATAGTAGGTAATTCCTGAAGGAAGGCCCATAAGGCTTGTTTGGAAAATGGGGTGGACATGGAGCCACAGTGCAGCGTGTCCCTATGGGTAGTACTCACTGTAGCCGAAGAAGCAGTGCCGAGCTGTAGGCCATCTGCAAGCTGGCAGAGACTGCGTTCAGTGCTTTGTGTAGGAGAGGTAGCTGCCATGGGGAGGCTGGGTCCAGGGAGCAAGACTCCTCCAGGGCAGCTGGGGATTTAACCAGCGACCTCGGCATGCCAGGAGAGAGATCACTTGGCGGTGAGAACAGTGGTAAGTCTTAAGAGTAGAATGTTGTGGGATCAGTAGGAGCAAAAGCCTTAGCGGAGGGAGCTGGTGCCATCTTGGAGCCCAATGGTGTGGACACCATCTGTATGTTCGGCCAAAGATACCGCTCCATTGTCCCATCGGGTGAGTGGTGGAGAGTGGCAGATGTCTCAGACTCCAGCTGGGTATGGAGTCATAGTAATGTGGGGTAGTGTGTAGTAGGTTGGCTGTGAGGGCACCTAAGGCTGGGAGATCAGTGAGCACACATCTTCATCCATCCATGCCGAGACCCCCCCCAGTACCATTCTGTACTTCTCTCTAGTGCCCCATTCTGGTGTATGAGCACGTCAAAAGGTACCACACATAATTTTTTCTGCAGGGCAATTCTAAATTGAACCTCAATATTTGCAGTATTTCTGTACTGTCTGCATAATTTGTTTCCGCAGATGGTCTGAAATACTGTACTCTTAATTGTGATTTCTTCCTTTTGAACTTGCCTGCTCTTTTCCCATTAAGCAGCTGTCTAGGTCAGTGGTCAGCAAGCCGCGGCTCGCGAGCCACATGCGGCTCTTTACTCACATTAATGCAGCTCTTCTGTGTGCCGGGTGCCCGCTCCCCTCCCTCCTCTCGGGCGGCCGCCCCAAAAGTCAGGACTCTGAAGCTAGCCCAGCAATGGGCAAACTACGGCCCGCATACGGCCCAGCGGACCTTTTAATCCGGCCCGCGGAGCGTGGCAAACATTGGCTGTCAGGATGTAGGCGGGGCAGCGTGACGAACTCCTCTCCTCTCACAGTCCACCCTGAAGACCGGAACGGCGCGGGAACACGGCGAGAGGAACGCGCGGAGCAAAGGTAAGTGAATTGACACAATATGGGGAATGAATTACTATAGGGGGGGATAAATTACTATGGGGGATGAATTACTATATGGGGGATGAATTACTATATGGGAGATGAATTACTATGGAGGATGAATTACTATATGGGGGATGAATTACTATGGGGGATGAATTACTACGGGGGATGAATTACTATATGGGGGATGAATTACTATGGGGGATGAATTACTATATGGGGGATGAATTACTATGGGGGATGAATTACTATATGGGGGATGAATTACTATATGGGGGATGAATTACTATGGGGGATGAATTACTATATGGGGGATGAATTACTATAGGGGGGATGAATTACTATATGGGGGATGAATTACTATATGGGGGATGTATTTTCAGTTTTAAAAATGTGGCTCTCAAAATAAATTTCAATCGTGGTTTTGGCGAGATTTGGCTCAGTTGAAGAAAAAGGTTGCCCACCACTGGTCTAGGTAAAGTGCATACATACTTATGCAGTAAAATATTTTAGTGACTTTTCTTTTGTCAAATAATATACTCCAAAGTATTGTTTAAAATTTAAAGCTGTTTGGTGCTTCTCCTGTTCAAAATGCTGCCAAGGAAACATTTTTAATTGCTTCGTATTGTATCCGTATAGCATTTAACTGTTTTTAAATACATTCAGAAGCTGATTTTGTTGATTAAAAGCTGACTGTTGTCCCTCCTGTTCAAAATGCATATTACCAACAGTCCTTAAATATTGTATATAGGGGGTCACTAAGATATGTATTCTTTTATGTATTCTTTACATGCATTTTGTTTTTGGGCTGTAAAATTATATGTGGTTTGCCATTTTAAAAAATGAAGCCAACATGAGATTGTTAAAATATTGTCCATGCAGTCTGTAAAATATTCCTTCATTTTAACAGTGAAAATATACACTATATTTTTTTGTCCTGAAAAGCTGCATGAGGTATGTGCTTTAGTAAATAAGTCCTACATGATTTTTTTTTTTTAAATTATGCCTTTTGACTGTGTACCATATTCCTTCTATGGTAATGTGAGAAATATACACTTTAAATTGCTTTTGTTCCTCCAATGTTAAATTATGGATGAGCTTTAGTAAATAAAGGTTTGCTGAAAAAGCATTATCTGTAGTTTTATGCTAAGATCAGAGGAATAGAAAAGCATGAGCATCTCTGTAAACAGAACCCATGGCATGTACTGTATAAGTATTATGAAATAAGGACTTTACTCAAATACATAAAGTAATTAAAAAAAGAACAACATTATGAACACATTATTATCATTACCAACTTTAAGTAGACACATTTAAATGTATAGCCTAAAGTTGTGCTAATATAAAATTGCAGGTGTCTCCAGATGCTTGCACATCATTTTAGGCTTCCACAATTGATCCACTACTATGATAGCAGCCAAACTGGTTAATACTAAGGCAAAGCTAGTGGGGAAAATAGGGCCAGGCTTTAGAGGTAAAATGTGATTCACAATTTCTATACCAGAACCTCCCAGGGTTCAGGAATCCTGGGGAGCTCCAAAAGAAATTTAGAGTAGTGTGCATCACTTAAACTGACTGCCTTTTAGGTAGGTTTAGATTATTATTTATTTCAGGTACTTATATAGCGCCGTCCATTTACGCAGCGCTTTACATATATATTGTACATTCACATCAGTCCCTAACCCTCAAGGGGTGTACAATCTAAGGTCCCTAACTCACATTAAAAAAGATTGTAGATGATCCCATTGCATGAATGCTGCACATTCGTAGATTACATAATCACCAGAAGATCTCCTTTTCTTTTAATGCTGACATAAACACATATCTTACAGATCTACATGGATTGTTATAAAAATTACACTACACTTATCTGAGTACTGTAAAGGACAGTGGCGGTCATTTCCCAAGTTATTAAGGTCTCAAGTGTGGTCACTGATAGCACCAAATGCCCACACATAGTATTCTGTCAAAGACTGGGAACTTACTACAGGAGTTTGCCTGTGACAGACATGCTACAAGAGCAGCTGAAGACTGTTACATAGGACTGCTAGAAATCACTGCTATTACAACTCCAATACAAATCAATTCTTCAACATTTATGTTCCCTACAGGCCCCATAAAAATTACTGTCCACACATTTGATTTTCCTTAAAACAAGATTTATTATAACTATCCAAGCACAGAAGTATGAAAAATATTGACCAAAAAAAATTAACTAGCAGAAGCCAAACTGCAACCTAAAAAAAAGTCAAAGTGGAACCTAAAAAAAGTGAGGGGAAATATTCTCAGACTTTCTTGGAAAAATTCTTGGACTTTCTTGGAAAAATCTGTATGTAAATGGATAAAAAACTGGCTAAAAGATTGTATTCAGAGAGTGCTAGTAACCGATTCATACTCTGATTGGTCTGGGGTCATCAGTGGTGTACCCCAGGGTTCAGTGTTGGGACCCTTACTTTTTAATATATTTATAAATGATATAGGGTCTGAGATTAAAAATACCATTTCAGTCTTTGCAGATGACACCAAGCTGTGCAGGGGAATAACGTCCTTACAGGATGTCTCCAACTTACAAGCCGACCTCAATGCACTTTTTAATTGGGCAACTATGTGGCAAATGAGGTTTAATGTTGATAAATGTAAGGTTCTGCACTTGGGGGCTAAGAATATGCATGCATCATACATACTGGGGGGGGTACAACTGGGGGAATCAATGGTGGAGAAGGATCTGGGAGTTCTGGTAGATCACAAGCTTAATAATGGCATGCAATGCCAAGCTGCGGTTTCTAAAGCGAGCAAATCCTCTCTTGTATTAAAAGAGGTATAGACTCCAGAGAGAGAGATATCATATTACCCCCAGTACAAATCATTTGTAATACCTCATCTGGAATATGCAGTTCAGTTTTGTGCACCAATTCACAAAAAGAACATTGGGGTAACTTGAAAAAGTACAGAGAAGGGCAACTAAACTGATAAGAGGCATGGAGGAGCTCAGCTATGAGGAAAGATTAGAGGAACTGAATTTATTCTCTCTTGAGGCTGAGGACATTAAGGGGGGATATGATCAACATGTATAAATACATCAGTGGTTCATATAGTGAACTCGGTGTAGAGCTATTCACCCTGAGGTCAACACAGAGGACAAGGGGGCACTCTTTACGTCTGGAGGAAAAGAAATGTAATCTCCAAACACGGAAAGGTTTCTTTACAGTGAGAGCTGTGAAAATGTGGAATAGACTCCCTCAAGAGTTGGTTCTGGCCAGCTCAGTGGATTGCTTCAAAAAAGGCCTGGATTGTTTCTTAGATACACAGAATATAACTGGATACTAACATTTATAGGTAAAGATGATCCAGGGCATATCTGATTGCCTCTCGGGGGATCAGGAAATTTTTTCCCAGCAGGAGCAAATTGGATTGTGCTTTGCTGGGGTTTTTTTTGCCTTCCTCTGGATCAACTGTGGGTATAGGATTATAACTCTTTTTTTTTTTATGGTTGAACTGGATGGACTTTTGACTTTTTTCAGCCAGCCTAACTATGTAACTATGTAACTTTCCCTATATCACCAGCCTTATGATGCAGATCTAAAGCAGAAGTCTACAAATGCTTCTCCTAGTATACACCTAGACCAGGGTTTCTCAACCAGGGCTCCTCCAGAAGTCACTAGGGGTTCTATGAGCAAATTCTGCCTCTCAGATAAGTTCCCACTGACACCATTGATCTTTTTAGCTCTCTGTAAGGGGGTAATTCTTCAAATGACCACAATTGTAAGAGGCATTCTTCCCAATGACCATCACACAAATGTATAGTGAGTTTTAGAAATAATAATTTTTGGCAGGGGTTCTCTGAGATTGGAAAGTTATTTTAAGGGTTCCCCTATGTTGAAAAGGTTGGGTAAGGCTGACCTAGAAGGTAAAAACACTACATAGCAAGGAGCCACATGCAGCCTTCAGCCTTCAGCCTTTCTAAATTGCCAGATGGACAGTTCGTCCAATAGTTTCCCGTTTCAGCTCTTTTGCCCCTGACTTGAAATTCTTGGTTAACTTACAATGGGTATTTTGAGTGCTGCACATTACATGCCTAATTAGAAAAGCAAATTACACACAGCTTCTTATTGGAAGCAGATACTAGTTTTTACAGTTCAATTTCAATTTGACATTTAAATCACAGAGTAAAATATAAAATCAAAATCACTTAGGATTCATACAGTAGCTGACCAAATGACAGCTGTGTTTCTAGGAAATAGCAGATTAGCACTAATTCTTCACCTGTCAAATAATCTTGCGTTTTTCATAGTGTATATATGGTTATATGTCTTGCAATATACTATCTGCTTTAAAGCCAGATTTCTGCATGTCGCTTTTAGTATTTATTTGTTAAAATATAAAAAGTCATTTGTTGATTTTACCTCTTGTATTTGCATACTTAGTTTTAGTTATTTTTAAGATTTATATATTTTTGTTAATTTAGGCCAAGGAAAAGCTTTCCTCAGACTGTGAGAACTGACAGGCTTCCTGCTATCACCTAGTATTCCACAGGCCCAATGACTCTCCTGTGTCAGTGTAAAAACATCTGTTGAATGAATTTATTGACTGAGGCTCTGACTTTTTTTTTACACCGTTTATAACAGGCCTGACCTAATGAACTTAATTTGTTGACATGTTTCTCTCAGTGTCTTTTACTTGATCCCCTCTCATGTTTCTTTCTGCTGTGCTGTTTTCTTGGCAACTACAGTTCTCGGACCATCAGCGTATCAACCAATTTCAAGTCTACCAGGCTCAGATGGATACAGTTGGCATGGCAGGATTAGACAAACATCGGCCTGTGTCCAGAACCCAGTCTTCCCCTGCTGCTTCATCGTTACCTCAGCCTGCTGCAGACCAGCCTGTCAAGCATGTCTATGAGACTGGTAGGACTCCCTGAAGACCTAATTTAATAGGCAGGATAAATTCACTGTTCTTGTAGGATCAACTGATTTAAATGCTTAGAATATCTCCAGTAGCTGAACATTCATCCTCCCTCTGTTTTGGCTGGATATTTTGAGGTTATGTCGGCATTGTGACAGTCAATGTGGCTGATAAATCAGAAGCCGTACATTCACATACTTATAAATCACTGCTATCATTGAAGGCTTTTGCCAAAATATCAACAGGTGCACTTATGGGTATTTATAGTTTTATTGTTGATGGCTTGGACTTCCCACGTTCAGCATTTCAGATCACATCACAAAATGCGAATTTCAAAATTGCATTTGAAAGAAAAGATGATGTTCGCAACAGCTGTGACTTTGACAAGGAAAGATCACTTCACCACATTTTACAGAGTTACTATGATTACGAAGATATAAAGTTGTTATATAGTATTTCGAGGCTCTTTGGTTTACCTTTTATCAAACTAAGAACTACAAGATCTCAGTGCAAGGCTTAACTTTATATGTAATCCTTTCTTAGGAGCTGTAAATGGCAGTTGTTTTTTTTTAATGAGCAGCATTATGGAAAAGTAATTGGCTGCATACACTCATCTATGTATATATTAAGGTCCTGCAAAAGGAACCATAGACAGGCTACTGTCTATGATATCCCAATTGACCAATAGAAGACAGCCACCATTTTATTCTATCAAATCATTTCATTATTGAATCAGTTAAAGCGCTTATTATTTTTAATGTCTTAAATCCTATCATTTTAGGAAAATGAATATGTGGATTGACAAACCTAACAATAAAAAATTGAAAAAATTCTCCTGCGCTACAATGGATGATCCCTAACCTAAGCTGCTCACACCCACTCCTTATACCAATAAGTGAAGCACAAATAAATATATAAAATAATGGTGTAGCGCTAATGAATAACTACATAAATGTGCATAACACAAACATAACAAAATGAGATATAAATGAATCACACGTGACACACAAAACAAGTGAATAATACCACAAAAACCTGTGAAGTGGGTACACGGGTAAAAGCCCCCCTATCCCTAACTTGGGGATCAACACACAAATATGACAATCAGTGAATAAATGAATCCCTAACAAACCTAACAACTCACACCTCTAATGTGAGCCAAATTACATACAAATTTGTATTTATCATTTTTTTTACTTATTTTCAGATAAAGGTTAACTGAAACCTTAAAGCCCAGCTGAAGTCACAGCAATAGATATGCAGTCAGACAAAAATTGCACCAAACAGCCTAAAATTCATAGTCTTAGCTCCACTTTCCTGTTACCATAGCTGTACAGTGTGCCCAATATACCTGTAAAGTCTAATAGGCACCAGAAATAAGCCTTGCTATAGGTGGTTTGAATCTTGGCCAGTTTAACAGGGGCCATCTGAGATTCAAGCCATGAATGGGCAGGCTGATTGTACCCAAGTTGATCCAATGATCAATTTGGGTACAACCAGCGTGTCGGATTTCTAGCATGCGATTATTGCCAGCTGCTATAGCCACTAGTAATAATCACTGTGTTTTTTTGGCAGAGATAGCTCCCCACGCTGACGCCCCGCTGGGAAAACACAATAGCTCCGTGGGAGTGTAAGTGTTGATGGGGGAATCAAGCAATTTTTCTTTCCTGCAACCCATGGTTGCAAGAAAGAAAGTCACATCATCTATGGCCTACCTTAAACTTCTTTTTTTTTTGTTTTTAAATGGGAAACAGGAGATTGAATAGTCTGCCATTTTGCCACTAGAGTCCATGTGAGCTTGAATAAGTGAGCATGGGATTTTGGTTTCTGTTGAAGTTGGCCTTTAGAGGAAACTGATGAGGTCATCCAGACTGGGGTTGATTTATTAGGCAAATATGCTGTTCACTTTGCAAACGAAATGTTCTCCTAGCTTAGTGAATGCAGTGAAAATTTACTTAGCAAACAAAACCCAAACGTGTGCAAGCAAAATAAAAATATTACATTTTTGCTTGCACATGATTGAATGATGGAAGTCATCAGAGTATCACCTCATTCGCTAAGCTAGGGGGAAATTTCCCCACAAAGTGCAAAAAACCTTGCAAAGTGAAAAGCTTATTTGCTTTTAGTAAATCAACGGCCAGTGAACCTACTATTATAGGTTTTAATTTTAAAAGTGTAGCCTTTAGAGCTATCATCTCAATTTTGGCATCATGTCCTGTGCCCTCTTCAAGGTCAAAATCTCAACAGGCAGTGAAATCAGAGTCAAAAGGATGGCTCTGGAGTTTGTACATTTACAAACCAAAAGAGATAGCGCTTTAATATTTAGATTCTCACAGGCTCTCTTTGGTATATATATTTGGTAGATAATGGTTTAATAAAACCCTGTCACCAGACCATTTTTATTAACCTGTAAAACCCTCTCTTGTATAGACATCCAAATGCACCTGAGGCTGCTGCTGGCTTCCACCATCAAGAATGTAATGGTGGCACAGTCCCAGTCTCAACCCCAGCAGACCCAGAACTCTCACTCAAGTGATATTCTGTAGTTTCTCCTTCATTCCTCCCCTGGCTGCTATAAAAAAAGTTTAAAGGCAGGTGAGGGGAGGGGATTAAAAGCTGGGCTGCAATCCTAGAAGAGAAGCAACCTATGTGCAAAGAGGGTGCTGTGATAGGGAATTGACTCTTCTTGAAGAAGTTACTTTTTTTAGCCAAACCAAAGACATGTTGCAAATACAAAATCAGTTATGGAAAGAAAATACACTGCAAGTGAGAATTTAAAGAGTAACGCCACTTTTGTTGAAAAAAAAATTCCCCTCTGAGTGACATATAAATTCCAAGGATTTTACCAAACTTTGTTGCAAAAACCTACCTTTTGTTATTCTGGAGAAGTAACTGTTTGTTTGTCTGTGTCCATGTGCAAAGTGAATATGCATGGGAGTGTCTTTATAATCATCAATCAGCTGCTGTACCTGCAGGACTCTAGTGAGGGAAGCTACAAGGTCTGCATCTCTTTAACCATGATTTCCCTTGGGAGTATCTCACCAAAAATTACATTTTTGTTGCAGAGGATACCAAAAATCTGATCTGTATCTTAGTGTAGATTTCTGGGAAAAGTAAGCTAATCACACAAGCAGGACATGACATTTCTGGGGAGGTTCTGTACGTCTGTGTACAAAACGTCTTCAGTTAGCCATATTGCATTGCATTTTACAGAAAAAGAGCTGCAGATTGAAAAAGAAAGGTATTTTTAATAGCATTCAATTGCAATATGATGTGTAGCAATTGTATATGCTATATTATTATTATTTTCTCTTTTTTTTTGCTAATTTGTTTCCCACGAAAGTGGAGTTACTATGATCACAAGCAGTGTTGAATTTTCTGACTTTTTCTGGGCTCTCTAATTTGATGACAGGATCTTTATATGACATTTTCACATACACACAAAAGTCTCTGTTGCTAAACACCAGCTACTTTTTATGACAATCGGCAAAAGGTGTATACACATACATAGAAAATGTAAAATGCATGTCAATTATATTCAATTCTATCAAGGCATGGGAACACCTATATTTGTGAATGTATATAACATATTGCAATGAAATTTATTTAGACTGTAAACCTGCAGAGAAAATGGATTGGTAGTTAATTATCACATCTTCAGAATACCACTATTTAATCAACACACTTGGGAAAACATATGATATTATTTCTAAACATAAGATATAATTCTGATTGGCATATTTCGAATATAGGCAGCATGACAGAAACTTCAGACCCCATCTCCTGTTTTGTCTTTAGTTGTTTTCATCATTTCATAATTATTCCCCTACCTGATTCATAGTTACAGGCAGTACATAGTCAGGCTGAAAAAAGACACAAGTCTAACCAATAATTCAACCAATAGAAAAAACAAATATATAGAAAGCCTCCATATACACAATCCTATATCAACAGTTGATGCAGAGGGAGGCATAACGCTCCTGAAGTATGGTCCAACTAGCTCTAGCAGGAAAAAAAATCCTAAATGATCCTTCGGGAGGCAATTTGATATTTCCTGGATCAAAAATTTCAAAAAGTCCTGGCTTTCTTAAAATGGGGGCCTAGGCTTTGTGGAACTACTCTGATTTCATATCATAAATCTGCCAATTATATATTTCTTTTTATTTCCCAAAAAGGAACTAAATGCAAACTTAATGATATGAAAATGTAATAAATTACAACTTTTAAATATTGTTTAAAACATTTATGAAAAATATAGATAATCTGTAAAAAAATATTTAGCTGCATACCCTTATCATGCATCAGTTTCTCACCAATATTCTGCCATCCTGATAAAAATAATATAAATAACTGCACCTAACTACACAGTAGTAGTAAAAAAGTAGGAAATATTTATTTCATAGCTTGTTATTTAAGTTTCCACAGTTATTACAGGGATAAATATAATAAGTACAGACAAAAAATAATAGTGCATATTTAGGATAACAGCATGAAACAACTTGTTCTGTTATGGGAAATTTTACAGTTATATGTAAAGAAGACAGAAAATGTAATTAAAAAAAGAAATCAAAAGTGGTGGAGGTCCATGTAAGCACCATTCAGGAATAAAAAGGCATTTGGAAACATTTGAAAAAATACATATTCATTAATAAATACAAGTATATCTTGTTGAAATAGCTAACTTTTACATTGTTTATTAATGTTTTATATGTATGTATTTCACACTTGCAGAATCTATTTATAAAGATCCATCCACAGTCACTCAGCATGTATTAAATAATGAAAAATAATTTTATGAGAGGGTCTGCTTATTAGTTCCATACCATTTGAAAGCCAATGCGTATAAACCTCTTAAAGAAGAACTGTACTTTTCCTATAAAATCCACTAACAACCAGAACCCATCGCTTCTGAACTAACCTGCACTAACCCAAGTATCTTAAGTTGGCTATACATGGAACAAAATTTGACTGGTTCAGCAGGAATCAGCTAAATTTCAATCAATATGTGGCTGTTCCCATTCATGAGATAACAATCAATTTCTCATGAACTGGCTTGTTGGAAATGTTTTCTTTCTATCAGTACACGCAGTCAACCGGCTGCAGCTATGATCAGTATTCTGATGGGGAGGTAGTCCTGCTGTCAAAATACAATAAAACAGCAAGGAGCTTTCAGTTCAGTTTTTTTTTTTGTTCAGCTGGCTGGCTGAATGAAAAAATTGATCCATGTATGGCCATTTTTACTTAGCCACATAGTAAAACTGCATCCTGTGCAACACTTCACCTTGGACACAAATCCTTTTTGGCACTGACCATGCTGACCTGCTCACTGAGACTTACTAGATTTGTAATCTGGAGATGTGTCCTGGTACAACTCCAAAGTGTTTATGAGGCCTCAATGTGCAGGTGCAGTGAGTTTCTATCGGCCGTGAAAATAAAATTGTGAAGGAGGTAAGTAAGAAGCTGGGGTTGGGATTGTTAGTGCAGGTCAGCTGAAGAGGGGTGGAGGCTAGTTAGAGGATCTTATGTAAAAAAATAATTGCAGGTTCCAGCTAAAACTCTATCTTTTAATTTTTAGATTAGAAATAGGGTGGGGCAGGGCTGTAGCTTTTGTCAGGTTTTAATTGCTGGCTGCCTGTGTATCCTTTTGGGATATTTTCTTTTACTTTCTATGGGGTTACAGGGAATCTTACCAATGGGAACACAGGCAGCATTAAGAACACAACAAACATTCAAATCCTTCTCCGCTGCCAAATTAAATTAGCTGGAGTCCTGTTTTAAAGTGGTTCTAAAGCTTGAAGGTTTTTTACTCTAATGAATTCTATGCATGAAGGTAAAAAAGACCTTCAGTATGCACCTCCCCCCCTCTATACTTACCTGAACCCTATTGTGATCCAGCAATGTGCACAAGAATGGCTATTCTCCCAGGTCTCTGCCTCCTCATTGACTGACAGACAGCAACAGGAACCAGCAACAGACACAGTGAGGAGAGTGCAAGGGTAGGGCCAAGTCCTGTAATGTGTGTCTCCTGGACACACAGAGCAGGGCTTGAGAGTGAGCATGCACAAGTACCCCCATAGCAAGCTGTGACCCAGAAGAAAATAACAGGTGCTGCTCAAAGCTCCACCAGGTCCTCTTGCATGAAAAACCACTTGGAGTGCTGACAAGGACACAGTTCCCTATGAATAAACTCTGGGGGGGAAGTGAAACACACTGGGGGGGGGGTGACCGTACCCCCTTCCCATAGCAAGCCGCTTGGAAAAGAGGAGGAGCCAAGAGTACCTGCGGGGGACCCAAGAAGAGGAGGGACCCAAGTATAACTTGTTTGTTATTTTTAAAAAAAAAATTATCTTTAATATACTTTAAGTTGCCTATGTTTCCCAGTCAAACCCTACAAAAGGTTTGGCTCACCTAATCATAAAAGTGTGCCAAATCCCACCTTTCAATTAATGGGGTTTATGTACTATGAATAGAACGTGTTATGTTCATTTAGAGAAATAAATGAGACTATGTTCACGTTCATCATCAATCATCCAGTAAGGTGCAAGGGAAAATTCTGTATTTTTACTTCTGTACCTGATTAGGTATTCAAAGTGAATACAGCTTGATCTTATTTACTAAGCTCAGTAAACATACATTTTTTAAAGTGAACAGCCGCTACTTCAGTAAAGCAACCCTACTATCTTTTCGCACCTTAGAGTCCCACTGAATCCTAGTTCTCTATGGTTCACTTACAGTATATTAATTACCAAGATACAATCTCCATCTAACATCGTCATAGGTAACATCTGCCTTCATTTACCTTTATTTAATGTTGTGTTACTTTCAAATTCTTTTTTCATGCCCATACTTGATATCCTTTATTTATGCTGTATATATTTTTGAGATATAGAAATATACTTTGTTTATACAAAATGCTCATTAAGCTGATTCAAATGTCAATGTTTCTTGATTTTACTTGGTAATTTTGTTTACTTGAACTGAAATCATTAAATTTTGGGGACATCTACCTAACTTGTTTTCTTTTCTTACGTCAATATCATAAAAGCTGTATCTAAAACATATCTAAATGCATACTTAATTATTTAATTATCTTAATTATTGTATATTCCATCCATCATTGTAAAAATGATTAGATTGTTCCTACTGTTTTGAAATATACTCTTTCCTGTTCTGCCTTGAATGTAAGCTGTTTATTGTGATCATTTCTCCATTCTTTGTATGTCTGCAATTCCTACTTTTATATTGATTTTTTTCTACTCTATTATTGATCAATTCTATATTTCTACTGTACAACACCCTATACCTAATATGATGATGTAAATGAAAGATGCATTCATAACATAAATAAAAACATGATTTGTGTACTTGTCAGTCCCTTATTTCAATATTTTAACACAAGGTTATGAGAACATTGAAGTGAATCTTCAAAAAAGTTTTGAAAAAGCCTCTCTGTAAAGAAAAGGGTTAATACTCACTTGCCTGAACCACCAACCTTCTAAGTTTTGAAGAGCTACACTGGCTGAAATGTGCTTTGCACCTCTCATTCTTTAGGAATTGATGGGCACCTGGTCCCCCACTGTGCACTGTGGTTCCATCCTCCAGCCTCTCTACCACTACTCTGTCCAGCGGAGACATAGAGGCCGGTGGGCGGGCCCACAGTATGCAGAAGGGTTCTGCACACCCTAATGGATTTTGAATGCAGAAGACACTTCAGCCAACATAGCCCTGCACAGATGATCAGATAGGTAGATATCAACTATTACAGGCTGTCCATTTTCTAAACTGTTTTAACTAATAATAATGGCTTTTATTATAGACCAGGGGTCTCCAAACATTCTAAACAAAGGGCCAGTTTACTGTCCTGCAGACTTTAGGGGGACCGGTCTGTGGTCATTGGGAGTTGAAATTGTCCTGGTGTCAGTGGGAGTAAACAATGCATCTTTGGAATTCGGGGTAGGAATAGTGTCCCATTGATGGTGTCAGTGAGAGGTATAGTGCCCTGTTGGTGCCAGTGGGAGAAATAGGGCCCCATTGCTGATGTCAGTAGCAGAAATTATGCCTCATTGTTTGTGTCAGTGGGAGGAATAGTGTCTTGTATCAGTGGGAGGAGAAGTGCCTCAAGGGCCGGATAAAGGCAAGCAAAGGGTTGCAGTTTGGAGACCACTGATATGGACTATAACATTTTAGCAGAAAAAATTAAGTATTTAGCATTAAAAATGTTATGATTAAAATAAAGGGAATTGTTATAAAAAAAATTAAATAATATCGGCAGTGATTTGCAATTCTCAAAAAGAGGGGTCAGTGAAAACCCCATATTGTGTAGTAAATAAAAAACTGAGCAAATCTATTAAATTATAAAAAATGCACTCACAAAAGGAGAAAGTACAAGTCAGGTGTTCAGTGGATTATATGTCTCTCTGGGAAGGACCATCACACAGGTGTGGAAAATGTTGTCCAGTGATGGCTTCCATACATTGGCCAGTGGAAACTGTGAGTGGAACTCTGAGGTCCATCGACTGCTGTGGAGCTGGTTCAAGAGGAAGCCTCCATTCGGATAAACCTGCCCTCACACTGGGTCCGATCAGATCCACTCACTGCCGACATCACTCTTTGGATATGAGCAGGAACACATTTTGGGGAACCAATCTCCTTCCTCAACCCCTTATTCAGCCTCAGCATACTTGCTATATTTATGTGTAGCATTATCAATGTTATTACCCTTTTCTCGTTATGTTATCCTCTCCCCCTCCCCCTCTTTGCTCTTTCTTCCCTTGTGCTATATTTATCGGACATCCTCATTATAATGTTCTGCAACATAATTGTGGTCAGATCTATTCAATCTGATTATGGCAGGAGATCAGCAATGTTAAATTCTGCCCTCTTGCTGTGGGTATTTTAACCAATGCAGGTAGTCCATAGGTAGAGTGAGGAAGGAAGGAGATTGGTTCTGAAATGCATTTCTGAGCATGTCCAGAAAGTGATGTTTGCAGTGGGTTTAACTGACAGCACCTAGTGTGACAGCGGGTTTATCTGAACAGAAGCTTCCTCTTGAACCAGTTGCCTTCTGCTTGCATTTGAGACCAGGGACACCTGAGATCATTCATAGTGCAGTGACAGGTGCATTTGACCTCCATCTGACCTGCATTTGACCTACTTCTTTGAGTTTCTTATTCATATAGACATTTATTAGAATTCAAAACCCATCTGACACAAACAAAGGCCTGTTGACACAGGCCCTAAACAGCAGTGAAAGTAAATACAGCCTCTCCATTTTAAAGTACAGCACATCTGTTCCAATTTGGAAAGTGTGTGTTGACTTTTTATTTCTAAATCTGTCCATGGCATGTCCTCTTCTGAGTTAGGTGACAGTGCCCGTGTCATTCAACCCACTTCCTGTGAGCCTAGGAAATTAAAGATACACCCATGATAGTGCATCATCAACCTGGCCTGGAGTCCCAGGAGAATATTTTACAGGGAATAGATCCACATGGTTATGTGAGTGTGTTCAACATCCAGGGCCACCAGAGGACAAAAGAAGACCCTGTACTTTATGTTGAAATTACTAATAAATAAAAAGAGGAGGCATTGGGGAGTTCTAATTTACCAATTTTGTATGCTAGTCCAATCACCTGTTTTTTTCTTTTGTATTCAACTTTTAATTAACATTTTAATGAATTTCATGAATATCCTGGAAAATGGTTGAGGGATTCAGAGATACCAGGGAAACCATATCTTGCAAATCCAATTAAATCTGCACTGTTTTTAGAAATAAGACCCTAAATTTTACCAATTAAAATATATATTACAGACCATTTTTTTGTATTTGGTGTTTTATTCATTTAGGTTCTGGTGATGTTTTTAAAAGTCTCTTATGTGTCAACGAGTTCCCAAATAATTGTTCCAGTCAGTTCCCAGATATAAATTCAAGCTCTACTGACACTAGTGTTTATTCTGGCTAATAGTGCAAATTTTGATATATTTTTTCTCCGTTTTCAGTCTAAACATAGTTAAACATTTAAATGTATCCTGTCCACCCATAAAAGACCTTCTTTACTATTTGCCAAAAAACAAAATGGCTCATTAATATCCAGATTTTGTAATTTGCACAGTGATCAGATGTTGAATCCCATCAAAAGTACAAATTAAACAGACATGAGATTTGCCAAAATATCTCAACTGCCAAGTCTGTCTATTGGGGTTATATTTCTTAAAAATAAATTTATAAGGAAAATGTTTCAGATTAATGTCTATTATCTGGTGTACCATTCACTGTAATTTAAATATACAGCTTTATTTGGTGCAATTAACAGAACAATAATTGCTTGTTTCAGTAGTTTACTACTTTATGAGTTCTATTTATAAATGTTGCCACCCAATTTTTGTAATGTATTTCATATGAAAATGTGGACATCCTGGATAAAATTTATGTGAATTTTGTTTTAAAAAGTATAAAGAGGCTACCAAGTGTATGTGCAGCCAAAATAAGTACATAAACATACGATTTTGACAGGATTGGAACACCTGTCAGGTTTTTTACTGCTATCTGGTTTCCCTTCAATTATTTTCAGGTGACAATGGTTTCACCAGACAGTAAGTGAGGGAAAATCTCCAACAGCAACAAAGAAATAGAAATAAGTTACTTTAGTAAAGTAGGAAGGCCCAGAACACTGGTTATTCTGGGAAAAGCTTTGTATATTAACCAAAATAAAAAAATCTGAAAACAATAAAATATACAAAATCTTTCTTGAAACAGTATCATTATGGCTAAAGGACCCCCATCTAATTAAAGGCGTTTAAGAAAGGCCTAAATGTAGGTGGATCTATAGATTAATTTCCAACTGGTGTTAAATGATTAAGTATATTTTGCATGCTCTTTATAAGAGAAGGTAAGGGAAGTATACATCTTCTATTACATATTTTTTTCTGACACACCAACATTTTTATGTTTTATAAAAAAGGTTCATATATGTTGCATGTAATTTAATATGATTCCATATGAACCAGTGTTAGGATTGATATCTTTGATTGATAGTTAATTGTTCTTTGATCTGCCTTATTTTGTACAGCAGCCCATTTAATATTATCTTTTTAATTCATTTTAATGTTTTTGTAGTTATTTCACTTTGCTGTCAAAGTGGCACTAGAAGTACTGGAGGTAAGTGGCTTTTTGAATCTGCAAACAGCAAAAGTGAAGAACACCTCTGGATGATGTAGACACTTTTCCACAACTACATTGTTTATGTGGTATCATTTTGATTAATTTCAGAGCTGCTTGGTCTCACCATTTTCACTGGCTCTACTTGAGAAAGTTGCTATTTGGGTGATGAAACGCACTGAGTTTGGGTGTGGTGCCTCCATCCCAGCCATGTTCCCTTCTTCTGCCATCTTGGGAAGTGATGGACTGTTTAATGATAGTATTGCCACATTATATTTTTCATATAATATATAAGTGATCGTATGTGATTGAATGATTGAACCTTGACACAGCAGATTTCTATTTTCTTTATAAGACTGTATTTACACTTACAATACTTAATGGATATATTATTTTAATAGGTTGAACGTTGCTAGTTGAAATCTACAGTATCTCTTACGGTGACTTGGAACAATATGCAGAACTATACCTTTGAGCCAGAGTACACTGGTGTTATTTCAAATAATGGCTGTTATAAGAGTCATTTTGAAACAGAGCTGGTATTTCTTTTAGGCTTATCCTAAATGTTTTTAGTTATATAGTGTTTTTGGGGCCATAGAAAATCAAAACTGTGAGGGGAAATAGCTGTTTTTGAGAGATACTGTAAGATAATATTTGCCCCTTTGGGCTATGTATTACATTTTTTTCATCATGTATCACAAATCATTGATGTGAAGTTGTCTAAATGACAAAATAGCCTTGAATCTAGTAGGCAAATTTTGTAAATCGTATGAAACTTTTATAGTCAACAAATCAGTTTAGTATAAGAAGTCCAAAATGTTTTCTTGGAACTTGAACATTTTAAGGAATCACTTAGGTATATTAAAATGCACAGGACTTGCTACTTCATGCAGAGGAAATAAATGGACATTTTCTAAGTAAAACATTTAAAGTCACAAAACACCCATAGGCTTACAAAGAAGGGAGTACTTATGAGTTCACTTACTGACACTAATATAGAGGACACAGGATTGTACAGCTCACTATACATTTGTAGTTTGGAGAACACCTGTACATTTAGGAAGGTTTGCTACAAGACTAGGTCACAAAAAGGAATTAGTATTAAAAACATTAAGCAAAATAATACTTTGGTTCAAGTGTACATGAACATACCTAATCCACAGGGCCCAGAAATATTGAAAACACAAGTAACACTTGCTTCTACACAAACAAAATCATCTTCTAACCTCTCAGGGTGGTTCACACAAATTAAATAACCCTCTTTGGGTTCCTATTCTTGCATTTTCTGTTTTAACAAACATTATAATGAATCAGTCAATGACCCTTACAGCAAAAGATCCTAAATCACAGGCAGTGTAAATAAATACCAATACACACACACACACACGCAAAATTAAAACTTAGGGGTGATACCAAAGAAAGGAAATCTAGAGCATTGTTTATTCAAGAAAAATTGAAAGAAAATGATACCCAGATCCAAGGTCCTTCATTTAATAAAGATGAGTTTAAAACAATAAAATATCTACATTTATTTTACATTATCCTAAGCTTTCTACATGCAAATAAAGAAAATGCCCCTCTCAGTGGTTTAATTAAAGACTGGAGACAACTCAGCAGGAAAGCTTACAGAACCTTAAAGACACAAAGGGAACTATGAGAGAAGGGTCATATGGAGGATGTGCAATCTGAGAAAACATATTAAGGTAAAGTACTAGATTGACAGATAAACAATTCAGATTTCTTTAATAAACATTCCCATCCTTTACATTAAATGTTGCCACCTTCCTCTGCCTGGTCTGCATGGACATTGAGCAATTAATTGTTGACAGGTATTGCAGGTAGGTAGGTGGTCTTTTCCTGTTCCTTGGGGGCCCCCTCAAGATACCAATGGTCACACCCAGACACAGCTATTGTATCCATGTAGGAAACCATGACCAAGCCTAGTCTTCTACCTTGAACAAATCTCTCTTATATCTATGTTTCAGAGGATACCAGGGATGATTACTGGCCAACAGGGCAGCACTATGTTCTCCTCCCATAACTTTGTGACAAAAGGTTTTATATATATATATATATATATATATATACTGCACAAAAAAAAAGAAAGGAACACTTTGAAAACACATCAGATCTCAATGGGGAAAAATATCATGCTGGCTATCTATACTGATATGGACTGGGTCATTTTTTAGGAACGTAAGGATGCCCCATAGTTTAATGGAACTTTAAATTATCAACCTACAGAGGACTGAATTCAAAAACACCCGAAAATCAAAGTGAAGAAATGATGCGGCAGGCTAGTCCATTTTGCTGAAATTTAATTGCAGCAACTCAGAATGGTACTTAGTAGTTTGTATGGCCCCCACATGCTTTTATGCATGCCTGAAAACATCAGGGCATACTCCTAATAAGACAACAGATGGTGTCCTGGGGTATTTCCTCCCAGATCTGGACCAAGGCATCACTGAGCTCCTGGACAGCCTGAGGTACAACCTGGTGGCATCAGATGGAACGAAACATGATATCCCATAGGTGTTCTATTGGATATAGGTCAGGCGAATGGGGGCCATTCAATGGTACCAGTTCCTTTATCCTCTGGGAACTACCTGCATGCTCTCACCACATGAGGCCGGGCATTGCTGTGTACCAGGAGGAACTCAGGACCCACTGCACCAGTGTAGGGTCTGACAATGGGTCCAAGGGTTTCATCCCGATACCTAATGGCAGTCAGGGTGCCATTGTCTAGCCTGTAGAGGTATGTGCATACCTCCATGAATATGCTTCCCCAGACCATCACTGACCCACCACCAAAACGGTCATGCTGAAAGATGTTATAGGCAGCATAACTTTCTCCATGGCTTCTGCAGACCCTTTTCACATCTGTCACATGTGCTCAGGGTGCACCTGCTCTCATAAGTGGCCAGTGGCGGACCTGCCAATTCTGGTGTTCAATGGCAAATGCCAATCAAGCTGTATGGTGCCGGGCAGTGAGCACAGGGCCTACCAACAGTGACACTGACCCTAGCCAAATGCAAAACTAGTGAAAAACAGTCAGAAAAGATGAGTAGGGAAAAAAATGTCAGTTGCCTCTGTCACGATTGCGGCGTCAGACCCCAGCCCTTCTCACCAAACTCGTGACAGAAGGACTAGCCGATCTAAAACCGCGATGTCACGTGCATAACAATGCCACACCCAGCTGCACCCTGCACAATGATTTTCCAGCTAATTGGACCACAATCGATGTACCGGCAGCCTGAGCGATTGTTACTGGGTCAGGTTAATTACGCAATTAACCCTTCACACTGCCACCACCTCCTTTTTGTACAGAGAAAGAGGAAACTCGGCGATATCAGCTACAACACTATAATGGTTGAGATAATCATCTGCATAATATGGTCACTGCAGGCCGATTATGCAGAGGGTTAAACAAACACAGTAGCGTTCTCTTTAGAGACAGGAATTCGTAAATTGCAATAAAGCGCTATAGAAACAGTTCAACACTTTCAAAAGGAAAGATTTATTACTAAAAGGTCAAACAGGTGCAATAAAAATATTTACAGAAAAAGATGTAACTAAGATATATATATAAATATACTAACAGCACAGCAAAGAGATATCAAAGAGAGGTGAAAGGGTTAAGGTACTTGCCAAAGTCCTGGGTTAGCAGATCCAAGTTTCAGAGAGAAAGGGCACGGGTCTCCCCAGGTGGTACTGATGTTAAAATAGGAGATGTCTTCAACTTAACTTTTCTTAGGCCTGACAGCCTAATTTGTAGTTCCCCAGCAGGGGGTGCCTCTGAAGTCAAGGACCAATACCCCGTTTAGGGCGTGGAGGTCTGGGCGTGGACCTAAACTAAAGCCAAAATCTTTCCTAACTCATATTTTGGCTCATAACTCTTCATATGCACCAGTGAAACTCCACCCGTGGGTAGATTATTATGCAGACACGTCTGAGGATTGATTAGATATGAATTATGAAATTATACACTGAACGGTTCACGAGATCTACTTTTCGGCTTTCCTATGTATTCAAGACAAGGCGAGTGATCTATCAAATTGTTCGTCTTCTCTTAGCTAATCTGAAGATATGTCTGGTTTTTATGTAAGTCTCTCATATTCCAAGATATGAGACATAGGGGAAAAATTGATTTTTAAAAGTGTTAGCTGGTCCCGCCTTCCTTGGAATGTCTTGAACTCCTGGTAAAGTTTGCCTTATCTTATACGAGGTGTTACATTTTACAGGTTCTTTGGACAGCTAGGCCCCAGCTCCCTTGGGGACTTTATAGCTTCTAGCCCCCTTCTGGGCCCTGGCCTCCTGTGACACTTTTAACACACATACACACTGGCCAAATGTCACTGTGACTCTCAGAAAGAGAGGGGGAGAATGAGGGGGAAATATGTTTGTCAGGATGGTTAACCCCTTTGCCAAGATGGAGGTTGAAGCCAAAATGGTTGAACCGCGTCCATCTCTGTGTGTACGCGGTTACAGCCTCCACCTGTAAAACCATTCCTGTTTGGGGGTCGTCTCATTGTTGGCCATCTAGTACACCTGTTCTTAATTTCATTAACACCAAATCAGCTGAAACTGATTAAAAACCCCATCCCTCTGTTAATTAACTGACCAGATCAGTATCCCAGGAGTTGAATTGACTTGATTCTATAATCTGATTAAAAAGTGTTCCTTTAAATTTTTGACATGGCACGTGGGGGCCATTCAAAACTACTGAGTACCATTTTGAGTTGCTGCAATGCGATTTCAGCAAAATGGAATAGCCTTCTGTATAATTTTTTCACTTTGCTTTTTGGGGTGTCTTTGAATTCAGTTCTCTGTGGGCTGATCATTTTCATTTCCATCAAATGATGGGGCATCCTTACGTTCCTAACACATTGCCCAGTCCATATCAGTATAGATATCCAGCATGATATTTTTCCCCATTGAGATCTGATGTGTTTTGAAAATGTTCCTTTAATTTATTTTGAGCAGTAATATTTCAACTATGAACTAATGTTGAAGAACAAAACATGGTATTTAAAATACCACAACAACAACAACAAACTACAGCAAGACTTCAAAAGGAGCTCTTTGATATGATTGAAGTTGCTGTTGAAAAACAAGTCATAGATAATGGCAAATCTACTCTTCTTATAGTTGATAGTCCAACATTATCTAGGTTTTATGCCCTGTTCAAGGTACGCAACCAATCCACTGGAAGGTCAGTTATGTCAGGCTGTGGATTCCTTACTGAAAGAATCAGTTTGTACAGTATTTAGATTTTCTTCTTAAACAGCATGTGGTAACATTACTCTCATATATCAGAGGTACTCTCCATCTTCTCCAATTGTTACAAAATGTCATTGTTCTGCTAGAGACACTTATGATATCTCTGGATGTCTAATCATTATTTCCTAATTGTACATTATGGGAAACAGGAGAAGAATTCATGTACGTAGGGTTATGCTGCTGCCTATATGAAAATGAACACTAGCAAAACAAGAGCTGTTAGGACAACCCAGTATAACCTTTGCTACTCCCAGCATGCCTCAGTTTTTGCTAGTATCCTTAGGAGAATGGATGTCTTCACTATGCTATGAGAGAAACAATTTCCATTTTTTTTTGCTTTGTATCAATATTTTTTTACCTGCTAGCAACATTCTTTAGTTGAGGCTCATTTTTTTAACTTCCAGATCAGCTACTTATTGACTTTTCCCTGGGGGCAGAACCGAACCCCTCTAGGATGAAGGAGCAAGGACTCTTCAGAAAGTCCATGGTCTCATCTGGATCTTCTGACCCAGGAGCTAGTTTACCACCTTGCTTCTTGGTCACTGGCTTTAACAGCTGTTGAATCCCAAGTCCTGAGGGACAGAGGCATATTGAATTCAGCTTTCTCTACACTCTTGAAGGCTAGTAAATCATTGGCTCACGAAGCCTACTATCACAGCGGCAAGCTGTATGTCTTCCCTTACTCAAAATATGCCTTTCTTATTGCCATCCTTTTTCTCTGAGTTGGTGGCCTTTACCTGTAAAGAACCTTTTCATGTGACAAGATTGTCTTGAGGCCCAAGAGCTCATTTCCTCCCAGGGTTCTAGTATCCACCTTACCAAGGACAGTGTTCTACCATCTTCTGTCCTGCTTCAAAACATGCTTAGGATATTTCCCTCCATTGTCTGAATGTGATACATGCTGTTCAGTTCTATCTCTCAGCTACAGCTCCTTATTTGTTGTTTCTGAAGGCCCATACAGGACACACTGTATCTCTTTCCACTTTTACTAAGTGGATTTGACAGTTTATCATTCAAGTACATGACCTCAAGGGCAGGGTTGCCCCTTTTCTTGTCAAAGCGTACTCCACCAGATCAGTTAGTGCCTCTTGGGTTTTTCAGCATCAGGCTCAGATTGCAAGGCTGACCCCGGTCTTCTGTTCACTCCTATGTTTTTTGTAAAGTTTTACCAAGTGGACATTCAGGTTTCTGCTGATACTGGTTTTGGTAGTAAGGTTCTTCAGGCAGGTCTGTTAGCTTTTAAGCTTCCTTTGTTGGTTCTAAAGGTTGAATGTCCTTATGTACCTGAATACTTCTCCTGTGTCTTGTAATATTTAGAAAATAGAATATTTGACTTACCATAAAATTCTTTACACATGCTTCTCTTCTCTGTTTCTCAAGATTCATTTCTACTATTGCTTGCTACAAAACCAAGGCATACTGAGAGTGAGCGGGGTTTTACTGGGCTGTCCTTACAGCTCTCCTTTGCTGGAGTCCCATCTTTTAAAGGCAGTAATATGCCCTTAAGTACCTGAATACTTCTTCTGTATTCTATAATGAAAAGCTTTTTATGGTAAGTCAAAAATCTTGTTATATGAGCATTCCCAGCAAATTAGGTATATAGCAAGTAAAACTATTCTCAATGACTGTAATATCCTACAAGAGGATTGCAATACTTTTCTGTTAAATCCTCTTGAGATCCTCTGGCTCATATTTGTTTCTTCTATCTCCCGTATGCAAACCTGTACCTGGGGGGATGAAGCAGAATATCTTCAGCTGTTATGAGATGTCCATGTTCAAGTACATACTGTAGATAGTATTCTATTTTTGGACAGGGCTAATAAATCTACTTTATGATTTAAGATTTAAGATTTTGTGAAATCTTATTAATATGTTAATATTTTATGATAATCTTGAACATCAATAGGGACAATTTGAGATTTACAATGCCATATGTTAAAAAAAGCTTTACCTTTTCAGATGTAATTGTGACAAAAATGCAAATTGGTCGATCCTTACTTCACTGAACCACAAACCAAAGGTATTTAATATACTCCTACATGCAAAACGTTCACCCACTAGCCCAATAAGGAATTTCCATTGATTAATACAAAAGGGTTTCTAGAAATTGCTCAAAGGGCAGCATTATTGAAGCAGAAGTTACAGGTAGGATTCAAAGAAATGATGCTGGAGAACCCTGATTGTCTTGCTTGAAAGAACATGCCTTTATTTGCTCTTTTACTAGATTTACAAGACAGTCTAACTACATTTGTAGAATTTTGAGCCAGCTTTGGCTATGGTTCATGAAGTTACTGTAATACTACTTGTTGGAATACAATGTTCATGTTATTTTGTACAACTACATCAGTATTCAGTGGAGATATACTCTTCAACATGTAGATGGCAGTTTTTATAAGTTTGTAGCTGCATCTATGATAAACTCGTGTTTTCTCTAAAATAAAATTTCCTGTTTCCTGTTTGCAGAGAAGCATCAAATAAACACATGTGGACTGTGCTGTGTTCTTGAGGGATATATACAGAATCTCTAACACTACTCCTAATTACTTGATGTAACGGAGGTCAAAAATATTAGATTTTTGAGAAATAGGGAAAGAGATAAAACCTCTAAAAGAACATTTGTTACATGAAACTAAATGAAAAACAGTATGTAAATAAATTAGCAGATCTGCAGGATCTGCATAATTGATTAGTGAATCCCTGTGATCAAGCAGGGGATCTGGAGGTATGGAGTCTTTCTCATCAGGGAGTACAGAATTGACTGAATTTTGTACCATGATGGCCAGACACTTTGGCACTGACAGAGATCTCTGACTGAATTAAAAGTACCATCTAACAAAGGAGAGATTAGACTGTTCAAAGTTTACTTCAGTAATGGACAGAGAAGCAGGTGACTGCAGGTCTCACTGCCTACCCTTGCTATGTGTCCGAACTACTGCCCTATGTTGAGGACTTAACTTTGCTGTGCCAGTTTGCTCTAATCTCTGATCCTTGCCCACTCTTTGCTGGCCACAGTCTTTCAATAAAGATCCTTGTGATCACTCCTGCTCTGCTCGTGTGTTCTGTTCCACCCACACCCCCCTCACACTTGGAATATTGTTTTAGACAATACAAAAAAAATTAAGTGAAAATATGCCTTAATTGCACTGATATAATGGTAGTGGTCATTTCCCTATGGCATGCTTACATATAACTATGTCAGTTTTTCTTTGGCTTTTTAATGCAGTATTTTATTTGAAATGTATTCATATTTGCATTTACAACCTGTGATATGACCTTTATTGGTACTAAGAAGGATTTATCTTCCAATGATAGTCCCAGGAGGGATTACAATTTGAGAGAACATTATCTTCTAATATAAACAGTTCCTATTGGTCTAGGAGACATTTGGACATGTGGCTGGTGTTTCTTTTGGGCTTATCCTTGATGGTTTTAATTTTATGGTGGTTTTGTGACCATGAAAATAATAATAGTACTTTTTTAACATATTTTTTATATTATATATAGTTTGAATTTTCTGATTTTTTTCGATTTCTTATTTTAAATAATTTTTAAAGTTAGGGTATTCCAAGTTATATTTTTGCTTTATCATATATTTTTTTTTTTACTGAATAGGCATTTCTATGTGGGCACTTCCCATTTTGCTAGCTTTTTCTTGCTGTCCATAGATTTTCCTTCACTTCCTGTCTGGTGTCATCAGGACAGTGATTATGGGAAATTCTCTATAAAGGATTGCAGTGAAAAGCTGAAAGGGGTTCTAATCCATTTATACTCTCTTCACAACTAATAAAAAAAGTTTTGGCTGGATGTACTGCACAATTTGAGATCTTCTTTTAATTCATAAAATACAACATACTGCTTATCTGTGTTTTTGACAAAAAAAAGTGTCAATTGCACATAAGCTAATAGATAAAAAAAGTCTTTAAACTCTTCTATCCATTGTAAAAATTGAGTCTTCACACTCATTGGAACCTGATTAGTTAAGCCTTTAAGGTTAGGTTCACACCTATGCAGTTTGAGTTTGACCCGTTTCTGCAATAACACAACTTTTTGCGTTAAAAAAAGTCCCTGACCCTTTCCAAAAAATGCACTGGGTGAAAACGCGGAGATGTGAATGTGTCCCATAGGAAATCATGTTAAATGGACTGTATTGCATTTTACAAAATGCTGCAGAAAATGTGAACCTAGAGTAAAATAGGCATATTTGCAGCTCCCATAAAAATAAACTATCCAAACACATATCTAACACTATGAAAGTTTGCTAACAATTTAATTTTGACTATGGAGTCACCCAATCACTTTTATGGGGTTCTGAAAGCCCCCCATACACACCCCATTTCAAACACATAGCATAGAGTGAGCATGTGTATATAAATATAAACCATGCAACATATGTGAGGTATCACTGTAAAAATTGGAGTGAGAACAATAATTATAGGGCCGTAACAACAACCTGTAAAGACTTTTAATTCACCACCTATGTAGAATTTTGGGTACCATAGTTTTTTGTGATTTCATGTGTGTGCCCAATATAGTATGAAAATATAGTATAACATTAAAAAAATTGCAACTTCCACCATTTTATTCTCAGGTTCTCTTCTTTTTCATGTGGTGTTCAAGTAATTTCTCGCAAAAAATGCAGATTTCAACATGTGTCCAAAAAAATTGATATTGCCATGGTGGACAAAAGCAAATCTAAACCCCAAAACAAAAATGTAATATATTGCAGCTTACCAGTTCAGGCAAATGGTGGCTGCGTTTGTTTTCTTTTACCAGTCTAAGACCACTTTTGGAAACTACAACAAATGCCCGTTGATCTTGCTAGAAATGCAGTGTCATTGTCATTTCCTGTGGACTCAAAAGAAAGCACAAAGGACCTTATCTTTTTTGTGGAAACAACTAGTCCCATCAATCCATCATGCAATTGAGATGAACAAAGGCAACCTAGTTACATTTTCTGTAGTTCTTGACCAGGTTTGCACACACTGCAACAGGGATTTTAGCCCACTTCTCCACACAGATCTCCTCTAGATCTGTCAGGTTTCGGGGCTGTCGCTGAGCAAAATGGCGTTTCAGCTCCCTCCAAAGAGGTTCTATTGGATTTAGGTCTGGAGACTGGCTAGGCCACTCCAGAACCTTGATATGCTTCTTACTGAGCACCCCCTTGGTTATCCTGGCTGTGTGCTTCGGGTCGTTGTCATGTTGGAAGACCCAGCCACGACCCATCTTCAATGCTCTGACTGAGGGAAGGAGGTTCTTGATCAAAATCTCACAATAAATGGCCCCATTCATCCTCTCCTTAATACAGTGCAGTCGTCCAGTCCCCTTCACAGAAAAGCACCCCCAAAGCATGATGTTACCACCCCCATGCTTCACAGTAGGGATGGTGTTCTTGGGATGCAACTCATCCTTCTTTTTCCTCCAAACACGATGAGTGAAGTTTAGACCAAAAAGTTCTACTTTGGTCTCATCTGACCACATGAATTTCTCCCATGCCTCCTCTGGATCATCCAGATGGTCATTGGCAAACTTCAGACGGGCCTGGACATGTGATGACTTGAGCAGGGGAACCTTCCGTGCAATGCATGATTTGAAACCATGACGGCGTAGTGTTCTACCGACAGTCACCTTTGAAACTGTGGTTCCAGCTCTCTTCATGTCATTGACCAGCTCCTCCCTTGTAGTTCTGGGCTGATTCCTCACCTTTCTTATAATCAGTGATACCCCACAAGGTGAGATCTTGCATGGAGCCCCAGTCCGAGGGAGACTGACAGTCGTCTTTAGCCTCTTCCATTTTCTAACAATTGCTCCAACAGTTGATCTATTTTCACCAAGCTGCTTGGCAATTGCCCCGTAGCCCTTTCCAGCCTTGTGGAGGTCCACAATTTTGTCTCTGGTGTCTTTTGACAGCTCTTTGGTCTTGCCCATGGTAGTAGTTGGCCTCTGACTGACTGTGGGGTGGACAGGTGTATTTAAAGAGCTCAGACAGGTACTACTAAGTTAGATTAATGAGTGGAGTAGAGGTGGACTTTTTAAAGGCACAGTAACAGGTCTTTGAGAGCCAAAATTATTGCTGTTTCTTAGGTGTTCAAATACTTATGTTCAGCAGTGCAAGACAAATAAACTCTTTAAAAATCATACAATGTGATTTCCTGAATTTTTTTTTTAATGCTGTCTCTCAGAGTGGGAATGCACCTACAATGTGAATTTCAGACCCCTCCATGATTTCTAAGTGGGAGAACTTGCAAAATTGCAGGGTGTTCAATTACTTCTGTTCCTCACTGTATATTACATACATTGCCTCATCTATAATCAAAAGATATAAATACATCTTTGTAAATCAAAATCATGGTAACAATTGAGTACAACAATTATCTATTAACATGTATAGTGGAATTGGCTGTATACTCATTTGGTAGTCATTCTTGTATCCCTGGGTTTGCTTATCATTTATTTCCTTTACATATTTTTTCACATTGATGACCCCTGGATGTGTTTGGCTGGATCTCATTGTCTACCCTCTACATATATATTTTTTGTATTGTTACTAGTGTACATCCTTTGCCTCTCAGTTTCTCAAAAACAACTGAAGCAACATAAAAATACATGGTGTGATGTCACAACATAATAATGGACTAGAACAGAACAAAATTTGCACCAGGGACCTTGAGCCATTAGCTACACCCCAGTAATTATCATTGATAAGTATAATTAATAGCCTCATCTTTGGCATACTCAGTGTGAGTATGGGTTAATTATCTTTCCATTACATTTAGAGTTATCATTCACAGAGCTTTGGCCTCCCTAGGCGTGGTTCAAAGGAAATAGAGGGCCAACCATTAATCCATTAACAGTGAAATATAATGTCATCAAGTATGTGTTTATTTCTAAACTACACATTACTGAATTGGTCTGTGTGGTTAGTTTGGAAAGCAAACTGAGAAAACTGGTTGGCCAACACCAACAATGATTCAGCCTTTTAACTTGTGCCAGGGCACCTGGACTCCCATCATATGTGCTGATATTATTTTTAGTATTCCAACATACATCATGTATTTATTTGTGCTATTTCTATCATGTCAACTATGTGGAACCTTATGTTGCAGGTTTTTAAGCATAACGCAGCGTGAGTGGATTCCATGAATGCCTAGCACCTTATCCCCTGAGATAAAGAATTCTACCTAGACAGATTTTGCATTTTGTGATAATGTTTAACTTCCATAAAGAGACTTAAACATTATTCTGCCTAAAAACCATATTACCATATCAAGAAATATCTATTTATCCTCTAGCTTTATCTTTACCTATTTTATATCTCTAGTTATGAGAAGCAAATTTTGGCCTAAGAAAAAACTATGAGTGGATAAAGGTAGATATATGTGCCCCTATGAATGATGAGCATGCAAATATATGCTCTTCCTGAAAACCACTAGAACTTACTTCAGTGCTGACTTGCCCAATGATGTCTTCCTGTAAGAAGACGGAAGGATGGGACTGCATAGACAGAGATCTCCCAACAAGAACAAATCTTCAGAAACAGCTCAGTCTTGATCCAAACACCTTTAATTCTCTGTGGTACCTGTGATGTGGTAGAGATGTGGCCTCTGAGTAAATATTGAACTAAAATTGTACCTCTTTCCCATTGGAGAAGGTTTGGAGATACTGAAATACCATGCAACCATGTATACATACAAACAGAAAGGCGCTAGAAAGAGTCTAAAAGGGATCTCAGGATTTAAATGCAAGAAAAATGAAAAGTGGTAAAATAAGTACTTTGTAAGAATAGCAATAGTTTATGATACATGGGGCTTTACAAAGTGTTCAGTGAGTGAGTTTACATGTACAGGAGTTTTATGTAAATAAATGTATTACTGTGTGTTAAAAGAGGAGTTTGGGCTTTTAAGAAAATAAACACACATACTCACCTCCATGCCACAGCATTGGTGTGATGCAGCTGACCCTTAGCTCCAAGACCAAGAACTGAGCGACAACATGACTGCTGATTGCTCAGTTCTTGGTTCTCAGTCTGCTTTTTCAGCACTCAGCGGAGTTCTGGGCAGGAGAGGGAATGGGCACAGCTTATCGTGGCTGACAGGCAGAGACAGCTGTCAATCAGGAAGCTGGGTGGATCCTGACTAAATTTTCAATATAATTCTAGATCCTGGAGCGGCTCTGCTACGCCATACCCTGAAATAGCCCACTCTCAGCTGACTATGGGCCACTAGAAAGCAAAGGTGAGTACACTCCTTTGACCCACAGGATAAGTATGACCAAAAAGCCTGACCTTTTAACCACTTGCCTTCCAGAGGATTTACCCCCCTTCCTGACCAGGCCATTTTGTGCGATACAATGCTGCATTACTTTAACTGACAATTGTGCAGTCATGCAACGCTGTACCCAAATGAAATTTATGTGCATTTTTCCCCATGAATTGAGCTTTCTTTTGGTGGTATTTAATTGTCTCTGCTGTTTTTAATTTTTTGCGCTATCAAAAAAAAAAGACCAACAATTTTGAGAAAAAATTGTTTTTTACTTTTGCTATTAAACATGTCCAGCAAAAAAGATTTTAAAAATCAAATTTCTTCATGAATTTAGCCCAAAATGTATTCTAGTACATGTCTTTCCTAAAAAAAAATCCCAATACATGTAAATTAGTTGGTTTACGTGAAAGTTATAGCATCTACAAATGGCGGTACAGATACTGAATTTTTTTTTATACTAGTAACGGTGGTGATCAGCGACTTATAGCTGGACTGCAGGACTGGCATTCTGTCACTGGGGCGGACCGACTAACTGTCACTGACATCCCCAGTGACACCAATACAATGATCAGTGCTAATAAAAAGCACTGACACTGTACTAATGGCACTGGGCAAGAAGGGGTTAATATCTGGGGCAATCAAAGGATTAATTGTGTGCCATGTGCTGTTTTACTGTGTGCTGTGTGTGTGCTTTACTGTGTAAGCACATTGCTTTGTATTGCTCTGCTGTGCACGAGCTGACGGGAGAGATCTGTATTGTTTACATATACAGTTGTGTTAAAAATAATAGCAGTGTGTTGAAAAAAGTGAATAAAGCTCAAAATCCTTCTAATAGCTTTTTTTTCCATACATACAAATGCATTGGGAACACTACACATTCTATTCCAAATCAAAACATGAAGAAAAATATATCAAATTTGTGTTGTTCCTCTAAAAAAAATTGAAGAAAAGTGAATATTAGACTGTTCAAAAAAAAAGCAGTGTTTGTATTCTTCTTTACAAACTCAAACATTCACTATATAAACTGAAAAATGTTTGAATATTTTGCTTTCCTTTGAATCACTTAATTAATATTTAGTTGTATAAGCACTGTTTCTGAGAACTGCTGTACATCTGTGTTGCATGGAGTCACCCAACTTCTGGCACCTGTGAACAGGTATTCCAGCCCAGGATGATTGGACTACATCCCACAGTTCTTCTCTATTTCTTGGTTTTGCCTCAGAAACTGCATTTTTGATGTCACCCTACAAGTTTTCTATTGGATTAAGATCCGGGGATTGGGCTGGCCACTCCATAATATCAATCTTGTTGGTCTGGAACCAAGATGTTGCACGTTTACTGGTGTGTTTGGGGTCATTGTCTTGTTGGAACACCCATTTCAAGGGCATTTTATCTTCAGCATAAGGCAGCATGACCTCTTCAAGTATTCTGATCTATTCAAACTGATCCATGATCCCTGGTATGCAATAAATAGGCCCAACACCGTAGTATGAGAAACATCCCCATATCATGATGCTTGAGCAACCATGCTTCACTGTGTTTGGGGGTCATCTGACAAACTGTCTCCAGCCAATAGACCCAAAAAGAACAATCTTACTTTCATCAGTCCACAAAATGTTGCGCCATTTCTCTTTAGACCAGTCAATGTGCTCTTTGGCAAATTGTAACCTCTTCAGCACGTCTTTTTTTCAACAGTGGGACTTTGCGGGGGCTTCTTACAGATAGCTTGGCTTCACATAGGCATCTTCTAATTGTAACAGTACTCACAGGTAACTTTAGACCTTCTTTGATCTTCCTGGAGCTGAGTGTTGGCTGAGTCCTTGCCATTTTGGCTATTCTTCTATCCATTCGAATGGTAGTTTTTTTGCTTTCTTCCACGTCTTTCAGGTTTTGGTTGCCATTTTAAAGCATTTGCGATCATTTTAGCTGAGTAGCCTATCATTTTCTGCACTTCTTTATATGTTTTCCCCTCTCCAATCAACGTTTTAATCAAGGTACGCTGTTCTTCTGAACGATGTCTGGAATGACCCATTTTCCTCAGAATTTCAGAGAGAAATGCACTGTAACCAGCATGTACAACAATTGCTGTCTTCCTTCCTTAACCATTAGCCGCCCGGCCAATGGCCGCTTCAAAATTGTCTCTGCACTCCGGGTGCGTGCTCCCGCACATGCGCAGTTTGCGCTAATGCAGAGCGGCGCAGCAGTGCGATCTGTCACCGGCCGTGCACCTCGGACACGGCCGATGACAGATCCGAGTACCGGCTCCCGTTGCTGGTACCATGTGACCTGCTGTGACCAATCACAGCAGGTCACATGACAGTTGTATACAATGGATGGCTTCATTCATGATGCCATCCATTGTATACTAGTGCCTAGCTGTGAATGGTCACAGCTAATCACATGCACATGTCATGTGATTAGCTGTGACCAAATCACAGCTAAGCACAAAAAAAAAAAAAAAAGCTGAATGAATCGATTTCATTCAGCTAAATGCTTGCTTATAGCAAAGTAATTCTTTGCTATAAGCAAATTGTGTAAAAAAAAAAAAAAATACTTATCACTTCCCCAAAGTAGTACAATGTTACTATGGTAACATTGTACTACTTTGGTCATAGTAAAATATGAAAAAAAAATCTTAAAAAAAAAAAAAAAAATGTAATAAAAAATTAAATATAATAAAAATTTTTAAAAAAAAAAATATATATATATATTTTTTTTTCATACTGTCACCAGTCAGTGTCCCTGTTCACCGCCATGCCAGTTATATGATGATGCTGTACTGCACTGGTGACAGTATGTAAAAAAACAAAATAGTGAAAATAATTTTTTTAATTTTTTAATTTTCCGAAAAATTAAGACAAAAAAATACAACTTCAAAAAACTCGCCATGCCTCTTATGAAGTACGTCGGACTGTCTACTCTGCAAAAAGGGGTCATTTGGGGATATCTGTACTATTCTGACATTCTTGGACCTCAAGAAATTAGATTGGCTGTCAGTACTTCAGGATTGATCAATATTCAGATCTATACCATAGTTTGTGAACTCTATAACTTTCCTACAAACTAAAACATACATCCTAATTTTGGTTATTTTCACCAAAGACATGTAGCAGAATACATCTCGGCCTAAATTTATGAAGAACAATTATTTATTTGTAAACTTTTATAACAAAAACAAAGAAAAATGTGGGTTTTTTTTCAAAATTTTTGGTCTTTTTTTGTTAATTTAGCAAAAAATAAAAACCCCAGCGGTGATTAAATACCACCAAAAGAAAGCTCTAGTTGTGTGAAGAAAATGATAAAATTTTTGTTTGGGTACAGTGTTGTATGACCGCGCAATTGTCATTCAAAGTGTGAGAGCGCTAAAAACTGAAAAATGGCCTGGGCAGGAAGGTGTAAAATTGCACGTTATTGAAACGGTTAAATAAGGGCAATAATTGCCACCTGTTTTTCAAAGAATGAATGACCTCACTAATAGAACACAACACTGCTATTATTGTGAACATGCCCCTTTCAATTAGTGATTCAATTACACAGAATCAGCAGCATGCATGTCATGACTGTTGGGTCTGTTGGATTTCTATTACTCTACTACACCTGCTAGTAAATTATTTGCCATGTAGAAATATCATTTTTACCAAAAACAGTAATTGATCAGGTTAGTGATGTCTGACTGCTATTATTTTGAACACAACTGTAGGTGTCTCCCCTGTCGGTGATACACGGCAATTTCTGGGTGCTGGCGGAGAATCACTGGCTGGGACCCAGTGATTGACAGGTGAGGTCACCAATGGCGGTGTGGGCAGGGCACATGTGCCCCCTACCCGCAAATAAAAAAATCACGTAAATATACGTGATTTTGTGCACCCCTGCCACCCTGTAGCAGTGTTTCTGCTATAGGGTGGTGGGAAAGCAGTTAATCTGTTAAAAACATTGTTGACAAGTACAATTCGTTAATATAGTCAGTATGTAAAGGGGTTGTTAGGTTTATCCAAGCATTTCTGCAAAGTACAGTTGCATGGTCATCTTGTTTTACAGTTTATCTCTCTCACTGCAGTTCCATTGGGATAGTTAGATTGACTCTTCATTGGCCTGGTGTATGGTGTATAAAGGGTTTAGTGTCTGCAGTTATTCCTCTTTACAGCCATCGATCAGATTCAGACATTCAGTGCAGATGCACCCTCTTTTTATTGAAGGACAACACTTTTAACTAATGACACGTGGGAATGTTATGTTAGACAAAATAGCCTCAATTCACAAAGTTTCAGTACAAGGCTAGGGATTGCTTTTCTAGCTTTGCGAATGTAATTCCAAAATCTCATTGTGCTCAGCTGAAAATAACTGTCACTCTTTGACAATCTAAATGTTTTTTATGGTGTGTTAGTTTAATTAAGAGAGCCTTATGTCTTCAGCCCTGTTAAGTTGTAGCACCTTTAACTAAAGATTTAGCATCTCTTTAATTTAGATTTTATGGCTGTATATTCTAATAAATATTTAATCTTGCAAACAACTGGGAATAAACAGACGTTTGCATGTTGATAAATTAATGTATGTCCTAAACTAACCTCTGATCAAATAATATCCTGGACATTATCCATATCAAGACAAATACAACAGATTATTCTGTGTTATATTAATTGTATAACAAAATATGCATAAGGCTAAACATCGCTGACCTTTTTTGCTCGGTATGTATATACTGTATACTCTCACATACCACATGACAGTATCTTGGCTGAGTCTTGTCACTCTCTCATATGGGGAATGTCTAATGTTTATGATACCTTAAAGTTTTTCTTGGCTGCTATAATTACAAGTTTCTACCTTCATGGAATATTAGGCAAAATACAATTTTAAATGTAGTTTACTAAGAATCTGGAAAATTAACATTGTTTGGCAGTGTGTAGTAATGTTATACGTTTCCCCTTTGGCCGCAGTGGTTTACCAAAACTATTTCTTCTGCTACCTTAGAGTATGTGTATGATTTCCGAGCTACAAAAATCAGCTATGGTGTCACATGACTGAATGTGACATAGTGAATTCTGATACACTTTCTAGTTTGGGTAGGTAAAGCAACGATTTGTTTCCATGAGGCTTCTAGTTGTTTTGATAGATTAATTTAATTGCTCTTATGATTTTAATGTCTATCCAAAAGCAATGATTGATACAAAACTGTCCAAAGATTAATGCTGACTAAACTAAATCTGCAACAGGATGTACATTCCAAATTACACATATGCATGGATCTTGTACCAGTAATGAGAAAATGGAATCATGGGTTGGTTATTGACACTACTAAGCCACTGTTCAAATTTCCCCTCTGGGCTACTGTGCTATAAGCCAGTTGTGTCACTATCAGCTTAATTATTGGATATTTTTATGATGTTACTGGCAGCTAAAGAAAATTTTAGCCACCCACTATAGCACACTACAGTTTCATTTTACACTGTGGCTTCAACTTGTAACACAACATGCAGTCTAATATTTTGAGGAGCTAAATTAATGTGATCATTTCACATAATTTTATCATGAAAAAAGTTTTGGTCCGTAAAGCCAGTAGGAGAGGAATGGCTGCATGCACCAGGCTGTCAGTGATGTTTGCTGCTGCAGCCGCCGACACCCAGCCGGTGCTGCAGTTTCTATCTCCTTCCTTGGCCACCAGCAAGCAAAGGAGGAGCTGTGAGAGGGCAGAAAGAGTGTATGCAGGGCTGTGTGCAGGCACAGAGAGAGCCAGAGTAGAGGCAAACCCAGTAGCAGAAAAAGCAGAGAAAGCTGTAATTCAATGCTTTGCTCCCTGAGAGAAGACAAAGCCTGCTAGGAGGAACAAGGACATGTGTGGGAGGTTGAGCATAGGGATGCAGAGTTGCTTTGGAACAGAAAGATCTCCTCTGTAGAGGTGAAAAGGGAGGATAGTTCCTGGGCTTAAGGCAGTTTTGTGGAGGATGGTGTGGA
This sequence comes from Staurois parvus, assembly GCF_062004578.1. NCBI lineage: Eukaryota > Metazoa > Chordata > Amphibia > Anura > Ranidae > Staurois > Staurois parvus. The sequence goes on along the minus strand of NW_028317932.1, from coordinate 10,510,845 downwards.
GTACACAGTGAAGAAAGCTTTCTAGTGGATAATTCACTGCAAAAACGCAGAGAGGTTTGGCCACTTACATCCCCAGGTGTGTGGGAACGTCATTATTGAACCTGGTGTAGCTGCAAGGTCTGTGAGTGATCATCAGATCTGTGGGGAGGATGTCATTACCAGGGGCGGACTGACAACTCATGGGGCCCCCGGGCAATAGGGGATCATGGGGCCCCTGTGTCCTTGCCCAAACTCAAAAAAGCCTATGAAAAAGGTACCAGGGGCATCTCATGGGGCCCCCTACTGACCCTGGGCCCTCGGGCAGTGCCCGAGTTTCCAAATGGTCAGTCCGCCCCTGGTCATTACCAGATTGTGTTGATATTGCAATCCAAGTGGAGAGTGGGAGGAGGGGAATCCTCAACTTGTTTTGTGGTGAGTGGTCTCTGACCACAACCTTCTACCCACTATGACCCCTTTGGGATAAATTTTGTGTACCTATGCCCAATTTTGTGGGCATCAAGCTGAGCGCTTCAGTGCCAGAAATTTGAGCCCAATGTACACCAACACACTAGCCAGTGGGAGGGAATTTTAAACAGACTTACAGAGTTCTGTTCTTTGCATTGCACCTTAGTTAGGTTCCCATTAGTATACAGCAAAGAGGTAGAGACATTGGTTCACCTGTTATCTTTTTAGGCCACACCCTATTTTGTACCTGTAACTGTACAGCTAAGTGCTCACTGTCACTTTCCATTGTTGGTTGTTGATTTGGGGTGTAGCATTGCCAGAAAGATAGTTGACATCCTGAGTCAGGGACCCAAGCATCAGTGGCTGCTTGAGAGGTAAGCATTACATGGTTTTATCTTTTTCTCTTTTTTATCTAGATTTTTATGACAGATCATGAAGGGGTATCACAATCCATATTCAGAGATTCTTCCGTGCCTGTTAGTGACTCTTCCTACTGAGCCACCTGAAGTTCTGGGGAGCTACCTGCCTGAACTCTTTGCTCCTCTCCTGGGTTTCCTATTCTAGTCATGCCTCTTCACTTCTAGTTTACCAGATCATTGTTCTTATTCCAGTACTTTTCTCTTTGTTGCTACTGCTACAATGCACCCTAATCTACCTTTTCCCTGGTAAGAAGTCTTGAAAAATTATTGGCCACTCTTCATCACTACCATTTCAGATCTGAAAACTCTGCCAGCTGAATTCAGGTTCCACTCTGACTATGTGTTAGCTTTGCTCCACTACTGCTCCTGGTACTTGAACCTAGCCCGTTAATAACCACATGTCTGCTGTTTCATCTAATGGACTCCCCGCCTGATCCCAAATTGTGCCAAGTGGTTAACTAACCTTGTATGACTTTGAAAAAAAATGACTAAACCTTCATGATGCTTAGCTCCATGTCACAGTTTTTCAAACCCGAGATTCATGAAAGTGTTATGCAACTGCTGCAACTTGTAACATACCACGTCTAATCCCTAAAAGACTAGATTTCTATTACTGGAGCATGTAGGCACACAATCTTTAACACTCATAAACAAACCACATAGTTAGAATCATCCATAAAGAATATATCCTATTCCTACAAGTGTGAACCTGTGTTGTGACAATGTGTAATTATGTTGATAGGGGAATGATGTACTTTACAAGCTTGACTATACAGGAAGAAGATGCCTCTTCATCTCTCCTGCCCATAGACACAGGCCAACTACTGTATGCCTAATGGTAAATCCAGGCCTGTCCATCCCACATCATAACTAGAGAAATACAAATTTGTATGTGTGTAAGATGAAATATCTATGGTAGCAGATATTTTACCTTTCCTTGACCACAACAATTGCTACTAGGTCCAGAGACAAATGTCTTCAAAAAACAATAGAATTTGTGCCTCCCTCAGAGTTATACTAGAGGCATACTAATAACAGAAATACAATATTTGCAAAGAAAGTGTTAAATTGTTTTCCATGGGATTATAATTACTGATATTCGAGAAAGACACAGAGAGCATAACATCCCTTTCTTTTGGCAGTAATTATTGAAGCAGCTGTTGCTGTGAACAAAAAAAAACAGTATGCTGACTTTGACTTGATGTAAATAAAAAAATATTACTTTTATTGGAAATCTAAGGCAAGTGTTGCTTCTTTTTCAGGTTTATACACTCCTTTACCCTACTTTGTATTTTTACTTTATGCATATCATTGTTTTTGTGGGAATTCAGAATGACATGTTTCAACTATGACTGACTTGAACTATTCTGTTAAAAGAAAGTGGTACCTTAGCTTTAAAGCCGTGTCATCCTTCAGTGTTTACATTCTCTTATAACAAAAAGCTCTTGAATAGATTTATAGATTGTCTGAAAACAGTTTCAGTTATGTACCTTTTTTCTTTTAATGTACCTATTTTCCTTTTGGTATGTGTTAATTTCCTGTCTTGGTTTGCATACAGGTATGTGAAAAGAATTTCACCAACAGGGACACATATAGCAATAAAATATGGCAAACATGCTTTCCTTTAAGAGACTTCTCTAAATTCCTGTCCCAGTGACCACATAGGGAATTAGTATAAATCTTCCCTATGGAGTTATCCTTCCCAAAGCTATACAAAACTAAAGACAGTTTAGGATGGAATTCTATGTCTGAAGCTTATGTTGATGCACACATTTCTGTACACACATTGCACTATCCATAACATTGACTGCAGTAGGGCAAGTCAAACTCTTGCAAGACTGAGATTTCAAAGTTGCTTAAAAGCTGTTTGCATGTTACATCTTTCAGAGCCACCAGTGAGTGACATTCCCACCAGTTTTTCATGATGGAATTCTTCAAAAGCCACTGCAAATGAAGATATTATTCTGCTTTGATGGCATCTTGATGAATTCTTCAGGGTAGAACAAACCAATCAGTGGATAAAACCAGGTGCAGCTGTTTCAGGCAAAAGTCACTCAGATTACTCCGGGGAAGTCTCACCACTGGATCCAACCATTAATTTATCCTTAATGCTATAGCATTAATAACATTAACTTTGAGTGACACTTACCTTTAAACATGATAAGATCCATTTGCACCTTATGGTGTTGGTGTATATCAGGGGTAATAAATTAAAATTCACGGAGGTTCCATCAGTAAAATGTTCTTCCAGTAGAGGTCTGAACCTCATATTTGTTCTGTGACTCAGATCCTTCACATCACAAACCCCCTTTTTACATTAGTGCCCTTGTTCTCCATTCACATTATAGTTAGAGATGAGCGAATCGAAGTATCCGAAGTGGAATTCGAGTCGAATATCGGAAAAATTTCGATTCGTGCCGAATCCGAAAAACAGCCTAATTCGGACGCGCGAATCGAAATTTTTCCGAAAATGGCGGCTGACATGTGCGGCGACGGAGCGGGGATGTCGGGGAAGGCGCGCAGACAAGGCGCGCTGCCCCATAATGCATTCCTCAACGACATGTGATCGCATCAGCCAATCAGCAGCCAGCCAGCCAGCACTGTGTAATGGTCGAGGTATATATAGCGGCCATTTTGGAAATCTTCATTTGCCTGCAGTCATTGAACAGAGGCAGACCGCTCTGTACTAGGGACAGGGACAGAGTTAGGGCCACAGAAACGAGAATTGGGGACAGAGAGAAGTTACTTAGGGACAGAGAACCATTACTCAGGGACACAGACTTGTTAATGAGGGCCACAGAATCGTTATTTAGGGACAAAGAAACGCTAGTTAGGGCCACAGAATTCATACTCAGGGACAGACAGAATTTTCACTCAGTGCCAGAGAATTGTTACTTAGGGCCACAGAAACGTTATTAGGGCCACAGAATTTTTACTCAGGGACAGACAGAATTGTTACTGAGTGCCAGAGAATTGTTACTCAGGGACAGACAGAATTGTTACTGAGTGCCAGAGAATTCTTACTCAGGGCCACAGAATTCATACTCAGGGACAGACAGAATTGTTACTCAGGGACAGACAGAATTGTTACTGAGTGCCAGAGAATTGTTACTCAGGGACAGACAGAATTGTTACTGAGTGCCAGAGAATTGTTACTCAGGGACAGACAGAATTGTTACTGAGTGCCAGAGAATTGTTACTCAGGGACAGACAGAATTGTTACTGAGTGCCAGAGAATTGTTACTCGCACAGACACAAAATTGTTACTTGCACAGACACAGAATTGTTACTCGCACAGACAGAATTGTTACTCAGGGCCACAGAATTCATACTCAGGGACAGACAGAATTGTTACTGAGTGCCAGAGAATTGTTACTCAGGGACAGACAAAATTGTTACTGAGTGCCAGAGAATTGTTACTCAGGGACAGACAGAATTGTTACTGAGTGCCAGAGAATTGTTACTCAGGGACAGACAGAATTGTTACTGAGTGCCAGAGAATTGTTACTCGCACAGACACAAAATTGTTACTTGCACAGACACAGAATTGTTACTCGCACAGACACAGAATTGTTACTCAGGGCCACAGAATTCATACTCAGGGACAGACAGAATTGTTACTGAGTGCCAGAGAATTGTTACTCAGGGACAGACAGAATTGTTACTGAGTGCCAGAGAATTGTTACTCAGGGACAGACAGAATTGTTACTGAGTGCCAGAGAATTGTTACTCGCACAGACACAAAATTGTTACTTGCACAGACACAGAATTGTTACTCGCACAGACACAGAATTGTTACTCAGGGCCACAGAATTCATACTCAGGGACAGACAGAATTGTTACTGAGTGCCAGAGAATTGTTACTCAGGGACAGACAGAATTGTTACTGAGTGCCAGAGAATTGTTACTCAGGGACAGACAGAATTGTTACTGAGTGCCAGAGAATTGTTACTCGCACAGACACAAAATTGTTACTTGCACAGACACAGAATTGTTACTCGCACAGACACAGAATTGTTACTGAGTGCCAGAGAATTGTTACTCAGGGACAGACAGAATTGTTACTGAGTGCCAGAGAATTGTTACTCAGGGACAGACAGAATTGTTACTGAGTGCCAGAGAATTGTTACTCAGGGACAGACAGAATTGTTACTGAGTGCCAGAGAATTGTTACTCGCACAGACACAAAATTGTTACTTGCACAGACACAGAATTGTTACTCGCACAGACACAGAATTGTTACTCAGGGCCACAGAATTCATACTCAGGGACAGACAGAATTGTTACTGAGTGCCAGAGAATTGTTACTCAGGGACAGACAGAATTGTTACTGAGTGCCAGAGAATTGTTACTCAGGGACAGACAGAATTGTTACTGAGTGCCAGAGAATTGTTACTCGCACAGACACAAAATTGTTACTTGCACAGACACAGAATTGTTACTCGCACAGACACAGAATTGTTACTCAGGGCCACAGAATTCATACTCAGGGACAGACAGAATTGTTACTGAGTGCCAGAGAATTGTTACTTAGGGACAGACAGAATTGTTACTGAGTGCCAGAGAATTGTTACTCAGGGACAGACAGAATTGTTACTGAGTGCCAGAGAATTGTTACTCGCACAGACACAAAATTGTTACTTGCACAGACACAGAATTGTTACTCGCACAGACACAGAATTGTTACTCAGGGCCACAGAATTCATACTCAGGGACAGACAGAATTGTTACTGAGTGCCAGAGAATTGTTACTCAGGGACAGACAGAATTGTTACTGAGTGCCAGAGAATTGTTACTCAGGGACAGACAGAATTGTTACTGAGTGCCAGAGAATTGTTACTCGCACAGACACAAAATTGTTACTTGCACAGACACAGAATTGTTACTCGCACAGACAGAATTGTTACTCAGGGCCACAGAATTCATACTCAGGGACAGACAGAATTGTTACTGAGTGCCAGAGAATTGTTACTCAGGGACAGACAGAATTGTTACTGAGTGCCAGAGAATTGTTACTCAGGGACAGACAGAATTGTTACTGAGTGCCAGAGAATTGTTACTCAGGGACAGACAGAATTGTTACTGAGTGCCAGAGAATTGTTACTCGCACAGACACAAAATTGTTACTTGCACAGACACAGAATTGTTACTCGCACAGACACAGAATTGTTACTCAGGGCCACAGAATTCATACTCAGGGACAGACAGAATTGTTACTGAGTGCCAGAGAATTGTTACTCAGGGACAGACAGAATTGTTACTGAGTGCCAGAGAATTGTTACTCAGGGACAGACAGAATTGTTACTGAGTGCCAGAGAATTGTTACTCGCACAGACACAAAATTGTTACTTGCACAGACACAGAATTGTTACTCGCACAGACACAGAATTGTTACTCAGGGCCACAGAATTCATACTCAGGGACAGACAGAATTGTTACTGAGTGCCAGAGAATTGTTACTCAGGGACAGACAGAATTGTTACTGAGTGCCAGAGAATTGTTACTCAGGGACAGACAGAATTGTTACTGAGTGCCAGAGAATTGTTACTCGCACAGACACAAAATTGTTACTTGCACAGACACAGAATTGTTACTCGCACAGACACAGAATTGTTACTGAGTGCCAGAGAATTGTTACTCAGGGACAGACAGAATTGTTACTGAGTGCCAGAGAATTGTTACTCAGGGACAGACAGAATTGTTACTGAGTGCCAGAGAATTGTTACTCAGGGACAGACAGAATTGTTACTGAGTGCCAGAGAATTGTTACTCGCACAGACACAAAATTGTTACTTGCACAGACACAGAATTGTTACTCGCACAGACACAGAATTGTTACTCAGGGCCACAGAATTCATACTCAGGGACAGACAGAATTGTTACTGAGTGCCAGAGAATTGTTACTCAGGGACAGACAGAATTGTTACTGAGTGCCAGAGAATTGTTACTCAGGGACAGACAGAATTGTTACTGAGTGCCAGAGAATTGTTACTCGCACAGACACAAAATTGTTACTTGCACAGACACAGAATTGTTACTCGCACAGACACAGAATTGTTACTGAGTGCCAGAGAATTGTTACTCAGGGACAGACAGAATTGTTACTGAGTGCCAGAGAATTGTTACTCAGGGACAGACAGAATTGTTACTGAGTGCCAGAGAATTGTTACTCAGGGACAGACAGAATTGTTACTGAGTGCCAGAGAATTGTTACTCGCACAGACACAAAATTGTTACTTGCACAGACACAGAATTGTTACTCGCACAGACACAGAATTGTTACTCAGGGCCACAGAATTCATACTCAGGGACAGACAGAATTGTTACTGAGTGCCAGAGAATTGTTACTCAGGGACAGACAGAATTGTTACTGAGTGCCAGAGAATTGTTACTCGCACAGACACAAAATTGTTACTTGCACAGACACAGAATTGTTACTCGCACAGACACAGAATTGTTACTCAGGGCCACAGAATTCATACTCAGGGACAGACAGAATTGTTACTGAGTGCCAGAGAATTGTTACTCAGGGACAGACAGAATTGTTACTGAGTGCCAGAGAATTGTTACTCAGGGACAGACAGAATTGTTACTGAGTGCCAGAGAATTGTTACTCGCACAGACACAAAATTGTTACTTGCACAGACACAGAATTGTTACTCGCACAGACACAGAATTGTTACTCGCACAGACACAGAATTGTTACTCAGGGCCACAGAATTCATACTCAGGGACAGACAGAATTGTTACTGAGTGCCAGAGAATTGTTACTCAGGGACACCTAATCGTTGAATTAAATAGTATGTCAGACAACATGCAGAGGAGTGGCAGAGGAGGCAATGTTTTAGGAGCGAGCAGACGTGGCAGCAGAGGAAGGGGTCGAGGCAGCAGTATTCGCAGCCAGAGGCCAGTGCTCCCGGTGTCATCCAGCGGTCGTGTCTCCACCGACAACCCTGCCGTCATTGATTGGTTGGCTCGGTCGTCTTCCTCTTCCCAGGTCACCTCTGACACCTACAGCCAACGGTCGGTGGGTACGTCAGACACAACCGTTAGTTGGCATGGCCCGGGAGCAAGCCCACTGAAATCACGTGTCCTCTACCTGCCCCTGTCCTTTGCTGTTCCCTCACCAAGCGAAGTATCGCATGCTGTGGGCTCAGCCCCACTGTACAGTGAGGAAGAGCTAACAGAGGGCGGTCAGGAACGGGGGGAGACATCGGCCTTTTCAGCAGCCAAGCGAACAAGTACTGGCGAGGAGAGTGGCTCGGTAGCCGGTCTAGAGACAGGTCTGTCTCCTGACCCAGATGCAGCCGAGGGGGCTAGTAGTGAGGCGGAGACCCTACTTGATGATGAGGAGGTTGATCGCACTTGGCAGCCTCGTCGTCATCAGGCAATTTCTTCCGCATCATCAGGAGAAGAGGGTGGCAGCTTGGCAGCGAGCAAAACAGTCGGTGGGTTGCCCAGGAGACAGCAGCAGGGTCGCAT